>NC_072770.1:39603528-39916028 GCF_022539595.1 Amphiprion ocellaris
AAAACACAAAATGACAAAAATGAGACAAAAAACACAACCCAGGCCAAAAGTAAACACAAAATGACAAAAACATGAGACAACGACGAAAGTCAGGCAAAAAAAATACAAAAACGAGCAAAAACAAAACAAAAATTGTTACAAAGCGACTAGTACAAGACAAAAATTACACAAATGAGATAAAAAAATGGCAAAAACATGAGATAAATCATAAAAGAAAAAGACAAAAAGCAAAAAAAATTTGAAAAAATATACAAAAACGAGACAGAAAATGACAAACATCAGACAAATGACACAAAATTAAACAAAAAGAGACAAAACATTTGACCAAAAAGTTACAAAGCAACAAAAAAAAAACAAGTGAGACAAAAAGGAAACACAAAACGACAAAAACATGAGACAAACAACAAAAGTCAGAGAAAAAAGACCAAAAAAAGACAAGATAGTACAGGAATGAGACACAAAACCCGAACAGAACAATGAGTAATCTAGTATTTTACTTCATGATCAAAAGAACTTGTCATGGTCTAGAAATTATTTTAAACATTACGATAAATATCTTCTCTGTAATTTTTATTCTTTATAAAGTCGGACTGGATTGGACCCTCTGGAGGGCTGGTTTTTAGATCTGACTCTGAAATGTTGCCCCTAAAGTGGAGACGAATGGAGTTTAGTTTTAAACCAAACATGTGAATGATCCACGTTTTAAATAGAACTACTTTCTACTGAAGAACTCCTTCCTGGTTCTACTGACTTCACTCCTCATAAATCCCAGCTTAACCTCGGCTCTCCCCAGTTTATTCTTCATCCTCCTTCATCGTCTTCATTTCTTCCTCTAGACCTCCCGCTCCATCTTTCTGCTTCTCTTCTCCAACTTTCTTGACTTCTCCTCTTGTTGTTTTACTTTTCTGTTCACGGCTGACTCACTGTGCCTTGAATCAAATGTTCCAGCGTCTCCGGTGAATCACGTCATCTGCTGTGAATCGTGTTTTTCACCTGCTTCCGTCCTTTAGTCATCTGAAATGTTTTAGCAGCCAGAGGTTTGTGAGTGTAGGAGAGTTTCTGAGTCACAGCTCTTGTGGTAAAACTTCAAAATTAAAAAGTAGCTGGATGTGTTTACCTGCGGGGGAAGTTTTCTTTACCTGTAGATGGTTTGAATGACTCCAAGCAGACTTTCATTTCAATAGTTTGAGATTTTACAGTCACACATTGTAAAAGAATATAGATATTGTGCTTCCATGTTATGGGATAGATCTTAGTTTCAACACTAATATATCTGTTCTTGAGCCTGTAAATCCTGCTTTATGTCCAGTCCAGCACATCTTTTATGTTCAGGTAGATAAACGCTGCTCTGTTGTATTTAAAGTTGTTTCCGCTCCGTTGTGTTTCTTCAGGTGAGCTTTCTGCACCACCCTCAGCTCTTCCACCTCGTCCCTCCGCCTTCGTCCTTCGCCTCCAGCCAAACGCCGCCATGCCTCTGCTGGCCTCTCCTTCCCTCTTCCTCCTCTTCCTCCTCTTCTTCGTTTCCCCACTGCCTCCCTGCCATCCGGAGTCCCAGCGGGTGGAGCCCAGCGGCGACCCTGACCTGAGGACGGCGCTGCCCTCGTCCTCGCCCTCCGCCTTCCCGCCCTCCTCGTCCTACAGCAACGCCACCGGCCCCGGGGTGAAGGATAAGTGCAACGTGGTGACGATGTGCACGCCCGGCATCCTGCTGCCCGTCTGGAAGCCCGACCGGCCCGGACTGGGATACCAGGTGGCCCGGGCCGTGGTCTACTTCGTGTCACTCATGTACATGTTCCTGGGAGTCTCCATCATCGCCGACCGCTTCATGGCCTCCATAGAGGTCATCACGTCACAGGTGAGATGATCCGTCTTCAGTATTCATTCATCACTGTGTTTAGTCCATAAAATATGGAAAATCTAACTTTAAATTACTTGTTTTTCCATGCAAGACATGAAAAGACACGAGAATAGAAGAAAAAAATAATCATCCTTAACCCTCCTGTTGTCCTCATTTACGGGCCCCATAAAATATTGTTTCCTTGTCTGAAAAAAATCCCAAAATTCTGCAAAAAAATTCCCCAAATTTCTGAAAATTTGCAAAACCTTCAAGAAGAAAATTCCAATAATTCCTTAAAAGTTTCCCTTAAAAGTTTTACTTAAAAAAAATAAATAAATCCCCCAAATTTGGCTAGAAAATATTTTCAAAAAATTTGTAAAAATCTCCCCAAAAAATCCTAAAAATATCTAAAGTGATTCCATATATATCAGTAAAACTCCTAATATTCTCTTAAGAACATTCACAAAAAAATCAACCAAAATCCAGCTTGGTTGATCCAGAATTGCAGGCCCATAAAATACAAAGGGATGCATTAAAATTCAATGATTGTTGCTTTTTCCAGTTCAGTGTAACATTAAAAACATAAAAACTTGAGCACATTTTCGACACATGTAGGAAACATTAAGCCTCTTAATCTGGCTCTTTATTCTGATATTTCTCCATCAGATGCTCCTTCATGTTAATCCAGTTATAAATCTGTCTGTAATGCAGCTATAAAGGATTCTGCAGCTCTTTGTGATCAGACGGCTACACAGGAAGCCGAGCTTGACGGTTGCTTTAATGCTGATTACACAGATTTCCCTCTACGTCCATTTATCCTGTTTCAGGCTCGATATCATTTGTGATGTTTATGCAGCGATTCGGCGATTCTAAATGTGTGTTTGTGTCCCGGATGGCCTGGAGAGGTTCAGGTGTTGAGGTTATACAGTCAGAAATGGCAAAATAAAAAGAAAAGAGGAGCCACAGAGGAGCATCTGGGAGGTTTGGACTGATGAGAGGAGGGAAAATAGAGTGAGTAAATGTTACGACCGACTGGAGAGGCAGACGGAGTTAGAGGGAATGAGACGGTGGTGGTGGAGGTGAGGATTAAGGCAGGATGACGGATCACCAGCAGGGAAGCAGGTCGGCATTTAAAGACGCTCCGACACCAGGATTAGTCCAACAAACACAAACAGGAGTCAGGAGTTCTCAGAGGTTTAGGGACATGATGGATCACTGACAGAGTGGATGAAGACCTGGAGGTGATGGAAAGATGGACTGATGGCAGGTTTATATCAGCATTTAGAGAAAGTGAAAGAAACACCAGACATACAGAAAAAATACTAGAAATAAACTGGAGGCACCTGCAGCTCTTCTTATAGTGAAATTAGTAAAAGTTTAATAAGATAAACAACATTAAATGGACTGGATTGTGGACAAATTTGTGCATTGGACCAAATTTTAAAGGTAAAACTTAAATAATCCCAAAGAAAATTTTCCTGTGTGAATTTAACAGCTTTTTTCTTAAAAATTTCTCGAACAATTTATAGTTATTTTATGGGTTTTTTTTGTTTGTTTGTCTGTTTTTTCCAATTGCAGGTAACATTTAGTAAAGTCACAGAAAATACAAATAAAAGATATATATATTAACTGTTAAAATTAGGCTGAAATTTTATGCAGCTTTTGACAGTGAAATAACACTATAATCACACTTAATGGTATTTACATCAGAAAAAACTATTTTGACTGATATTTGCCATTTATTTAAAGGAAAAATGATGTACCTCAAGGATTGAAAATTGTAAGTAATTATTTTAAATTGTTATTTATGCTGTTTGTTTTCTGTTATGAATAATATCTCATAAAATCACAGAAAATAATGTACAGTGATCACATAAATTATTTTTTTCAGTGATTTTACAGGATATTTAGTAGTAATTTAATAAAAACAGGGAAAGGCTGCAAAAAAAAACACTTCTCATTTTTCAATCCAACAGTAAATTTTGGTTGGTTGGTTGGTTGGTGGGTGGGTGGGTTGGTAGGTTGGTGGGTCGGTTGATTGATGTGATATGAAAATATTACCAGTTCCTTCAATTCATTTAACAACAGTATTAAAGTAATAATAGAAGTGAGACTTCAAGTGTAACTGAGGTTAATGCTGGATAACATTTCAAATTGGATTTGAAGTTTCACTGCAGTAGTAATAAATGTAATCGCTAAATTTAAGAAGAAGTTTAAATTTGATCTTCAGTTTCACAGTCTGGTGCAACTTAATTTAACCCACAATTTAACGGTACAATAATAATAATAATACTTTATATACCATCTTCAAAAAGGGCATTCACAAGATGCTTTGACATTCAAAACATACAAACACAGATACAATCAAGCAAGACAGTAGTCAAATAACATAAATAGAAAAAATGATAATAACAAGCTAAATATATCATATCACACATCAAACAAAGGAACTAGGCAGTTTGCAAACTGAAGAATAAGACTGAAGATTAAAAATCAACAATTAAAGAATTAAAGGCGTCACACGAAAGAACCAGGCAGCTAAAATGAAAATAGAGTGAGAACATATATTATAAAAGCAAGTCCATCATTTCTGCATGTGTTTATTCCAACAGGAGAAGGAGGTGACCATCACGATGCCCAACGGAGAAACTTCGGTGGCGACAGTTCGAATCTGGAATGAAACAGTGTCCAATCTGACGCTCATGGCTCTGGGCTCCAGCGCTCCAGAGATACTGCTGTCTGTTATAGAGGTAAGATGCACATGATTGGTTGGTTGGTTGGTGGGTTGGCTGGTTGGTTGGTGGGTTGGCGGGTTGGCTGGTTGGTTGGTGGGTTGGCTGGTTGGTTGGTTGGTTGGTTGGTGGGTTGGCTGGTTGGTTGGCTGGTTGGCTGTTTGGTTGGTTGGTTGGTGGGTTGGTGGGTTGGTTGGTTGGTTGGTTGATGGGTTGGTTGGTGGGTTGGCTGGTTGGTTGGCTGGTTGGCCGTTTGGTCGGTTGGTCGGTTGGTTGGTTGGTTGGTTGGTTGGCGGGTTGGTTGGTGGGTTGGTTGGCTGGTTGGCTGGTTGGTTGGTTGGTTGGCTGGTTGGTTGGTTGGTTGGTGGGTTGGTGGGTTGGTTGGTTGGTTGGTTGATGGGTTGGTTGGTGGGTTGGTTGGTGGTTGGTGTGGTTGGTTGGTTGGTTGGTTGGTTGGTTGGTTGGTTGGTTGGTTGGTTGGTTGGTTGGTTGGTTGATGGGTTGGTTGGTGGGTTGGCTGGTTGGTTGGTTGGTTGGTTGGTGGGTGGGTTGGTCGGTCGGTTGGTTGGTTGGTTGGTTGGTTGGTTGGTTGGTTGATGGGTTGGTTGGTGGGTTGGCTTGTTGGCGGGTTGGTTGGGTTGGCTGGTTGGTGGGTTGGTGGGTTGGTGGGTTGGTGGGTTGGTTGGTTGGTGGGTTGGCTGGTTGGTTGGTTGGTTGGTTGGTGGGTGGGTTGGTCGGTCGGTTGGTTGGTTGGTTGGTTGGTTGGTTGGTTGGTTGATGGGTTGGTTGGTGGGTTGGCTTGTTGGCGGGTTGGTTGGGTTGGCTGGTTGGTGGGTTGGTTGGTTGGTTGGTTGGTTGGTTGGTTGGTGGGTTGGTGGGTTGGTTGGTTGGTGGGTTGGTTGGTTGGTTGGTGGGTGTGTTGGTGTCATATAAAAATGTTAAAGTCCTTCAATTAATTTAACGACACACCTTTGAGTTTTTCTTAAACAATCTGCTTAATAAACATAAAACTGGTTGATTAATTCCTAAACAGAATAACATCTGAACACAGTAATGTCAGTTATGTTTTCAGAGGTGAATTTCTTTTGTTAGTTGAGATGCTGCTCATCAGTATCCTCCTCTTCCCTCCTTCTCTGGCTGTCTGCAGGTGTGTGGTCATAACTTTGAGGCCGGTCAGCTCGGTCCAGGAACCATCGTTGGCAGCGCCGCCTTCAACATGTTCGTGATCATCGGCATCTGTGTGTGGACGATCCCCAACGGAGAGACCCGCAAGATCAAGCACCTCCGAGTGTTCTTCATCACCGCCTTCTGGAGCATCTTCGCCTACATCTGGCTCTACCTCATCCTGTCCGTCATGTCGCCGGGCGTCGTGGAGGTGAGGGGGTGGTTCAGAGGAGGGAGGTGCTGATGAGTGGTGCTGTTCATCAGTACAGAGAAAACAGAGCCAGCTCTAGTGTAATGTAGTAGTTGGAGGTATAGAGGTTGGTGTGAAGGTGGGATGAAGGCATGTCAGCTGTTGTAATGCTCATGTCACCGCCTGTTTACATTTCCAAGCAAAATACTCTAAAAATAGTACACTTCTTTCTGAATTATGATTTATAGCTATTGACTTTTCCTCTGCTATTGTTTTTCTTTGAGTAATAGTTATTGTGCACTAAATATGACTAACTGATATCTGGGAAATTGTATTGGTTGCTATACACAGCAAACAGCAGACACAAGTCCACCCTTGTGCAAAATCACATAACTGCCAAATATTTCAAAAGTACATCTCTCAAAAATTGCATAATTTTTCAGCTGAACATCAGTCTTTCTTTTTATGAGCAATAAAAATCCAATAATTGAGGAAGATTACACTGGAAATACAGAAAAAAAGTAGAAACTCAAAGCAGCAAAGTCCCTAATGCATGAACACAGTTGAGATTATTAGCTGTGGAAACCTTTTCATTTTGGACCTATCGGCTGTGTCCATCTGCTTGTCTTCATCATACCTCCACATGGAAAAGAATTGTAAAAGGACCTGACTTTGGTACTTCACAAAGATGGAAAAGGATGCAGAAAGATCAACTAAAATCAGCATTACACAGTGTCAGCAATAATCAGGAGTTATAGACGGACCCATTGTACCACTAATCACAGCTGCAGTGGTCGTCCCCCTAAAATGACTCCACAGTAAATGAAGTACTTTCACAATCTAGCTGTGGAAAACAGACAGCAGCTGCTTCAGACTTCACACAGGTGTTATCAATGGAAATCAGGGTTTCTGTGGAGCTTAGATACTTCAGAACATCAACCTCCATCAAGAAAAACACTTGCTCTTTGGCACAAAACTGATCTCTGCTTAGATGCATGTAAAAAACCGAAAGAGCTTGGTATGAGTCGGAAACACATTCTTTGTACAGATAAGAACAAGACAAATTTGTTGGGTTTAGATGGAGTCCACCACAGTGAATGCATCGTCCCGAGAGTGAAGAACAGCGGTGGGAGTGTGATGATTTGGTGCTGCATGAGTGCAAAAGCTGTTGGGGAGATGATATTTATAGATGAATGTCTGTGGATAAACCAAAATACTGGCTGGCCAGATGACTCCCAGTCTGCAGAAGCTTAAAGGAGAGAAATATTCCAGCATGAAAACAATTCAAAGAATTAAACCACACAAGAGTTTCTAAAGAAGAACAACAGAAAACTACGACCTGGAGAGTATGTGACCTGACTTTAATCCAATACAACACATTTGGAGTATTTTTAAGAGAAACATTGAGCAACAAAACGTCTCCAAAGAAAGAACAACTGAAAATAATAGTCTGTGAAGAATGACAGAACATCTCTGCAGCAATCTGGTATCCTTCATGACCAGGAGTATTGAGTCTGTCATCAAACATAAAGCTGGATGTATGAAGTATTGGAAATCGAAGCTTTAATCTCACTACTGACTTTTGTTGGATTGAGTTCCAACTATGAGGTCTATATTTTTAATCTCATGAGTCTAAATTGTTAGTGACATCAGAGAAAATGCCTGCTGTTCAATGCAGGAGTAATCAGATTACTCTAATGATTTGACATTTCAGTGATACTACACTCAGTTTAATTGTGACTGTATTTGTATCCTGCAGTTTTTCCTTAAAGGAGTCACCCTCAAACCACATTTTGAACTCCTGATTTTATTCACGACGTTTCTACTTTGCTGCAGAATTAAACCAGCCTGATGCTGATGTTTTGTCTTCCAGGTGTGGGAAGCTCTGGTGACTCTGCTGTACTTCCCTGTCTGCGTCATCCTGGCCTGGATCGCCGACCGCCGCCTGCTCTTCTACAAGTACATGGGGAAGCGTTACCGTGCCGACAAGCGTCACGGCATCGTCGTTGAGACCGAGGGGGACCTGACGCCCACCAAGGGCGGCATGGAGATGATCATCGACGGCAAGCTCCCGCCACGGGGGCGCCGTGGTTCCCGCTGAGAACTGTGGCGGCGGCGCTCAGGACGGCACCGCCACCAACAATGTAGGCGTGGCGGCGGGAGCCATGGCGATGGGACTCGGGGGCAACCTGCCCAACTCCAACAGCGCTATGGGGAACATGGACAGCAAGGAGCTGGACGAGAGCCGCAAAGAGGTAAAATATTTCATACTTACTGAAATATTGTCAGTTTGAGGAGTCTGTCTCAGTTCTGTGGCCTTTAGACTGAAATCAAACTGGACAAAAACATTTCAGCCACAAAACTATACCCTGTATTATGTAGTTTAGTGCTAGATCTAGCTTATCAAATTAGCAAGTATCGTCTAAAAGTTTAGGTTTGTGATCCAAATTCTTGTGAGCAATTGGAAGCAGATACATGACACATATGAAGAAAGCTCAGGAGACTGTACATGAGCTTTATTTTATACAAGTATAAAACAACCAGTGCATTAAATTATACCGACAGGTCTTCTTAATATTTTGCAAAACTAATTTTATATAAATAATGTATATTTGTGTACATATTGTGAATTCCTAAGGCCAGTAACCTCCTAAATCAATCAAATAAATTAATTAACTATCAGAGAATTACTGGACCAGCTCTCCATCTAACGGGTCCGGTTCCCGTAGCCCATATGGGTCAACCCAGATGAGATCTGAGGAACGTTTTTAAGCTGGTAAGCGAGAAAATTCGCCTAGCTTCTAACTGCCTCCATCCAGACGCCTATCCTGCTTCCTCTGATAACTAACTCAACTGAGTAGCCACTTTCGAATGGTCAAATTAATTACCAGTCACGTCTGTTAACGGCAGCTTTTCTCTCATCGGATTCTGCACTTGGTAAGTTGCTAGGTTTAAATTTAGAGGTTAAGGCACGGATAACCCCAAGGATAAGTTTAAAAAAGGCCACCCTCGGCCCCAACGACTAGGTAATCTGACAGAACCAGTTTTAGATGTAATGCACACAATAACCTGACTTTTTACAAACTGAGAAGATATATGTGATTAATTCATCATCATGATAAAAATAAATAGAATTTCCAATCTGTTAACTTTAATTGCAGGATAAATGTTTTATTATAATTTCAGCAAGGGCGTAGCATAAGCTCCTAAATCACAACACTCAATCAAACATTAATATTCTTCCAATTGCTTAACATGACTCATAAGTGGAACTATGCTTTCATATAAGAGAAGTAATAATCACCCAAACTATGTAATTTGGAGGGGGAGAGCAGACGGGGTGCACAACCGGCTGCTCACCTGAAGACCGATGCCCCGCTGGGGCTCTGCTCCAGGGAGGAGGTGGAGGGGGTTCGGTCCAGATTTAGATCTGCTTGTATCCATTTTTGTTCTTTGGGCCAGTAAAAACTTTGTTAATCCATTCTGGTGTTAATCCTTTGGAAATAGTAGAGTTCAGTTATATTCCTTCAGTCAGCGTTATTTTTAGATCACAGTCTTTTGTAATCCTCAAACAGTGCAGAAAGAGCACTCCTTCAGTCCATAATTCCCATAGAACAGATATTCCTTTGCAGATCATGTTGAATCCCCCGTCCGAGTTACGTGGTAAAATCCCCTTTGCTCAGAGCATTTCTACCCTGGCTTGCAACGAGTGACCACCTCGCAACGACTCCCAGCTCGTGTCTCGATCCAGTGCAATTTATACAACAACTGAACCTGTTGCATATGCAAGAACTGCACCCTTAATTAACATACGTGATGACAGCATCCATCCCCCTCCTTACTCGTGCACTGCTCCCATCCACTGACCTCATGGCCTCTGCGTGCTCTGGGGGAACCAAAACCTTGGACCGCCCGGCCACCGCCCGGCCCCTGCGTGCTCTGGAGGAACCAAAACCTTGGACTGTTTTGCCCTTTCACCCAGTCTCAACTTTCCATTACTGTATTTGTTCCATCCACAGCTAAGAGCAGGCCTCCGGTCGGGAAACAGATGTCAGACTCACAAAAATCCCTGACATTTATTTTGAGCTTAATAACCTTCACTGTGAACACTTGACCCCAGTTCACCTCAGCTCTTGACTTCTCACTTCATTACTAAGTTAAAAACCTTAGTTTTAACAGTAATCAAGACTCTTTCTAAAACATCTCAGTTTCATAGTAATCAAAACTCTTAAAAGCATTTCCATTCAATAAAGCATTAGTTCCTCATATTTGTCATATCAAAAACATCAGTTTCCCTGGTAACCAAAACATCACTTTTCACAGTGAGTTGCTGTTCTGACTTAGTTACTTCTTAAACAAAGATTATAAAAATAGGTATTTGAGTTAGCTTTAACACACTTATTAGGTTATAGCATGAATCAGTTATAAATCACAGGTTATAACATCACAATGTTCCCTTATTTAGCTGTTTTCTGCCAGAGTCTCCCCCTTGTGGCTGATTCTGGGATCTCATACCTCCATGTTTCTCAACACCCCCTACTATGAGATCACAGTCAGCCCTTATAAATGACTGATTCTGGGATCCCATATCTCCGTGCTTCACAACACCCCCTTCTTGGGATCCAGAAACAGACATTTCCTTCCTTTTCTTCTCTCATGGAAAGAGATCCTCATTTTCATCAGTTGGAGTCACCACAACCAGACCATCTGGTAGGCACCAGCATCCCAGCTCATTACCTGTGACGTCGAGTGATGACATCTCCCAGCTCTGCTGCAACTTGTGAGAGAGGTCTCCTACCCCTCTCCCCGATCTGCTCAGCTGTTGGTGGGTCTTCTACTCACTCCTCCATCTTCTTCATCAGATGAGATGTTGTCTGGTATTCCACTAGCTGGTGGTTTCACATCCTCTGCACCGTAGTACGTCCTCTCACGCAGTTCGTCGGGCGGCTTGGTGGGACACATGTCAGCTCCTTCAGGAAACATTTGTAATCCCAACGCCACGAACCTTCAGCTCCAAACTGCGTCCTCCAGGATGCAGCTTTCTGATACTTTCCATCTTTCCGTTAAAACAACCCAAAACTTCGGGATAACACGGTGGTTGATTATTAGTTTGATTAAATGTTCAGCAGCTAGCAAGCATAGATCAGCCTGTTATTCTAGGCCTCTGTATTTCTTCTTGGGCACCTCCCTCACATCGTATTCAGCCACGGGGAGTTCAGCACCCACAGCTGTTGTATTGATATTCCAGAATCCTTTCTTGGGCAGTCCAGATAAATCCTTCAGTTGGGAACCTTCAAAAAAGGTCTCCCAGTCCATCATGGTTGCCCAGGTACAGCTCTCTGATACTCAGACAGCTCCTCAGCTCTACCTGGTTTCAACCACAGCACATAATGCAGCAACACAGGAGTGTGGTCATCCTCCCTGCTGAATCATAATCCATGATCATAGAAAAAGTCTGTCCCGGGGTCCTTAGAACCCCTCCTACCTTCTGTAGTGACTTTTTAATCCACTCTTTGAATGCAGGTTTCTGCTTCACTGCTTTTCTCTTGGATACATCCAATAGTGAAAAAACCTGTACATCCTTCTTCGCCCCTTTTCTGGAGCCCACTCTCAGTTCTTTCACCCTACTTGGTGTAGTATAATCCATGGAGTCAGCGGTGTCCTCCTCGCTGATCTCACTCTGCACGGCCATGTTGTCCTCCTCAGGCTCTGCTGGATCCTCTGCTGCTGTTCTGGAGGCTCCGGCCGGGTGCTCTGCATCTTTATACTCTCACTTTCAGACTCAGTCTGTTCGTCAAAAGTCCATTTTCAGAATATTCCAACTTTTTAAGAGCTCTGCCTGCCCAGAGTTCTGGTTGTGCATCTTCTCAAGTTAACCACCCCTTTAATAGTGGCCACTCTAACGAAGGGTGGCAGGTTCTGTGTGCTCGTGACCATGTCTATGTTCCTAATTGTCCCAGTCGCGAACTGGTTTCAGCTGCCCCACGCCCTGGATTCCTCCTTTCTTCAACAGTACTGTATTACTGTCTCAACGTGAAAATGTCCCATTTTCAGTCCCAAGCTCTTTAGGTAATCCCAACCTGCTGCATACTTGCTCCATAGAGATTACACTATTTCCATTAGCTTTTCTCACTGGACTGATAACCACATGTCCTGACACAAAGTCTACAAGCACCAAAAGGTATCTCTCACCTTTCTTCTTTTCCCAGTCTCTTGGGACGGTGCTTCTTATAGTGAGCCCTCTACCCGCTGTCCTCTGCGACCAGTGTTGTACCATCCCCACAGTTCTGCAGGACACGGCGTATTCTGCTCCCCAAAATCCAAAGACGCTGCTTCTCCAGCTCTTCTCCGTGTTGGAATGATGCCAGCATGCCCGTTACTCTCATGAACGGCCTGCACCACCTCCTCCACGTACTCTTCCAGGACCTCCCTTTCTCTGGGATTTCTGGCCCCAATCCTCGATCCACAAAAGACGACTTTCTCTCACCTGGACAGAACGATCCACTTTATCATTCCTAGTAGGAGAGCCCCCGATCCTGTGTGGGCTCTCTGATGCTTCAATCACTGAGTCAGTGACAGCTGCCTTGCTCTGCAGCCAGGGTGCCTGCAGCTGGAGTGGCCTACTCTATTTTTGGCCTTACTTCCTCATCTGCATCTGAGCTCTCCCCCTGCAATGCAGCATGCCCAGTAACTGTCATTTCCTCATCTGTGTTTCTCGCTGACAGTCGTCAGTAACAGCCTGCTTCCCCCCATAACTCTCCGTCTGGGGGATCGCTGCCCCAACAAACTGTCTCACAACCGAGTCCCAAGAATTCCACCCATCCCCATGAATAACTACCTGAAAGTCTTGCTCAGGTAATACCCCAGGTGGAACTCTCGGCGACTGGGACACGGCTGTATTCCCAAATTCCCCCCCTTCTGCCGCTGTCTCAGTCGCTGCTTCCTCTGCAGTCGTGCTGAGTAGCGGCGGGAGTCCTCCTGGAACGATTGTAGGAATTCTAATCCCTGATTGTTGTCCATTTTCCACTTTGTCCATCTTGTTGTCTCGAGTCGTCTGCTCCCTCAAAGCCGCTCGTAGCGCATAGAGTCAGGATGAGGGCAGACTAGGTTCGACTACTCCGCTAAGTCGTCCTGGGCTACCTGATTGCCCTCACGACTTTCACGTATCTCCCCTGCGGTGCTTCCTACACCCTTCTGCAGGTCTAGTGACCCTGAATTATTTTCTCTCAGCCGGTCACTCAGCACTTTTCCGTCCATGGAAATACACAATCCTCACGTCAGGTTACAATCCATCGTTTGATAATCCTGAGTAGGAAACAAAAAAACAACAGAAGTCTTCTCTTCTGACTTCCAGTGATTCAGGTGATTCAGAGTCCCGTCTGCTCAGACCTCAGACCATCACTTCTCTCTCTCTGGGCACAAAGCGGATATCTACAATCCCAACTTCAGCTTATTAACCTTCGGGATCACAGGGTATCCACCTTTCGTAACTGGGGATTTATTATTTGGTTCGGCGGCGCGCCACATGTTGAAGTTCCTAAGGCCAGTAACCTCCTAAATCAATCAAATAAATTAATTAACTATCAGAGGATTACTGGACCAGCTCTCCATCTAACGGGTCCGGTTCCCGTAGCCCATATGGTACAACCCAGATGAGATCTGAGGAACGTTTAAGCTGGTAAGCGAGAAAATTCGCCTAGCTCCTAACTGCCTCCATCCAGACGCCTATCCTGCTTCCACTGATAACTAACTCAACTGAGTAGCCACTTTCCAATGGTCAAATTAATTACCAGTCACGTCTGTTAACGGCAGCTTTTCTCTCATCGGATTCTGCACTTGGTAAGTTGCTAGGTTTAAGTTTAGAGGTTAAGGCATGGATAACCCCAAGGATAAGTTTAAAAAAGGCCACCCTCGGCCCCAACGACTAGGTAATCTGACAGAACCAGTTTTAGATGTAATGCACACAATAACCTGACTTTTTACAAACTGAGAAGATATACGTGATTAATTCATTATCATGATAAAAATAAATAGAATTTCCAATCTGTTAACTTTAATTGCAGGATAAATGTTTTATTATAATTTCAGCAAGGGCGTAGCATAAGCTCCTAAATCACAACACTCAATCAAACATTAATATTCTTCCAATTGCTTAACATGACTCATAAGTGGAACTATGCTTTCATATAAGAGAAGTAATAATCACCCAAACTGTGTAATTTGGAGGGGGAGAGCAGACGGTGTGGCCTCACCTGCTGCTCACCTGAAGACCGATGCCCCGCTGGGGCTCTGCTCCAGGGAGGAGGTGGAGGGGGTTCGGTCCAGATTTACATCTGCTTGTATCCATTTTTGTTCTTTGGGCCAGTAAAAACTTTGTTAATCCATTCTGGTGTTAATCCTTTTGGAAATAATAGAGTTCAGTAATGTTCCTTCAGTCAGCGTTATTTTTAGATCACAGTCTTTCGTAATCCTCAAACAGTGCAGAAAGAGCACTCCTTCAGTCCATAATTCCAGTAGAACAGATATTCCTTTGCAGATCATGTTGAATCCCCCGTCCGAGTTACGTGGTAAAATCCCCTTTGCTCAGAGCATTTCTACCCTGGCTTGCAACGAGTGACCACCTCGCAACGACTCCCCACTCGTGTCTCGATCCAGTGCAATTTATACAACAACTGAACCTTTTGCATATGCAAGAACTGCACCCTTAACTAACATACGTGATGACAGCATTCATCCCCCTCCTTACTCGTGCACTGCTCCCATCCACTGACCTCGTGGCCTCTGCGTGCTCTGGGGGAACCAAAACCTTGGACCGCCCGGCCACCGCCCGGCCCCCGCGTGCTCTGGAGGAACCAAAACCATCTACTCTGGACTGTTCCACCAGCCCCCCCCCCAACTCATCCTAAGACCCCTCCATGTTTGAGGAACTGAAACTAACTGTTTGGACTGTTTGGACCCTTCCACTCAGTCTTACTTCTCTATTAATGTATCTGTTCCACCTGCAGCTCAGAGCAGGCCTCCGGTCAGGAAACAGATGTCAGACTCACAAAAATCCCCGACATTTATTTTGAGCTTAATAACCTTTACTGTGAACACTTGACCTCAGTTCACCTCAGCTCTTGACTTCTCACTTCATTACTAAGTTAAAAACCTTAGTTTAACAGTAATCAAAACTCTTTATAAAACATCTCAGTTTCATAGTAATCAAACTCTTAAAAGCATTTCCATTCAATAAAGCATTAGTTCCTCATATTTGTCATATCAAAAACATCAGTTTCCCTGGTAACCAAAACATCACTTTTCACAGTGAGTTGCTGTTCTGACTTAGTTACTTCTTAAACAAAGATTATAAAAATAGGTATTTGTGTTAGCTTTAACACACTTATTAGGTTATAGCATGAATCAGTTATAAATCACAGGTTATAACATCACAATGTTCCCTTATTTAGCTGTTATTCTGCCAGAGTCTCCCCCTTGTGGCTGATTCTGGGATCTCATACCTCCATGTTTCTCAACAGATGAAATAATCAAAAGGAGGCCGTGAAAAACACTCCAGAAAGGTTTTCTTGGAAAAATAAAATCATCATGAATTTTGGCGCAAAAAACGCCTTACTATACTATGTTGAAAAAAAATGCGATTTTTCAAACATGTGGTCAAAACGTGCCATATGATGAAAAACACTCCAGAAAGGTTTTCCTTGAAAAAAATTCATCATGAATTTTGGCGCAAAAAAACGCCTTACTATACTATGTCGAAAAAAAATTAGATTTTTCAAACATGTTGTAAAAACGTGCCATATGATGAAATCATGTGAAGGAGGCCGTGAAAAACACTCCAGAAAGGTTTTCTTTGAAGAAAAAATGATCATGAATTTTGGCGCAAAAAATGCGATTTTTCAAAAATGTCATAAAAACGTGCCATATGATGAAATAATGTAAAGGAGGCTGTGAAAAACACTCTAGAAAGGTTTTTGTTGAAAAAAAAATCATCATGAATTTTGCCACAAAAAAACGCTGTACTATACTATGTCGAAAAAAAATGCGACTTTTCAAACATGTCATAAAAATGTGCCATATGATGAAATCATGTAAAGGAGGCCGTGAAAAACACTTCGGAAAGGTTTTAGTTGAAGAAAAAATCATCATGAATTTTGGCGCAAAAAAAAGGCCTTACTATACTATGTCAAAAAAAATGCAATTTTTGAAGCATGTGGTAAAAACGTGCCATAAGATGAAATCATGTAAAGGAGGCCGTGAAAAACACTCCAGAAAGTTTTTTTTTTTTTTTAAAAATCATCATGAATTTTGGCGCAAAAAAACGCCTTACTATACTATGTTGAAAAAAATGCAATTTTTCAAGCATGTGGTAAAAACGTGCCATATGATGAAATCATGTAAAGGAGGCCGTGAAAAACACTCCAGAAAGGTTTTCGTTGAAAAAAAATCATCATGAATTTTGGCGCAAAAAAACGCCTTACTATACTATGTCGAAAAAAAATGCAATTTTTCAAGCATGTGGTAAAAACGTGCCATATGATGAAATCATGTAAAGGAGGCCGTCAAAAACACTCCAGAAAGTTTTTTTTTGAAAAAAAAATCATCATGAATTTTGACGCAAAAAAACGTCTTACTATACTATGTCGAAAATAAATGTGATTTTTCAAACATGTCATAAAAATGTGCCATATAATGAAATAATGTAAAGGAGGCCGTGAAAAACAGTTCGGAATGGTTTCATTTGAAGAAAAAATCATCATGAATTTTGGCGCAAAAAAAAACCCTTACTATACTATGTCGAAAAAAAATGCAATTTTTCAAGCATGTGGTAAAAACGTGCCATATGATGAAATCATGTAACGGAGGCCGTGAAAAACACTCCAGAAAGGTTTTCTTTAAAAAAAAATTCATCATGAATTTTGGTGCAAAAAAACACCTCACTACACTATGTCGAAAAAAAATTAGATTTTTCAAACATGTTGTAAAAATGTGCCATAGGATGAAATAATGTAAAGAAGGCCGTGAAAAACACTCCAGAAAGGTTTTCTTGGAAAAAAAAATCATCATGAATTTTGGCGCAAAAAAAACGCCTGAGTATACTATGTCGAAAAAAAATGCAATTTTTCAACATGTTGTAAAAACGTGCCATATGATGAAATCATGTAAAGGAGGCCGTGAAAAAAATTCCAGAAAGGTTTTCTTTGAAAAAAAAAAAATCATGAATTTTGCCGCAAAAAAACGCCTTACTATACAAAAATACATGGGATTACTTATATGGGATTTTTCAACATGTTGTAAAAACGTGCCATATGATGAAATAATGTAAAGGAGGCCGTGAAAAACACTCCAGAAAGGTTTTCTTTGAAAAAAAAATCATCATGAATTTTGGCGCAAAAAAACGCCTTACTATACTATGTCGAAAAAAAATTCAATTTTTCAAACGTGGTAAAAACATGCCATATGATGAAATAATGTAAAGGGGGCCATGAAAAACACTCCAGAAAGGTTTTCTTGGAAAAAAAACATGAATTTTGGTGCAAAAAAACGCCTTACTATACTATGTCGAAAAAAAAATGCAATTTTTCAAACATGTGGTCAAAATGTGCCATATGATGAAATAATGTAAAGGAGGCCATGAAAAACACTCCAGAAAGGTTTTCCTGGAAAAAAAAAATCATGAATTTTGGCACAAAAAAACGCCTTACTATACTATGTCGAAAAAAACATGGGATTTTTCAACATGTTGTAAAAACGTGCCATATGATGAAATAATGTAAAGGAGGCCGTGAAAAACACTCCAGAAAGGTTTTCTTGGAAAAAAAAATCATCATGAATTTTGGCACAGAAAAACGCCTTACTATACTATGTCGAAAAAAAATGCGATTTTTCAAACGTAAAAATGTGCCATATGATGAAATAATGTAAAGGAGGCCGTGAAAAACACTCCAGAAAGGTTTTCCTGGAAAAAAAAATCATCATGAATTTTGGCACAAAAAAACGCCTTACTATACTATGTCAAAAAAAATGCAATTTTTCAAACGTGGTAAAAATGTGCCATATGATGAAATAATGTAAAGGAGGCCATGAAAAACACTCCAGAAAGGTTTTCTTTGAAGAAAAAATGATCATGAATTTTGTCGCAAAAAATGCGATGTTTCAAAAATGTCGAAAAAATGTGCCATATGATGAAATAATGTAAAGGAGGCTGTGAAAAACACTCTAGAAAGGTTTTCTTTGATAAAAAAAATCATCATGAATTTTGCCGCAAAAAAACGCTTTACTATACTATGTCGAAAAAAAATGCGACTTTTCAAACGTCATAAAAATGTGCCATATGATGAAATCATGTAAAGGAGGCCGTGAAAAACACTTCGGAAAGGTTTTATTTGAAGAAAAAATCATCATGAATTTTGGCGCAAGAAAACGCCTTACTATACTATGTCAATAAAAACCTCAATTTTTGAAGCATGCGGTAAAAACGTGCCATAAGATGAAATAATGTAAAGGAGGCCGTGAAAAACACTCCAGAAAGGTTTTCATTGAAAAAAAATCATCATGAATTTTGGCGCAAAAAAACGCCTTACTATACTATGTCGAAATGAAATGCGATTTTTCAAACATGTCGAAAAAATGTGCCATATGATGAAATCATGTAAAGGAGGCCGTGAAAAACACTCCAGAAAGTTTTTTTTTGAAAAAAAAATCATCATGAATTTTGGCGCAAAAAAACGCCTTACTATACTATGTTGAAATGAAATTAGATTTTTCAAACATGTTGTAAAAATGTGCCATATGATGAAATAATGTAAAGAAGGCCGTGAAAAACACTCCAGAAAGGTTTTCGTTGAAAAAAAAAATGATCATGAATTTTGGCGCAAAAAAACGCCTTACTATACTATGTTGAAAAAAATGCAATTTTTCAAGCATGTGGTAAAAACGTGCCATATGATGAAATCATGTGAAGGAGGCCGTGAAAAACACTCCAGAAAGGTTTTCGTTGAAAAAAAATCATCATGAATTTTGGCGCAAAAAAACGCCTTACTATACTATGTTGAAATGAAATTAGATTTTTCAAACATGTTGTAAAAATGTGCCATATGATGAAATAATGTAAAGAAGGCCGTGAAAAACACTCCAGAAAGGTTTTCGTTGAAAAAAAAAAAATGATCATGAATTTTGGCGCAAAAAAACGCCTTACTATACTATGTTGAAAAAAATGCAATTTTTCAAGCATGTGGTAAAAACGTGCCATATGATGAAATCATGTGAAGGAGGCCGTGAAAAACACTCCAGAAAGGTTTTCGTTGAAAAAAAATCATCATGAATTTTGACGCAAAAAAACGCCTTACGATACTATGTCGAAATGAAATTAGATTTTTCAAACATGTTGTAAAAATGTGCCATATGATGAAATCATGTAAAGGAGGTCATGAAAAACACTCCAGAAAGGTTTTCTTTGAAAAAAAAATCATCATGAATTTTGGTGCAAAAAACGCCTTACTATACTATGTCGAAAAAAAATGCAATTTTTCAAACGTGGTAAAAACGAGCCATATGATGAAATCATGTAAAGGAGGCCGTGAAAAACACTCCAGAAAGGTTTTCTTTGATAAAAAAATCATCATGAATGTTGGCACAAAAAAACGCCTTGCTATACTATGTCGAAAAAAAATGCAATTTTTCAAACGTGGTAAAAACGTGCCATATGATGAAATAATCAAAAGGAGGCCGTGAAAAACACTCCAGAAAGGTTTTCTTGGAAAAATAAAATCATCATGAATTTTGGCGCAAAAAACGCCTTACTATACTATGTTGAAAAAAAATGCGATTTTTCAAACATGTGGTCAAAACGTGCCATATGATGAAAAACACTCCAGAAAGGTTTTCCTTGAAAAAAATTCATCATGAATTTTGGCGCAAAAAAACGCCTTACTATACTATGTCGAAAAAAAATTAGATTTTTCAAACATGTTGTAAAAACGTGCCATATGATGAAGTAATGTAAAGGAGGCCGTGAAAAACACTCGAGAAAGGTTTTCTTTGAAAAAAAATCATGAATTTTGGCGCAAAAAAATGCCTTACTATACTATGTCGAAAAAAAATTAGATTTTTCAAACATGTTGTAAAAACGTGCCATATGATGAAGTAATGTAAAGGAGGCCGTGAAAAACACTCGAGAAAGGTTTTCTTTGAAAAAAAATCATGAATTTTGGCGCAAAAAAATGCCTTACTATACTATGTCGAAAAAAAATTAGATTTTTCAAACATGTTGTAAAAACGTGCCATATGATGAAATCATGTGAAGGAGGCCGTGAAAAACACTCCAGAAAGGTTTTCTTTGAAGAAAAACTCATCATGAATTTTGCCGCAAAAAAACGCCTTACTATACAAAAATACATTGGATTACTTACATGGGATTTTTCAACATGTTTTAAAAACGTGCCATATGATGAAATAATGTAAAGGAGGTCGTGAAAAACACTCCAGAAAGGTTTTCATTGAAAAAAAAACATCATGAATTTTGGCGCAAAAAAACCGCCTCACTATACTATGTCGAAATGAAATGCGATTTTTCAAACATGTCGTAAAAATGTGCCGTATGATGAAATAATGTAAAGGAGGCCATGAAAAACACTCCAGAAAGGTTTTCTTTGAAGAAAAAATGATCATGAATTTTGGCGCAAAAAATGCGATTTTTCAAAAATGTCATAAAAACGTGCCATATGATGAAATAATGTAAAGGAGGCTGTGAAAAACACTCTAGAAAGGTTTTTGTTGAAAAAAAAAAATCATCATGAATTTTGCCGCAAAAAAACGCTGTACTATACTATGTCGAAAAAAATGCGACTTTTCAAACATGTCATAAAAATGTGCCATATGATGAAATCATGTAAAGGAGGCCGTGAAAAACACTTCGGAAAGGTTTTATTTGAAGAAAAAATCATCATGAATTTTGGCGCAAAAAAACGCCTTACTATACTATGTCGAAAAAAATGCAATTTTTCAAGCATGTGGTAAAAACGTGCCATATGATGAAATCATGTAAAGGAGGCCGTGAAAAACACTCCAGAAAGGTTTTCGTTGAAAAAAAATCATCATGAATTTTGGCGCAAAAAAATGCCTTACGATACTATGTCGAAATGAAATGCGATTTTTCAAACATGTCGTAAAAATGTGCCATATGATGAAATAATGTAAAGGAGGCCATGAAAAACACTCCAGAAGGGTTTTCTTTGAAGAAAAAATCATCATGAATTTTGGCGCAAAAAAATGCCTTACGATACTATGTCGAAAAAAAATGCAATTTTTCAAGCATGTGGTAAAAACGTGCCATATGATGAAATCATGTAAAGGAGGCCGTGAAAAACACTCCAGAAAGTTTTTTTTTGAAAAAAAAATCATCATGAATTTTGACGCAAAAAAACGTCTTACTATACTATGTCGAAAAAAAATTTGATTTTTCAAACATGTCATAAAAATGTGCCATATGATGAAATAATGTAAAGGAGGCCGTGAAAAACAGTTCGGAATGGTTTCATTTGAAGAAAAAATCATGAATTTGCCGCAAAAAAACGCCTTACAATACTATGTCGAAAAAAAATGCAATTTTTCAAACGTGGTAAAAATGTGCCATATGATGAAATCATGTAACGGAGGCCGTGAAAAACACTCCAGAAAGGTTTTCTTTAAAAAAAAAAAAAATCATCATGAATTTTGGCGCAAAAACACGCCTTACTATACTATGTCGAAAAAAACTTGGGATTTTTCAACATGTTGTAAAAACACGCCATATGATGAAATCATGTAAAGGAGGCCGTGAAAAACACTCCAGAAAGGTTTTCTTTAAAAAAAAATTCATCATGAATTTTGGTGCAAAAAAACACCTCACTACACTATGTCGAAAAAAAATTAGATTTTTCAAACATGTTGTAAAAATGTGCCATAGGATGAAATAATGTAAAGAAGGCCGTGAAAAACACTCCAGAAAGGTTTTCTTGGAAAAAAAAATCATCATGAATTTTGGCGCAAAAAAAACGCCTGAGTATACTATGTCGAAAAAAAATGCAATTTTTCAACATGTTGTAAAAACGTGCCATATGATGAAATCATGTAAAGGAGGCCGTGAAAAAAATTCCAGAAAGGTTTTCTTTGAAAAAAAAAAAAATCATGAATTTTGGCGCAAAAAAATGCCTTACTATACTATGTCGAAAAAAACATGGGATTTTTCAACATGTTGTAAAAACGTGCCATATGATGAAATCATGTATACTATGCCGTTTTTTTTTGCGCCAAAATTCATGATGATTTTTTTCTCTGGGAGGTTCTTCAGACGTTTAGCCTCGTAGGTGAACAACTGAAGAACCTACCAGAGAAGTCCAGATGATTTCTGTTGAAACAAAGTCTTCTTTTCAGAGTTTCTCTTCTGTTCCTGTTCATCAACTGCCTTCAAATAAAGTTCAGATGAAACTTAAACCACAGTAAATCATGAATATTTAAACACCACCTGGTCGACCATCCAGGGCCTACAGCTGCTCTACATTTTATTTACTGACTTCAGATGCTTCAGTTACTGAGATTCAGGAACTCTCTACTTAATCTCAGGCTGATTGACAGAACAAATGAATCCCAGATTAATTGGTCTCACTGGTTTGGAGGAAGTGTCTTCCCAGTCTCTCCAGAATAAAAGCAGGTGACGTATATTTTCCAGGTAATCTGTTCCTGGAAGCAGCTACAGCTGCTTTGTGTTGTTCACTCAATAATAATCAATGTTGGACTTTAATCTGACGGTTCCTTGGATGTTCCTGCCGTGGTCCTGGAGAAATTCCCTGGAACCCCTGGAGACGACATCACGTCTCCAAACAGCTGCTGTGTTCCGACTGCAGGTCGATAAACTGGAGGACGGAGGGAAGCCGTCACCATGGCAACAACATCTCACGTCAGCAAGACTCCATTTAAACGGATGTCAGGAAGAAAAGAGTGGAGAGGCGACCTGGGAGGTGGAAACAGCCTCATCAGACGCTGATTTCTGCCGATTGCTGCTGCTTCACAGGATCACATTTCAGATTCTAACATTTATCAGACACAAAGTGAAGAACAGGAAGAATCTCCATTCCATGACTTTTACCTCTCATACCGTGTATATATATATATATATATATATATATATATATATATATATATATATATATATATATATATATATATATGTATATATACATGTGTATATATATATATATATATATATACAGTTACCTGGATAGCTTAGTTGTCAGCTTAACTCAGCAGAGTGACTGGGAGTTTTCTTTTGTTGCTATCCAATTAAAGAAATCTTCCCAAAGACATCTTAGTTTGTAAACAGAAGTGATCAAGAAGCAGCAAATAGAACCTGAAATGAGTTCCTGCATTCTGACGCTGGACAGTCAGACTCTGAGAACATCCGACTGTTTTCAGATCAGTTTTATTGAACAAAAACATTTTCAAAGATCATGTAGGAAATACAATATTATACAAGTGTTGCACAACCGAGACTAACAGAAAGATCTAGAAAAGGTGATGACCGCCAACAGACCGGCGTAGAACAAACTCCCAGAACCAAAAGAAATTCACAGACGGAGACGTGGAACCAACAAACGCTGGTTCCAACAGGAGATCTCATTGGTTCTACCAGACGTTCCGTAACAGAAACATGATCAGACGTTCAGAAGTTCTGCTGTAGAAGACGTGTTTTTGACTTTTTAAACTAGCTAAAGGTCGGGTGACTGGCTTTTTCTGGGGCTTTTCTGGATTTGATGCGAGTAAAACTCCCAGAAAACCAGATTGAAACAGCTGGAGTCGGTTTGGTTCAGCTGAAGGAGACAGACGTTGGTCACAGATGATGATATGAACATAGACTCGGTTCCTCTCAGAACCTTCAGAAGACACAACAGGAGGTTCGGTTTGACCTGCAGCTCTGAAACAGTCTGGACCAGAAGAAGAAGAACTGCTCGACATTCTTTTCATTCAGCACCGAAGGATTAGCACCTGAAGCAAACAAAAACCTAGTCTGGGGATTTTTCCTCCAAATAAACTCAAATCTGTTCTGCTGGGAGAAAAAACTTTTGAGAATCAGCCAAACTAATGTGTTGAACTTAAACAAACCAGCAGAACATCACATCAGACATTTAGATTCAATTTTAATTAGGACTGCACTTTGGAATCCAAGTCACAGATGGTTTGAGGGCCTCTTAGAACATTCACAATGAAAGACTAAACCCAGAGCGGTTCCCCCTTCAGATGTTCTCTAATTCATGTTTGTCACCAGAAGACATCAAATATTCCCAACAAGCTGAAGCCAGGAAAATAAACCAAATCTGACCTCCTCAGAACATCTGGTTCTTCAGCTCCAGAAACTTTACCAATGATCAGAGTTCTACCTTGATACTGGGAATATTTCCAGAGTTCCAGGTCCTTCAAGTCCATAGAGGAGAACGTCCCCTGGAGAAAGTTCTAGAGTAGACCTACTGACCGCTGGAGAAACTTCTAGAGTACACCTACCGACAACTGGAGAAAGTTCTAGAGTAGACCTACTGACAACTGTTCAGGCTAAAAAAAAAAAACAAGATAGCAGATATTAATCAGTGATCTTTACAGTTGTCGGTAGGTCTACTCTAGAACTTGCTCCAACTGTCGGCAGGTCTACTCTAGAACTTTCTCCAGTCGTAGGTCTACTCTAGAACTTTCTCCAGTTGTTGGTAGGTCTGCTCTAGAACTTTCTCCAGTTGTCGGTAGGTCTACTCTAGAACTTTCTCCAGTTGTTGGTAGGTCTACTCTAGAACTTTCTCCAGGGGATGTTCTCCTTTCCTGCTTCCAGTCTTTAAGTTTAGTCTCACTTAGAACATTCCAGGTCCTTGAAGTCCATGGAGGTGGGTCCAGATTTATCATGTTCAGACTGTGACACCTGGATGGATTTAAACTGATCTGGTGTCAGTTTCTATCAGAACTCAGATGTGTTTTTCCTCCTGAATGTCTTGTCTATCTGCTGGACTGGACCCGCCTCTATGTCCTCCAAGGATCTGGAAGTCTTGAATTATTCACAGCATGAAGGCAGAAGGTCATTAACTACGCTGGAGTTATTGGACTGGTTGGTTCAGGTTCTGCTTCCTGATCAGACAAACGGCTCAAAGCAAAATCCTGTTTGGTTGAAACAAGGTGAAGCATAAACTAATATCGGCAGTCATTTCCCAGCCTGCTAGGAAAAACATCACCTCACTTCAAACACCTTTCAGCCGGGTTTCCCCGTCAGAACCAGAACCTCCACCGACCTCCATCAGCCAGCAGCAGCCATCACAGAACCCTCGGAGACGGACGGGCCTCAGCCGGTGGAGGCTGACGAATGGAAACACTAACATTGAAAGGAGTGGTGGAGGCATCACTTGTTCTGGTATCTGAAGTCTCTGAGGACGTGGTTGAGAGGTTGGATCTGAATCACCGGAGACAGGTTGACCTGCAGGATCTTCTGGGCCTTCCTGCAGGCCTCGGCCACCGAGCGCGAGTCGTCCACCTTTATCACCTTCCACCTAAAACTGTTCTTGTCCTTCCAGCTGCTCCTCTGCCGGGTCGGCGGGCTCAGGTCCTTGGGGCCTCGGGCATCCCGGTGGAGGCCGTTGCTCCTCCAGCCATTGCTGGGCAGCTCTGTGAGAGTCTGAGGGAACGCCCGGCCGTTGGCGTAGAACACCGGCGCCGAGTCTCCAATGAGGGCACCGTCCAGCCGGATGGGGCAGGACAGGCTCTTCTGGCTGAACAAGGCCACGGCTTTGGTGGGCGCCCCGCCACCGTTCTGAGAAGGCTGTGAAGGTATTCCTGAAAGCATTGAAGGGTGCTGCTGCTGCGAAAAGGCAGCAGAGGCCTCCGAGTCCCAGGTGGTGTGGATCTGCAGTCTGGCCGTATGGAAGCCGGACAGACCTTCGATGTTGGTCAGTCTGAGGCACGGCTGCTCCACCGGCGACCTGTCCGCTGTCCGGCTGGCTGTCCGGCTGCAGACGATGGCGCAGTGGTCCACCAGCAGCTCCGGCGGTCGGACCCCCTGGATCCGGGGGCTGCTCCTGTCGGAGGTGATCCAGGACGGGTGGACCTCCCTCTTCTTGGCCAGCGGCCGCCTGCCCTTCCTCTTGGCGGTGGGTCTGACGTTCCTGCTGAGCGGCTTCAGCATGTCCTGGGTCAGCGGCTGGTTGGTGCAGGATCGGTAGGCGTAGACGTCTTTGCTGCGCAGCACGGTGGGCTTATGTCCTTCTTCGCTCAGCTCCTGCAGGAAGCTCACCAGCTCCTCGGTGCTGGACAGGTCCCGGGACATCGGGCTAAGGATCTTCATCGCGTCCAGGAGGACGTTGTGTCCCGCTGACGAGATCCGGGACCAGGAGTGAACCGCCCTCCGCTCTTCGTTGGTGAACGCTGATGGCCGACCGACCACGGAACCTCGTGCCGCGTCAGCCATGTTTGTAGTCCTGCAGGAAAAAGGGAAAGTATTCAGTCAGATGGAATCACACTTCTAGACGGTCAGAGTACAGGAAAGATCTGTCGTCATGATATCTGACAATGAAATGAGCAATATTTGGTCAGACAAGGACTGATTACTATTAATCTGTAACTGAGGAAAACAAGAACCCCAGTGAACAAAATGTGTTCAAAATGATGCGAGAGGAAAACCAGAGCTACTGGATGAAGAAATAAAGTTAGCATGGCTCAGAAACAGAGAACAGAGGAGCAGGTTGTTGGAGAAACATTCAGCATGGTGAAACATCTTCTACAGATGATGAGCAGAGTAGAGAGGAAACATGGAGATAGAAAACTATCTACAGAATGAGGAGGTCAGGCGAGCTTCAGGAGAAACCAACTGGAGGTTGTGGAAGACGGTTCTAGAAACATCTTCCAGAATTTCTAGTTGGTTTCTCCTGAAGCTCCTCCGACCACCAGGACCTGGATGACTGAGAGAGTAGAGGTAGAAAAACATCTACAGGATGAGGAGAAACAACATAAATGAGACTAAATATCTGTAAAATTGTAAATGGTTTAACCCTTTAAGCGCCAAAGTCGCAATATTGCAACAAGCAACATTGCTGAACATAACAAGCTATAGTTGCAAATATGGTGCCTCATGTAGTTACTACTTTACACCAGGAGATGGCGGACATCTGGAACTTCAATCTGAGCATCATTTGTGGGCGTGTTTTCATTCAAAGTTTTGGAGTTTATAGAGTTTGAAAACCGCCCCCCGGTCGAGGAGACGAGGGTCGCAGTCAGAGCGCACGACAGCGCGAGAAAACTCACCATTCTGAGAGGTTTGTTCACTGTTGACAAAGTACTTCGTCAAGTAATGGCTGACTCAGACTCTGAAGAGGAATATTCACCCTCTGATGAAGATGTTCAGTCGTCCAGTGAGACATAAAGGGACGCTGCGTCTGTGCGTAACGACAGCGAGTCCGCGCTCCATGACAGTCCACAAGCAGCACATACTGGAGCCGATGCTTTGCTTCACCGTGTCCGGGGTGGCAGGAGGGGACGTGGTGGATGTAGCAAGGGTGGTCAAAACACCGCTAATAGTGAGGTGGGTAGCGGGGATGCAAAAAAACGCGGAAATAGCAGCAGACGCAGGAGAAAATGCACTGATAATAGCGGTGGAGGCCGCAGTGGCGTTCACGACCCCGCCGTAAATGGCGATGATGATGGCTGGGTTTGCTTGAGAGATGAGGAACAGTGTCACAAGTGGATCAGACATTTAGATGAGCCTGCTGGGTATTGTGGAGAAAGGAATCTGACAAATTCTGAGCCAAGCAATGCCATCTTGATCGATAAACATCTGTGAAAGTTATGTAATCCATATGTCCGCCGCCTGGTGACGTCATAATATGCAAATTAGATGAGTGAACTTACTCCCATCACAAACTTTGGATCATACTGATGATTTTACTCATTTACAGTATGCCTTTATCTCTAATCATTTTCAAGTTACAACCTTTTGAAAAAGTGATATCAAAACTGAATATTTTATTGAAAAAACTGTGGCGCCTAAAGGGTAAAAAAAAAATTGTAGAACATGTTGAGTTCAGTTTGTTTTGTTTTTACTGTTTTGTAAAATAAATCATGGAGGAAATGTTTCCTTCTTACTACGGTGTTTCCATATTTGGGCGTGCTTCCTTCCTTCTCCTCCATTTTAAGGATGTCAGATTTCCTGGACAACTCCAGACGTGTCCTGACACCATTAATCCCAAAGCTCTTCAAACTACTTTTAACACAAACTTTAATATTTCTGTTTCCTATTGTTCTTCCACTGTTGCAGACATACTAACTGGATTCAGAATCAAAGACATTTCCAAACAGTTCTGGTGATGTTCTCCACTGTGAACTGAAGCTGTGCAGCTGAGCTCGCTGTGAGATGTTTGGATAAGAAGACGCGAACATGAAGACGAAGCTGCAGCTGTGAACACAGATGGAGGTTTTAAAAGGTGGATGAAAGCTCCGGGAAGAAGCTGATTTACTGTCAGACAGGAACAGCAGAAAAACTGAAGCTAACGGCAGCTGCTTCATTACTGACCAACAGAAGCACAGCAACCTTCACACAGAACCTCCATCTAACCAACCTTGTTAGCTGCTGCAGCTGGAAACAGACACAGAAACAACCTGAGATCCTTTTTCTACACATATAAACAACATTTATCACAAACCAGAATCAAGACAAATAGGTTTAATTATTGAACCCTTATGATGAGATACAAATTAAAACTGCAAGCAGCCCACAAAATATGAAATGTTTCACCTGATGTGTGTGGCAATTTTCACACGTTTTCGAGTATATTTAGGCCGCCAAATTTGAGATTGTTTTGCCAGGTAAAAAAAAAAAAAAAGCCAAAAACCCCATAGGCTTCAATAGGTTTTTCAGACCCTAATTAAAGCTGTAAGCAGCGTTGATTGAGTCCTCGCATCCTTGTTGGTCAGCGAATCCAAGCATGTCCACCAGGTGGCGCTGCAACTGAGAGTGTATTTAGGCCTACTTATCTAGTGAAGGCTGGACTCTAATCACATGTAAAGTTTGAGGCAGATTAGAGCATGAACAGGACAGTTAGACAGCACTTCCTGTTTCATGGCGAAACACTGAACTTCAATAGTTATAATTATTATAAATAATAATTATCAGGTAAAATATTAGAAATCAATCTACTCCACAAATGCTAATCTCTTTATCCAACATGAAAAATATAAGAGCCAGAACACTTTAAAATTTAAAAGCGTCACTAGTCATTTCGCGTCTCGTTTTTGTCGTCTTCTGTCTCGTTTTTGTCGTCTTCTGTCTCGTTTTGTCGTCTTCTGTCTCGTTTTGTCATCTTCTGTCTCGTTTTTGTTGTTTTGTGTCTTGTTTTTGTTATCAGGACTTATCCATCAGAAATGATCAAGGAACAACTGATTAAATTGTGGGGGTGTTTCTGAGTCCCATCAATTCCCGCCGCCCGCTACATATTTAGGTCACGTGATTTGGTATCCGTACATAACGTACACATGCAGAACACACGCCTGTGCTCAGAGCAGAGTATTTTGTTTGTGGGTACATCTATATTAAATGGATACATTCTATGTTGATGTGATTTCTGATCATCAATAACTAATAAACGCTGCATTTCATCCCTATGAAGGAAGGAGCAGCCTTGGAGGAGGACTGCGCTCTCTTTTCTTGTTTAGATAATTCCGCTCTGCTAACACTCAGATTTTCAGTCATCCAGGTCATGGTAATCATAGGGGTAATCAACTGGACATCTCTACCAGAGAAGTCCGAGAAGTCCAGTTGATGTCCACTGAAGCTCCTAGGATTGTTAGTTTTCTCCTCTCAGTTCCCTGCAGCTGCTTCCATCTCATTCCCTTCTTCATCATTCCAGTCGCCACTTCATCAGCAGCGTTTTTCCTGATTGTCGCTCAGAGGCTAATCCCGGCTGCCCTGATTGGTGGAGTGTTTGGCTCCACAGGAAGCAGCTGTCAGCCCGCAATCACGGACCCGTTATAATCAATGAATGGAAACCGATGAGGTTTTTACTGCAGATCCTTCAGCGGAACGTCCCCAAGGAGCAGCAGACGATAATTAGGTAGAGACGTCCTCCATCTGCGATTTTCCACCTCAGATATTATATTAAAGGTTGTGTTTATCTTTCATCAGCTGCAGCCGTGCCGTTAATCAGCTGACCCAAAGCCTCTGACTGGTCCATTAGGGAGCGCCTGATTTGATGCAGCAGTCACACAAAGCAGAACGTTAGGACATAAAAACACTGCTGGTTACCAACATCATGATTATTATCCACCCTACAGTCCTTATTCTACATGAACACCACCAGTCCAAAGTCTGGACACACCTTCTCATTTAATTCTTTATCTTCACAATGATTTATATCATAGATTCTCACTGAAGGCATCAAAACTATGAATGAACACATCTGGAATTATGTAGCAAACAAATAAGTCAAAACATGTTCTAGATTTTAGATTCTTCAAGTGATTCAACTTGAATTAAAAAATTGCCAATAATGACTCAAAATCTGTCCAAAATAACTTGTAAAACAGGTTGAAATTAGGTCAAAATAACTCGAAACCTGCTCAAAACTTCTCAAAACATGTTAAAATGGTCAAAAATTTGTTAAATTTGGTCCCAAATGACTCAAAGGAAGTCCCAGATAACCCTGAACAAGTCCCAAAAAACTTTAAATTAGTTCAAAATGATTCAATTTGAATAAAAATTACCAATAATTACTCAGAATCTGTCCGTTCTGTTTGATTCTATGCGCTGATTCCTGCTTTGAGCACTGTTATTCTCTGGATGAGCTTCATGAGGTAGAACCTGAAATGGTTCTCCAACAGTCTTGAAGGAGTTTCAGAGATGCTAAGCTCTTGTTGGGCCTTTTGCCTTCACTCAGAGGTCCATCTCATCCCAAACATCTGGATTGGGTTAAGATCAGGTGACTATGGAGGCCAGGTCATCTCCATCATCTCCTTCTTGGTCAGATAGTCCAAAATTGTATTGTTATGTTTTATTATGCTGTTTGGAAAGCACTTTGGTCTTCTTTTATGTTGCTGTAAAGTGCTCTGCAAATAAAGTTAGACTGATTGATTCCACAGCCTGGAGGTGTCTTTGGGCTCACGGTCCTGTTGGAGAATAAATGATGGTCCAACTAAACCAAACCGGATGGGATGTCATGTCGCTACAGGATGCTGTGGTAGCCATGCTGGTTCAGGGTTCCTTCAGTTTGGAATAAATCCCCAACAGTGACCATCACACCTCCTCCTCCATGCTTCACGGTGGGAGCCATGCATGTAGAGACCATCCATTCACCTTCTCTGGTCTCACAAAGACATGGCGGGTGGAACCAAAGATCTCACATTAGGACTCATCAGACCAAAGCCCAGATCTCCACTGGTCTAATGTCCATTCCTGGTGTTTCTGGGTCCAAACTAATCTCTTCTGCTTGTTGCTTTTCCTTAGTAGTGGTTTCTGAGCAGCTATTGGACCATAAAGGCCTGATTGGTTCAGTCTCCTCTGAACAGCTGATGTAGAGATGTGTCTGCTACTAGAACTCTTGGTGGCATTTATCTGGGCTCTAATCTGAGCTGCTGTTAACAGGACATTTCTGAGGCTGGAGACTCGGATGAACTTCTCCTCAGCAGCAGAGGAGACTCTTGGTCTTCCTTTCCTGGGGAGGTCCTCATGGAGACAGTTTGGTTGTAGAGCTGGATGGTTTTTACGACTCTAGTTGGAGATACATTCAAATTCCTGGTAGGTTCCTGGGTACTTCCTAGATGGTTCCTGGTAGGTTCCTGGGTAGTTCCTAAATGGTTCTGGCTAGCTCCTAGATGGTTCCTGGTAGGTTCCTGGGTAGTTCTTAGATGTTTCCTGGGTAGTTCCTAGATGGTTCCTGGTAGGTTCCTGGGTAGTTCCTAAATGGTTTCTGGGTAGCTCCTAGATGGTTCCTGATAGGTTCCTGGTTAGTTCCTACATGATCAGTGTTTCCTCTACATTCATTCAGCAGTGGCGGGCCGCCATTCCTAAATCCTGGCCGCCACTCCTTCAAATTTCTTTTTTTTTGTTGTTATTTTCGCAAATACTCCACCACTGACCACTGCATGTCTCCACCTTCACAGCAGAGTTCTGCACTGTGTTAGGTTCTCACGAGTACCAACGTAAACTACAGATAACAGTCTTGTTCAGTATCTACTCTTTGATCCGTCGGGTTAATACGACATTGATGTCGCAAGAGCGCGGCCTTGAAAGTGACGTCAAGTCAAGCAACGACGAGGCAACAGGTCAGAAAGTCAGAGGAGTTTCGTCTTGGAAAATAGGGCAGCGACTTACCAGAAAAAAGTTATTAGCTTAAGATAACTCATAATAGATTTTAAAGGTTAAACAGACATTCTCTAAATATTGAGAATCTAAAATATAAAACATGTTCTGACTGATTTCACGTTTTGTGTTTCCTCCATAATTTCAGGTGTGTTCATTCATAGCTTGATGCCTTCAGTGAGAATCTACAATGGAAATAGTCCTGAAGATACAGAATTAAACGAGAAGGTGTGCCCAGACTAAAGACTGTTAGTGTACATGCAGTTATAAACAGACAACATTTTCCGACTGCCAGAACATAATGAAATGTTCCAGAGTCTCCTCATGTTCCACTGTTCTCCAGCTGAGAGAACACATTTTGCTCAGGGGCCGATATCAAACCACAAATAAACAAAAGAATAGTCAGGTTCGACTCAGATGTCTTTGCAGAGAGTGACCCAAAAACTAGGAAAACAGCTAATAAAGTATTCAGCACTTGCAATTAAGTATGCAATACTTTTACTGCAACACAGCAGCAAAACCAGACACTGGAAGGAGTCTTAGTACTACTAATCAGGAAGTCTAGAAGGAGTCATAGTACCACTAATCAGGAGGTCTAGACGGAGTCATAGTACCACTAATCAGGAGGTACAGAAGGAGTCATAGTACCACTAATCAGGAGGTACAGAAGGAGTCATAGTACCACTAATCAGGAGGAACAGAAGGAGTCATAGTACCACTAATCAGGAGGTCTAGGAGTCATAGTACCACTAATCAGGAGGTCTAGAAGGAGTCATAGTACCACTAATCAGGAGGGATAGAAGGAGTCATAGTAACACTAATCAGGAGGTCTAGACGGAGTCATAGTACCACTAATCAGGAGGTACAGAAGGAGTCATAGTACCACTAATCAGGAGGTACAGAAGGAGTCATAGTACCACTAATCAGGAGGTACAGAAGGAGTCATAGTACCACTAATCAGGAGGTACAGAAGAAGTCATAGTACCACTAATCAGGAGGTCTAGGAGTCATAGTACCACTAATCAGGAGGTCCAGAAGGAGTCATAGTACCACTAATCAGGAGGGATAGAAGGAGTCATAGTACCACTAATCAGGACATCTATTGTGTCAGTTTTGTGTCATTGTGTGACATTTTTACAACTTTTGTGTGTCATTTGTGCATCTTTCCGTGCCATTCTAACTACCAGAAGACATCTCTGAGTTCTCTCCTTCTTCATGCTGAGGACTTTAGATTGAAAATGAACCACAGTGGAGAAAAACAAGCAGTAAACGTCCTAAAGCTGCTCACAGTTCAGAAGGTTTATTATGTTTGTGACCTAATTTATACCAGCTGGTGTCTTCAGAAGGTCAGACTGAAGTTCTGATTCATTAGGGTTTCTGTTAGACTAGAACAGATAAAGGACAGAAACCTGTTCAGCCAGTCTTCACACAGACCATCAGGGGACGTTAAACTTAAGTGTTTCTGACGGAGAATAAATCTAAATGAAATAAATATCCTGAGAGCAGCTTCTGATATGGATTTACTTCATCCAGAGACGATTCCTTTCCCTCAGTCCTCCATTAACCACGCTGCTGCTGCTGTTTTTAACAAATAAAGACCGCAGGAATAAATTACCAACAGCTGGAACAGCCAGCTGTGCTTTCACTGACTGGGCAGAATCACTGATGTACGATTCCACAGAACTACCTCCATCAGAACAACACCGCTTCCCTTTTTAACACTAAACCTAAAGCTGTGGCTCATTTTACTCACTGTGGGCTGATTTTAACTCACCATCGACTCATTTCAACCCACTGTGGGTTCATTTTTACTCACTAATCCTTATGAATCAATAAATCTCGATATGAATGATCACATGCCATCAATACATAACATTTAATGAATATTGGTTCTCGATCACTGAGCTCAGAATTTGCTCTTTAAGTCTCTGTCATGGTGCCCATTGCTACTAAACTCCCACAATGCTCTCTGCTTTAACCTCCTCTGGTCTCTACAGGATTAAACAGGAAGAGGCTCCACCTGATGGAACAACCAGGAACTACAGCTGATCTGCATTTAATAACATGTACGACCTTCTTCTTCAACTTCAACATATTAATGACAGATAACGACAAAAATTAAACACAAAATGACAAAAACAACACACAAAACGACAAACAAGAAACAAAATGACAAACAAGAAACAAAACCACGAACGAGAAACAAAATGACAAAAACGAGACACAAAATGATAAAAACGAGACAGATAACAACAAATCGAGAAACAAAACAACAAAGACAAGAAACAAAACGACAAACGAGAACCAAAACAAAAAAGACAAAACAACAAACGAGACACAAAACGAAAAAAACGAGACACAAACAACCAGGAACTACAGCTGAACTACATTCACTGGCATGCAAGATCTTCTTCTTCAGTCTGATTGGTTGATATATTTTCAGATTATTAACTGTAATTAACTCATCACTAAGATCAGTCGTTATGAATCCAATTAGTCAGCAGACGTACTGCAGGTTCAGTAGTACTTCCATGTACAGCTCTGTACAAACACCACTCCGTTGGAAACCAAAACAGACTTCATACTGATTTTATTCCACATCAGAACCAATTTTATACTGAATAACTTCTACATGAAGAACCGCTAACATCTTTGCTGTCGCCGTCAGGCTAAAGGCATTTAGCTCTGCTTGGACACCAGTAACCGTTAGCATAAACCCAGCCACTGGATTCTAACGCTGCACACGTGCACTGTAGAGTTTAACAGTGCCGTGCACAGTGAAAAACGAAGCAAAAACGGGAGCTTCAGTTTTCACAAAAGCAGCTGCTAATTTAGCCAGAGGACAAACATAAGCACATTTTAGCTCCATCCGACCGAAGAGGAACTGAACCCTGTTGTCTCTGGAACGGTTTAGATTTAATCCTCCTGCTGTCTTCATTTATGGGCACCAAAAAATATTGTTTCCTTGTCTGAAAAAAATCCAAAAACTAGGGAAAAAAATTCCCCGAATTTCTAATAATTTGCAAAACCTTCAGGAAGAAAATTCCAATAATTCCTTAAAAGTTTCCCTTAAAAGCTTTTTTTTTTTTTTTAAATCCTGCGAATACTTTTAAAATGAGTAAAAATCTTCCAAAAAATCGTAAAAATATCTAAAGTGATTACATATATATCAGTAAACCTTCAAATATTTTCTTTAAGAACATTCACCAAAAAAAATCAACCAAAATCCAGCAAAACACGCTGGATATTGGTTGATTTTTTTGGAGAAATGTTCTTAAAAAACATTTTTAACATTTCTTTTTTCCACCAAAAAATGTTCAAAGATTTACCAAAAATGTTGAAAATGTGGACATCAGAAGTTTCGCTGTGAAAATATATATTTTTTTCCACATTTTCAAACTTTAAAACGGGTCAATTTTGACCTGCAGGACGACACGAGGATTAAGAGGCCAACTAGCTAACCATTGGTCCAGTTTTAGTGTTTTTCTCAGAGCTGATAAGCACCAGAAAATGTGCTGTAAACTAGAGCTGCAACTAACGATTATTTTAATAATCGATTAATCGGCCAATTATTTTTTTTCGATTAATCGATGAATCGGATAAAAAAAACAACACATTTTTAATTTCCACCGCTTTATTCAGAAAGAGAAGATTTGGACTGACAGAGCAAATAAGATCCTTGTAGCGAAGCCTTCGTCTTCAACCATCGACAGAGGCCTCATCTCAGTGACCATCATGTTGAGGATGCTCTCAGTCAGGACAGATGCTTGCTGTGGTGGACATGATGTCTTGCTCATCATGAAGCCTGTCATTGTTTGCTGTTCATGAAATGAGAAAGATAGTATGAGTGTGTATTATAGCACAATTTACAACTCAGTAGTTATCTGGTTTTATTTGCAGTATTAGGTTAAGGCAAGTAAGTAGTCCAAAGAGCAAAACACAAAGTACGCACACACACACACACACACACACACACACACACACACACACACACACACACACACACACACACACACACACACACACACACACACACACACACACACAGAGATAGATAGATAGATAGATAGATAGATAGATAGATAGATAGATAGATAGATAGATAGATAGATAGATAGATAGATGATAGATAGATAGATAGATAGATAGATAGATAGATAGATAGGACAAGCACCATAAAAAATACTACATACTAAATAAGTTACTTTAACCCCTGTTTGGTCTAAATGCAGTTCATCCTGCCTCACTCCAACACAGACCAGTGTCTTCACTCAGACTTTGTGAGAAAATTAAAACTTGAGGCTTAATCTTTAAATTATTATCACCATTGTGGGCAAGTTACGTTTATTTATAAAGCATATTCAAACCCTGCTTAAGCTGATTAAAGTGAAATAAAAGTTTCACACGCGCGCACACACACACACACACACACACACACACACACACACACACACACACACACACACACACACACACACACACACGCGCGCCCTGTCATTAATCAGCTAACAAACACTAGCATCAGGAGAGCTACCAGACAGACTAACGTTACGTTTTCTCACTTAAAAACAGAACAAACGTAGGATAATGTAGTGACTTACCTGCTGTTGAGCTCCTTCTTCCTCATCGGCGACTCCAACGTGTTTCCGTTTCAGGTGTTGCATCATCATCATGGTGCTCCCGTACATCATATCACTTTTGTAAAGCTTGCATGTTACGCATGTTTTTTATTTTTTGAAGCGTGAAATGCTGCCACACTTTTGAGGATTTCGGTCTGACTGTTTTCTCCATGTCCGTCATGTTTGGTTGAAATTACTCTGAATTTACTTTCGCTTTGCCGCCACCTCGTTTTGTTCAACTCGCTCTACAGGTGGAGTTATTTAAAAAAACAAACTTCATTTCAGTCAGCCAGCATTGACAAAGCTCTGCAGGTGAAGTAGATGCTCCGCGACATGGTGAGCAATGCATGAATCACGCGACACAACGAATTGATAATGAAATTCGTTGCCAACGCTTTTAATAATCAATTATTATCGATTTTATCGATTCGTTGTTGCAGCCCTACTGTAAACAACGTCTGGGCCCAGGAAGCTGCACCATAGAAGACAACAGCATAGAACTTGACAGGAAGCAGGACTACAGGCATGTCTAACAGCATCTACCAACACAGATGTTTCACCATGCTGACTGGATCCTCCAACAACTGGAACAAACGGCAGTTCTTTACACTACACTCACTTTAATATTTACACACTCGCCTCCTCTCTGCTGTGTGGAAACACTGCCGGCACTTCAGCCAAGGATTGTTCAGGTGACTGCTGGTCAAAGCTGAGTCACCGATTACTTCATTTTAGGGAGGACACGGAGAATACAGTGATTTTACTAAAGTAAAACAAACCTAGGAGTAGCTCTGGTTTCTGAACAGAACAGCACATCACAAATTAGTAGTTCAGGGAAATATTCTTCCAGTTTCTACAGTTAATAATCAGGCCCCCTTGGAGGAGGCTCCAAGGCCGCATCACTGCCAAAACGACAAAAACGAGATAGAAATCTTTAACAAATCCATTTATAAGCAATAACCAGAACTAGGAAAGCACTCAGAAGCAAACGGTGGAAAAAACACACTCTCCTTGGTGGAGGTAATAACAATAATAACTGGAAAAGCCCCCAGAGAGCTCAGTCCTCCTCCAAGGCTGCTCATTCCCCCATATGGCAGAAATGCAGCATTTGTCTATTAGTAATAATACTAATAATGCTATACTATTTATAATACTAATAATACTATACTATTTATAATGCTAATAATACTATACTATATATAATATTAGTAATATTATATTATATATAATACAAATACACACAAACACATATTAAAAAAAAGTTGGGCAAACTGACATATTGAACAAAGAAACCTCAAACGGAGTCACCACGTTCTGACTAAGTCAGAAACATTAGCAATAGCCACGTTCTGACTAATTAAGTCAGAAACATTAGCGTTAGCCACATTCTGACTAATTAAGTCAGAAACACTAACGTTAGCCACGTTCTAATTGATTAAGTCAGAAAGACTAGCGTTAGCTACGTTCTGACTAATTAAGTCAGAAACACTAGCATTAGCCACGTTCTAATTGATTAAGTCAGAAACACTAGCGTTAGCCACGTTCTAATTGATTAAGTCAGAAACACTAGCGTTAGCCACGTTCTAATTGATTAAGTCAGAAACACCAGCGGTAGTCACATTCTGACTAATTAAGTCAGAAACATTAGCGTTAGCCACGTTCTAATTGACTAAGTCAGAAACACTAGCATTAGCCACGTTCTGACTAATTAAGTCAGAAACACTACCGTGAGCCATGTTCTAACTAATTAAGTCAGAAACATTAGCGTTAGTCACGTTCTGACTAATTAAGTCAGAAACACTAGCATTAGCCACATTCTAATTGATTAAGTCAGAAACACTAGCGTTAGCCACGTTCTAATTGATTAAGTCAGAAACACTAGCGTTAGTCACGTTCTAATTGATTAAGTCAGAAACACTAGGACTTCCGGAAATGGCGGAAGAGCAAGCGGCCACATAAATCATCACCTCCCAACGGGTCTTACTCCCCTTTGGACTTTTATAGTATTTTACTGAACAGAAAGTTGTTCAAAAGAATGCGAGGGGGCTCCAGACATAAAAAGAGAGGAAAGACACCAGCGACTATTGAAGAAAACACGATATCATTGAGTGATAGTGAAGACGGCAACACCTGTGATAGCAAGCTGCTAGCCGATAGTATGGAGGCTATGAAGGATAGCATCATCGCCGAAATACAAAAAGTAAGTATGGACATTACGAAGGAGCTCTCTGAAACCACTGGCCAGCTTAAAAGAGAGCTTAGCGACTTCAGAGGGGAAATGAACAACCGACTCGGCGTGATTGAAACCGACATCAAGGACATGACTAGCCGGATGGAAGGAGCCGAGCTCAGAGTCACGGAAATGGAGACTTTCAGCGCCGATGTAAGAGAAGTGCTGTCCCACACTCTTGAATTACAAGAAAATCTCCAGGCACAGCTCGAAGACTTAGAGGCACGCTCACGGAGAAACAACATAAGGATTCACGGCATTGAAGAAGGGGCCAAAAAGGATGATATTCTTGGATTTATGGAATATTTTATTAAAACGGAGCTTGCTCTCCCCGACATCCTCCTCGGAATACAAAGATGCCACCGTTCATCCGCCATTAAACCTCCCCAAAGTGCCAACCTGAGATCCATCATCCTCTGCTTTCTGGAGTTTAAAACCAAGGAACGCGTGCTTCGTTCTGCATGGAGCAAAAAGGACATCCAATTCCAAGGAAGACGCATTTTCTTCGAGCAAGATTATACCAGTAATACCTTGGCTAAGAGGAAGGCATATGCCCCCATCAGAAAGACGCTGAAAGAGAAAGAAGTGCGTTTCCAGACACTTCACCCTTCACGACTCCGAGTACATTACCAAACCGGTCCGATGGTTTACAAAGACGCTCAGGACACCGCGATTGACCTGAAGAGGAGAGGACTGATTGATGCAGAAACCTTTGCTCAGATAACAAAACACCGCGAGTCACCTGGAATGAAGACGGTACAGTCTGCGTGACAAAATGCTGGCACCTCACGACGTAAACGGGAAAGAATCAAGCACATTTAGGAAAGGTTGAAAGAATTCCAACGCAACGAAGACGGCACCAATTAAGGTTTACACTTTCCTGATTGTCATTGTGTGTTAAAGTATTAGTCATCCCTCAACTACATTAGTAATCTTGACCCTTTCGCTGGGAAATGCATGCTTGGTTTTCCTCCTATGCGAGCTGCTCTGTTCGACACCGATCAGAGTTCACGGCTCGCACTGAGAGCGACTCCTTTAGTTTCAAAGGACTTCTCTCTCAACTCAGAAGTGGATAATGCACTTCACACTTGGAAGTCGTTTTTGTTCTACTTTGTTACCTGTTCCTATTGTTCATTAGATAGACCGACATTTTTCAGTTCTTATTTTGACTGTCTAATCCTGGCAACAATTGTATTCTCTCTTTGAAAAGCAAAATGTCTAGACAGAAGTATAATTTTATTACCCTTAACGTTAATGGCTTACACAATCCTATAAAGAGGAGTAAAGTTATAGCCAAGATGAAGCGTGAAAAGCAAGATGTCATATTTTGGCAAGAAACACATCTTTCAAACAACGAACATGAAAAGCTTAAAAAATGGTTTAAACATGCTTATTACTCTTCTTATAAAACAGATAAAGCTAGGGGAGTCTCTATTCTTATCTCAAACCATGTAAACTTCCAATTCACCTCACAAGTTGATGCCGAAGGGCGATACATCTTAGTAAAAGGCTTTATTGATCACAAAGAGGTTACATTGCTTAATGTGTATCGCCCCCCTAGAAGTGACAAACAGTTTACTAAAAAGGTCTTAGACTTATTATGTTTTGAAATGGCAGGGGTTGTGATATGCGGAGGAGACTGGAATATACAGCTGCATCCTTCATTAGACTCCTCTTCCAGTATGAAGAAAATGCGACCAGAAGCAGTACATGCTAAAAAACTATTAAAAGAGCTCGGTATGATTGATATATGGAGAGACCTACACCCACACAAAAAAATGTTCACCTTCTTCTCCCACTCCCATGCAACCTTTTCTAGATTGTATTATTTCTTCATGTTGAATTCTGACAGACATAGGATAATTGATTGTAAAATAGGAGTCAGGGATATCTCCGACCACGAAGGGGTCTACCTAACAATACATTTAGATACAAAACTGAAAGAAAGAGTTTGGAGACTGAATTGCAACCTCCTTAATGAGACAGAATTCCAAAAACGTACTAAAGAGGAGTTTGCAGATTACATGTATCACAACGATAATGAAAACATTTCTCCAAGTGTACTATGGGATGCTGCTAAAGCAGTCCTGAGAGGCAAATTGATAATGTGGTCCTCGGAGAGGAAAAAAGAAAAAGAGAAACTAATCTCTGATAAGGTAAAGGAGCTTAAACTTTTAGAAACAGAACATATGAAGAATAATAATGCAGAGAGTTTAGAAAAGTTAACCTTGACCAGGCGGACTTTAGATGAACTTTATGAAAATCAGGTAGTCAAAAAAGCTAAATTTATTAAACAAAACTATTATGAGAATGGACCTAAAGCCAAGAAGTTACTTGCTTGGAGGATACGAAAACAAGAAGCCAGTCGTTGTATACATAAAATAAAAAACCCACAAACTAAGAAGATGCAATATAATCTAGAAGATATACAAAAATCTTTTGTTTCCTATTACACAGATTTATATTCCCAACCTCCAGCGGCAAGTCCTGATATCATAGATTCTTTCCTGGATTCACTGGATTTACCTTCTATAGGTATAGAACAAAATAAGAGACTTACACGGCAAATAACAGAAGAAGAAATTAATAAGACAATATCAAACATAAAAGGAAATAAAATGCCAGGCCCAGATGGTTTTCCATCGGAATGGTACAAGAAAGTAAGGCAAATGATTTTACCAATATTAAAGCGCTGTTTCAATTATGTCCTTGAAGGTGGAGAAATACCACCATCTTGGAATCAAGCCCTTATTTCTGTAATATACAAACCAGGGAAAGACGCAACTGAATGTAGTTCCTACAGACCCATATCAGTTCTAAATTTGGATTATAAAATACTTACGACAATACTGGCCAAACGAATAGAAAATATAATTCCAGAACTGATAGATACAGACCAGACAGGATTTGTTAAAAATAGACAAACACATGACAACATACGTAGAGCGCTTAACCTCATTCATCACATGAAGTCCACAGAATCTGTGGTTCTTAGCCTTGACGCAGAAAAGGCGTTTGATTCCGTTAGATGGGAGTTTCTATATTTGTCTTTAAAACGATTTGGCTTCAGTACCCAGTTTACCAAGTGCCTAAAATCCTTGTATAGTTCACCTACGGCAAGGATAAAAATTAATGGAGACTTATCAAACTCGGTTGCATTGAAAAGAGGTTGTAGACAGGGATGCGCAATGAGTGCAACTCTGTACTATTCATCGAGCCATTAGCGCAAGCCATCAGAGAATCACAAAATATTGTAGGGGTCACCATACACAATACGGAGTACAAAATATGTCTGTATGCGGACGATATTCTGATGACCCTAACTAAACCTGACACTAGTCTGACATCATTACTATCCTTACTTAACATATTTGGTTACTACTCTGGCTACAAGTTAAATCTCCATAAAACTCAAATTTTAACGTTTAATTATAATCCTGACAAACAGATGCAAAAGTGTTTAAAATGCAATTGGAGCAATGACATAATTAAATACTTAGGGGTTAATTTTCCTAAAGAATTGGCAGATATCAGTATATATAACTATGAACCCCTAACATGTAGTATAAAATCAGATCTGAAACGATGGTTAATTCTCCCAATGAACATGCACAATAGAATAGATTTGATAAAAATGACAATATTACCTAAGCTACTATATCTATTTTGGGCTCTACCAGTTGAGGTGTCCTCCAAGCAATTTAATGAATGGAACAAAATTATTTCAGATTTTATTTGGGACAAACGCAGACCGAGGATAAAATTTGAGACCTTGCAATTAACAAAAAATAAAGGAGGTAGAGCTCTTCCATGTCTTGAAAGCTACTATAAATCTGCACTGCTTAGAATTCTGATTGCATGGTGTGACCCGTCATGTGATGCCAGATGGAAGGAAATGGATCAAGCTGAGATCCAAATTCCTCTCCCCTCTATTTTAGGGGACAAGCAACTATTACAATCACTCTTACCCAAAGTACCCTCATGGATAAAAACACCATTAAATATTTGGTTAAAAGAACTTAAAGACAAAGCAGTGGAAAAACATGCAAAGATTCTGCGCTGGCCCGCATATGACGAGGCTTTCACGCCAGCAAGAAATGATAATGGATTTAAAAATTGGTGTAGTAAAGGTATAACTGCATACTGGAAAATATCTAATGACAAAGGATTGGAATCCTTTCAACAATTATCAGAAAGATATAACTTGGAAAGAAATGACTTTTTCAGATATCTTCAATTAAGACATCATTTTAATGCAGATACTAGACCCAAAAACCATGAAAGTTGCTCTTTAATTTTGCTTTTCATTGATGTCTGCAAAGGGAAACTTATCAAAAAACAGGTCTCTTCAGTCTACGCAATCCTACAATCTAGAAAAAAGCTCTCTACTATGCACATTAAACAGAGATGGGAGAAAGAGGTTGGAATCAGCTTAAGTGATGAGGATTGGTTAAATATCTGTAAAACAATCATGACTACTACCTGTTCTGAACTATGGAGAGAGTTCACTTGGAAGAACACATTAAGATATTATCCCAAAAATCAAGGCTCTACAAGCAAAATCTTCCGAACATGGAAACTGCTGGAGGAAATGTGGACAGATATCAGCAGGACACTTTCACATTTTTTGGGAATGTCCCAAGATTGCCCCCTACTGGACAGAGGTACTTAGTAATATTACATCAATCGCAGGACTACATTTGGAAGAGACTTTTTCACTGTTTTATCTTGGAAATTTGCCAACTGGACTAAAAAAGGAGGACAGATATCTTCTGCAAATCTTACAAGCAGCAAGTAAAAAGGCCATTACGCAGAAATGGCTGAATGTGGATCCGCCTGATGTTTCGGACTGGATTGAAATAACAAATAAAATATACACAATGGAGAGACTAACTTTCTCTTTGAGGCAAAGCTCAGAAAAAGGACAACGCTATTGGAGAAAATGGAAACAATTTCTCTGTAACTAGGTATCATTTAGAGAAAAGGAAAATAATCGAGTAGCGATACAATCCCGGATCTGTAAGATGTACATTCTCTCTTTGTAAACTACACCCCTTTTTTTCTCTCTATCTTGTCAGTCTATCAGTTCATTATGTTTTGTCTCATGTTTGTAAAGAAAAAAACTTATTAAAAATAAAGTTTAAAAAAAAAGTCAGAAACACTAGCGTTAGCTACGTTCTAATTGATTAAGTCAGAAACACTAGCGTTAGCCACGTTCTAATTGATGAAGTCAGAAACACTAGCGTGAGCCACGTTCTAGGTGATTAAGTCAGAAACACTAGCGTTAGCCACGTTCTAACTGATGAAGTCAGAAACACTAGCGTTAGCCACATTCTAACTGATGAAGTCAGAAACACTAGCATTAGCCACGTTCTAATTGATTAAGTCAGAAACACTAGCGTTAGCCACGTTCTAATTGATTCAGTCAGAAACACTAGCGTTAGCCACGTTCTAATTGATTAAGTCAGAAACACTAGCGTTAGCCACGTTCTAATTGATTAAATCAGAAACACTAGCGTTAGCCACGTTCTAATTAAGTCAGAAACACTAGCGTTAGCCATGTTCTAAGTGATTAAGTCAGAAACACTAGCGTTAGCCACGTTCTAATTGATTAAGTCAGAAACACTAGCGTTAGCCACGTTCTAATTGATTAAGTCAGAAACACCAGCGTTCACCACTAAAGCGTGACGCCATGATGTGAGCACCGACCTACATCTGAGACTATCTGTGTGAAAAACTGGCTTTTCTAATTTAAACAAACCATTTAAACTGATGCGTTTACTGACAGAAAAGAACAAAGAATCCTGAATTAAAGTCATTACGCTTTAACTACCTGAGGCAGAAACGCTAACAAACAGGGTAATACAGGATTATGCTACAATTCGGGCACAAACAAAGATTATTTACTGTCAAAATTTACAGCTTGACTTAAACAAACCAGATAAACAGATGTGTTTACTGACAGGAAAGAACAAGTTACCCTGAAATAAAGTCACCCCATTTTAACTAATTATATCAGAACCACTAAAACACAGTTTAGCTAACGGAGGATTCAGCTACAATAGCAGCTCAAACTTACGTAACTGCTCTCGAGCGCCCCATTTTGGAAGGCACAGGTAACATTTAAAGTACATTTAAGGGAAATTTTTGTAAATTAGAAGTCCTCATTTTAAACAAATACGACAAACTGATGCGTTTATGACTGAAAAGAACAAAGAAACACATTTTAAAAAACAGGCTCGCTAATTCAGGGCTAAGCTACAAAACAAGCACAAACCTACATAGCTGGGCGTCTCTCTAGCGCCCCCTGTTCAATTTAAAGAACTGAGACCAAATGTAGGTTCACTGACTTTTCCGCTGAACATTAACTGTGTTTACTGATTGAACAGAACAAAGAACCAGAACCAGATGAACCACAGCAGAACTAATTCTGTCACACATGCTAACAGGAAGGCTAGCTAACACAGGATAGAGCTACAAAACAAGCACTAACCTCCGCTGCTCTCTAGCGTCCCCTAGTTGAAGGCACCAGTTTCATTTCAGTAACTTTAAAGGAAATTGTTATAAACTTGTGTTCTGAATTTAAACAAACCAGAAAAACCTGATGTGTTTACGACCGAAAAGATCAAAGAAACCTGAAACTAATGATGTCTGAAATGCTAAAACGCATGTTGGCTAATTCAGGGCTAAGCTACAAATCGAACACAAATCTACGTATCTGTTCTCTAGCACCCCCTGGTTGAAGGGAAACGAATAATTTAAAGAATGTTTGAAGAACTGAGACCAAATGTAGAGTCACTGACGTTTCTGGTGAACATTATATTTTATTTATTTCTACACTAGTCAAATGCTAACGACTAGCCGTGTAAAAATTTGCATTCCCAATTGAAGCAAACTGATGTGTTTACAACTAAAAAGAACAAAGAAACCTGAAAACAATCACGTCAGAAATGCTGAAACACATGTTGGCTAATTCAGGGCTAAGCGACAAAACAAGGATAGCCTCCGATTCTGCTCTCTAGCTCCCCCTGGTTGAAGGCGCCGGTTTCATTTCAGTAACTTTAAAGGAAATTGTTATAAATTTGTGTTCTGACTAAAAAAAAAATGAAAAAACTGATGTGTTTACAACTGAAAAGAACAAAGAAACCTGAAAACAATCACGTCAGAAATGCTAAAACACATGTTGGCTAATTCAGGGCTAAGCAACAAAACAAGGATAGCCTCCGATTCTGCTCTCTAGCTCCCCCTGGTTGAAGGCGCCGGTTTCATTTCGGTAACTTTAAAGGAAATTGTTATAAATTTGTGTTCTGACTAAAAAAACTGAAAAAACTGATGTGTGTACAACTGAAAAGAACAAAGAAACCTGAAAATAATGATGTCTGAAATGCTAAAACACATGTTGGCTAATTCAGCGCTAAGCTACAAAACAAGCGCAAACCAACGTATCTGCTCTCTAGCACCCCCTGGCTGAATGGAAAAGGCTCATTTAAACATTTAAAGTACTAAGACCAAATGTAGGTTCACTGACGTTTCCGGTGAACATTATATTTTATTCATTTCTACGATTGTCGAATGCTAACAACTAGCCGTGTTAAAATATACATTCCCGATCAAAGCAAACTGATGCGTTTACGACTGAAAAGAACAAAGAATCCTAAAAATAATTATGTTTGAAATGCTAAAACACATGTTGGCTAATTCAGAGTTAAGCTACAAAACGAACGCAAACCTCCACCGCTTGCTCTCTAGCGCCCCCTGGTTGAAAGGAAAAGGCTAATTTAAGGAAACTGTGTTCTTGATTTAAACAAACCCGGCAGACTGATGTGTTTATTGACTGAACAGAACAAAGAACCAGAACCAGACGGACGATAGCAGAACTAATTCTGTCACACATGCGAACAGGAAGGCTAGCTAACACTGGATTAAGCTACAATACAAGGCTAACCTCCGCCGCTGCTCTCTACCGCCCCCTGCTCAGAGCCGCCAGTCTGGTTTAAAGAACACTTTAAGAACGTTCAAAGAACTGAGACCAAATGTTCGTTCCCGCTGCCGCCGAACACAATCCCACAACTTTCGGTATTTTTCTGAAAGACGCCATTTTTCCCCCGTGAACTGCCAGCGACCAGCGCCGCTCGCCGAGTTGCTCTCCCGCCGCCGTCCCTCCGTCTGCCGCTCCGAGGAGCCGAGGCTGCCGCTGCCGCTCCGGCCGGCGGGCCTCCGTTCCCTCCGCTCCACAGACCCGTTAACGGAGGCGGTATACCGGAAGGCTACCGACAGAGAGGACCACGCTCCGGGAGAAAAGCAGAATTACCTTTTAACGGCGCTGTCTCGGCATCCTCCGGTCGCCGCTGTGCCGACGCTCCAAGGTAAAATGGCTGCAACAACAGCGGTGTGGATGACAGAGCGGGAGGAGAGGCGGAGGCTGCCGGGGAGCGAGCGGAGGGGGCGGGCTCTGGCCGCCGAGGGGTAGGGGTGGGGGTGGGGAGCCGAACGGCAGCTCCGGTCCAACGGAACACAACCGAACCGGACAAATCGCGGCAGGTGGAGCTCACCTGCAGTTAGGAGGCACTGAACTGTCCAACTACAACCCCAGAAACCTGCAGCGCGTCGTGACGTCACGGCGGGGCGGGGCCTCAGCCTATATTTGTGTTTGTGGGTTGAAAAACAAAGATGGTGGCCGGAAGCTGAAGCTAAACACTTCGGGCTTTTTTTTAGACGAGAAACCACAGTTAATCTGTCCCTGATTAAACTGTTCCTGATCGAAGCTAAACTGTTCCAGATTAAACATTAAACTGTTCCTGACTGAAGCTAAACTGTTCCTGACTGAAGCTAATCTGTTCCTTACTGAAGCTAAACTGTTCCTGACTGAAGCTAATCTGTTCCTTACTGAAGCTAAACTGTTCCTGACTGAAGCTAATCTGTTCCTGATTAGAGTAAACTGTTCCTGACCGAAGCTAATCTGTTCCTGACAAACAAACTGTTCTTGACTGAAGCTAATCTGTGCCTGACTAAAGCTAATCTGTTCCTGACTGAAGCTAAAGTGTTCCTGACTGAAGCTAAACTGTTCCTGACTGAAGCTAATCTGTTCCTGATTAAAGTAAGCTGTTCCTGACTGAAGATAATCTGTTCCTGTTCCTGACTGAAGTTAATCTGTTCCTGGCTGAAGCTAAACTGTTCCTGACTGAAGCTAATCTGTTCCTGACTGAAGCTAAACTGTTCCTGACTGAAGGTAATCTGTTCCTGACTGAAACTAAACTGTTCCTGACTGAAGCTAATCTGTTCCTGACTGAAGCTTAACTGTTCCTGACCGAAGCTAAACTGTTCTTGACAAACATTAAACTGTTCCTGACTGAAGCTAATCTGTTCCTGACTGAAGCTAATCTGTTCCTGATTAAAGTAAGCTGTTCCTGACTGAAGGTAATCTGTTCCTGACTGAAGTTAATCTGTTCCTGACTGAAGTTAATCTGTTCCTGGCTGAAGCTAAACTGTTCCTGACTGAAGCTAAACTGTTCCTGACTGAAGCTAATCTGTTCCTGACAAACTGTTCTTGACTGAAGCTAATCTGTTCCTGACTGAAGATAATCTGTTCCTGACTGAAGCTAAAGTGTTCCTGACCGAAGCTAAAGTGTTCCTGACTGAAGCTAATCTGTTCCTGATTAAAGTAAGCTGTTCCTGACTGAAGGTAATCTGTTCCTGTTGCTGACTGAAGTTAATCTGTTCCTGACTGAAGTTAATCTGTTCCTGGCTGAAGCTAAACTGTTCCTGACTGAAGCTAAACTGTTCCTGACTGAAGCTAATCTGTTCCTGACTGAAGCTAAACTGTTCTTGACTGAAGCTAAACTGTTCCTGACTGGAGCTAAACTGTTCCTGACTGAAGCTAGTCTGTTCCTGACTGAAGCTAAACTGTTCCTGACTGAAGGTAATCTGTTTCTGGCTAAGCTAATCTGTTCCTGTTCCTGACTGAAGCTAAACTGTTCCTGACTGAAGCTAATCTGTTCCTGATTAAAGTAAGCTGTTCCTGACTGAAGGTAATCTGTTCCTGACTGAAGTTAATCTGTTCCTGACTGAAGTTAATCTGTTCCTGGCTGAAGCTAAACTGTTCCTGACTGAAGCTAAACTGTTCCTGACTGAAGCTAATCTGTTCCTGACAAACTGTTCTTGACTGAAGCTAATCTGTTCCTGACTGAAGATAATCTGTTCCTGACTGAAGCTAAAGTGTTCCTGACTGAAGCTAAAGTGTTCCTGACTGAAGCTAATCTGTTCCTGATTAAAGTAAGCTGTTCCTGACTGAAGGTAATCTGTTCCTGTTCCTGACTGAAGTTAATCTGTTCCTGACTGAAGTTAATCTGTTCCTGGCTGAAGCTAAACTGTTCCTGACTGAAGCTAAACTGTTCCTGACTGAAGCTAATCTGTTCCTGACTGAAGCTAAACTGTTCTTGACTGAAGCTAAACTGTTCCTGACTGGAGCTAAACTGTTCCTGACTGAAGCTAGTCTGTTCCTGACTGAAGCTAAACTGTTCCTGACTGAAGGTAATCTGTTTCTGGCTAAGCTAATCTGTTCCTGTTCCTGACTGAAGCTAAACTGTTCCTGACTGAAGCTAATCTGTTCCTGATTAAAGTAAGCTGTTCCTGACTGAAGTTAAACTCTTCCTGATTGAAGCTAATCTGTTCCTGACTCAAGCTAAAGTGTTCCTGACTGAAGCTAATCTGTTCCTGACTGAAGCTAATCTGTTCCTGTTCCTGACTGAAGTTAATCTGTTCCTGATTGAAGCTAATCTGTTCCTGGCTGAAGCTAAACTGTTCCTGATTGAAGCTAATCTGTTCCTGGCTGAAGCTAAACTGTTCCTGACTGAAGACTAAAGAACTCTTCAGATAGGTGAGCAGGAGGCGAAGCAATGGACCAGGTTTATAAAAGTCACAGCTTCAAAAATTCATTTAATTTAGTGGTGGGACGCAATTTTAAAAAAATGTTTAATTAATCAGAGAATTTGTAATTAGTTAATTGCAGTTAATCACATTTTTGTCAAATACCAATATCTGACACAATAAGCAAAGTTTTTCAGTTCTAATAAATGTTGGTTGAGACTGAATGATCAATAGACATAGATGTGAACTTAAACAATTAAAATGTTTGTTTCATTCCTATTCATCTGCATTTTTCATCTGTCTGCTACATCCACAGATTACTGCAAACTCTGAGTAACATTATAGTGATTATATTCAACATTTTAAGACTTTGTAAACTCAAGCACCTTCAGTGTCTTATAAAGTGGTCTGTTATGGGATGGCTACACCGTTAGCTGGTAGTGCTAATGCTACTGATTCTTCATATTAACTGAAATTTGTCCCAAACAACTAAAATTTGTCCACATCACGTCAAACTTTCAGCCTCCATTGTTCTGTTTCCTGCGTCCAGTGACTGATCTTTGTTTTGGTCACTCTGAGGTAAAGTCATGATTGAAGGTGTGGATCAAACACAGCGATGGAGACATAAAGGCTGAAACTTGTCACAGTCTGGACAGAGAAGAAGGTCTGAGATAAGAATGAAGGAAAACATCAAACTGGACCAACATCTCCACACAGAGGAGGATCTACAGCCTCTTATCGGATACTAAGAATCCTTAACATTCCTCAGAAAGGAGTCGTGGGATCTGGAGATGAGAAGAAATACCTGAACCTCAACCAGAGCCTCCCCTGTTTCTCTTATATCCAGTGACTTTATTCATGATCAGAGTTTTACCTTCATTCTGGGAATATTTCCAGAGTTCCAGGTCCTTGAAGTCCATAGAGAACGTCCCCTGGAGGAAGTTCTAGAGAAGACTTAGAGTAGAACTTTCTCCAGTTGTCGGTCGGTCTACTCTAGAACTTTCTCCAGTTGTGGGAAGGTCTACTCTAGAACTTTCTCCAGTTGTCAGTAGGTCTATTCTAGAACTTTCCCCAGTTGTGGGTAGGTCTACTCTAGAACTTTCTCCAGTTGTCGGTAGGTCTACTCTAGAATTTTCTCTAGGGGACGTTCTCCCTTCCTGCTTCCAGTCTTTAGTTTAGTCTCACTTAGAACATTCCAGGTCCTTGAAGTCCATAGAGGAGGGTCCAGATTTATCACTTTTTAATGGACTTTTCCATCATTTCTTAGCCTCAGAACTTCATCAGTCCAGCAGATAGAACCATGACATTTAGGAAGAGAAACATCTGAGTTCTGGGAAAAACTGCAGCTAAAATAACTTTTAAGAAAAAGCTGGAAAATCACCCCAATAACAGCCAAAACTGAAAGGTTCAAATATGACAGGGAAAGCACCCAAAATCACTACAAAAAGGACCAGAATTACCACAAAAGAGATGAAATTGCAACAAAAACTGAAATTCAACACAAAAAACTTGCAAAATTAAGCCAAAGAGCCACAATTACCCTGAAATGTTCAAACATACCAGCAAAAACATAGAAATCCACAAGAATGGCTAAATTTACCACAAAAAAGTACCAGAACGACCACAAAACAGTTGAACTACCTCAAAAAAGGCGAACAACCACAAAACGAAGTTGCGACAAAGACTCAAATTTGGCTCAAAAAACATGCAAAATAACCTTAAAATGGCCAAAATTACCTCCAAAAGACACAAAATCACCACAATGAGAGCCAAACCTACCTTCCCTTTTAATGGACTTTTTCCATCATTTCTGAGCCTCAGAACTTCATCAGTCCAGCAGATAGAACCATGACATTTAGGAGGAGAAACATCTGAGTTCTGGTGAAAACTGACACCAGATCAGTTTAAATCCATCCCAGTCTGAACACTGAATCTGGTTTCTCTTATAAACTCCAAACAAAGCAGCACAACAAAGGCCAAAAAAAGAAAAAAAACACAACGGAAACACACAAAATGACCACATGAAGATGTAAAATCACAACAAGAATGCACAAAAACTCCACAGAAAGAGGCGAAACCACGACAAGATCCAAAGTTGAAAGATAAACCTGGTTTCTGTTCATTTCCTCTCTAACCAGCTGTGATCATCAGTATTATGGGATGCATCCTAGTGTAGAACCAATTATTGGTTCCTGGATGAGTTTCTGGTTTCTAGAACTTTTAAAACCTCATTCTGGGTGAACTTTAATGTTGGTAGGAGGTTGGTCAGAACCATTACAGACCATGGAAGTAGCATCTTACACACATTTTGATTGTTCAGTTTAACAGAAGCTACATGCTACAATCTACATTTTGATCATTTTTGACAATTTGGGGTTATTTTGGAGAAATTTTGTCACTTTGGGCAAAAACTGAGTAATTTAGAAGTTTCTGATCATGTTGGGTGAGTCTGGGGTTTTTTGAATGTCTTTTGACTAATTTCACTCAATTTTTGAGTCAATTTTTGGACCAAAATGATGAACATAATGCTTTGAAGTTGATCTAAAATGACTCAAAAATTGTCCAAAATGATTCAGAATTTGTCCAAATTTGAACAAAATGCCTCCAAAATTTGTTCCTAATGACTCCAAATTGTCCAAATGTATCAAAAATTGTCCAAACTAAACAAAAAATTGACCAAAATGATGAAGAACAGGACACTAAATTGATCTAAAATAACTAGAAAATGTTAAGTGTGACTCAAAAAGGTTGTTGTGGGTAAACTTTAATGTTGGTAGGTGGTTGGTCAGGACTATTAGAGTTGATGGAAGGAGAAACCAGGATCAACTTCTAAGTTCCTCCAAAAATTAAATAAAAAAACGACAAAAAAATTAAAAAAGACAAAAATTAAACAAAAATTAAACAAAAATTCAATAAAAAAATGACAAAAACAACAAGAATTGAACAAAAAATGACAAAAAATGAACAAAGAAGTGACAAAATTTAAATAAAAACAACACAAATTTAAAATGGACAAAAACCACAAAAATGCAACAAAAAATGAATGACCAAAATTTAACAAAAAATAAACAAAAATCAACAAAATGAAACATGAAACAACAAAAATGTGGCAAAAAATGACAAAAATTAAACAAAAACTATAACAAAAAATAAATGACAAAAATTAAACACAAAACAATAAAAAATAAACAACAAAAAATAAACAAGAAATGACAAAAATTTGACAAAAATGACAAAAATTAAACAAAAAAACCCCCCTAAAAATTAAAAAATGCCAAAAATAATCATAGACTTCCATTAAAAATCAGACATTTCCAGCTAGAACCACAATAACAATGTCTAGACTGGATTTATCATTCATTTAATGTTATTCTTATTGAAAAAATGATTTTCTTTCATAAATGAGGACATTTCTAATGACCCTGAACTTCTGAATGGCAGTGAGATATTACATGACTTCAGATCTGAGGTTGAGACGGTGCAGCAGAGATAAATCATTCATGGATTGTTAGAAAACGGGATGATTCCTCAGGTGGTTTTTAAAATGAGACTAGTAGAATAAAGTGGTGTTTTTTTTGTTGTTTTTTTTTAATAAAATATGTTCCAGCGTGTTACAGGTGATTAGTTCAAGGACTGTTGGAAAGTAGAAGATCTGATGATTCTTTTGGTTTTTAGTTTCTTGTTGATAAAAGGTGTCATTCTGGAGACTTTCTGGAAGTCAGTGGGTCTTTGAAAGCTGCTGTTTCCAGAGGAATAATTTATAAAAAAAAAGCTCTCGGTAATGCCAGGACAATATATTATTCATCTTTAATAGAGGAAAACAAGAACAACCCCAGGTTTCTCTTCAGCACTGTACCCAGGCTGACAAAGAGTCAGAGCTCTGTTCAACCTTGTATTCCTTTAGCTTTGAGCAGTAACGACTTCATGAGCTTCTTTACAAATAAAATTATTACGATTAGAGAAAAAATTAATCTGGCCCTTCCTACAAATGTCACAGATGTATCATGGAGTACAGATGCTTTAGAATTGGCTGTAAGACCAGATGGATATTTAGAATTTTTCACTCCCATACATCCCCCTGAACTGATTTCAATAGTTTCTACATCCAAACCATCAACATGTCTTTTAGATCCTATCCCAACTAGACTGTTCAAGGAGGCTTTACCTTTAATTAATTCCTCAATGTTAGATCTGATTAATCTCTCTCTAGTAACAGGTTATGTACCACAGGCTTTTAAGGTTGCTGGAATCAAACCTTTACTTAAAAAGCCCACTCTAGATCCAGACGTTTTAGCCAACTATAGACCAATTTCCAACCTCCCATTTCTCTCTAAAATTCTGGAAATAACAGTTGCAAATCAATTATGTGAACATTTACAAAGGAATAGCTTGTTTAAAGAGTTTCAGTCAGGCTTCAGAGTGCATCATAGCACAGAAACAGCTCTGGTGAAAGTTACTAATGACCTTCTCATAGCGTCAGATAATGGACTGGTCTCTATACTTATTTTATTGGACCTTAGTGCAGCATTCGATACAATCAACCACAGACTTTTATTACAGCGACTAGAACATTCTATTGGCATTAAAGGGACAGCACTGGACTGGTTTAAATCCTACTTATCAGACAGGTTCCAGTTTGTGCATGTCAACAATGACTCTTCTGAGCATACTAGGGTTAATCATGGAGTTCCTCAGGGTTCTGTCTTAGGACCAATACTGTTCACATTATACAGGCTTCCCTTAGGCAATATTATTAGGAAGCACTGTATTAATTTCCATTGTTATGCTGACGACACTCAATTGTATTTATCTATGAAGCCAAATGAAACTAATCAGCTAGGCAGACTGCAAGATTGTCTTAAGGACATAAAGACCGGGATGACCTATAATTTCCTACTACTAAATTCAGACAAGATTGAAGTCATTGTATTTGGCCCCAAACATCTTAGAAAATTGCTTTCAAAGCATATAGTTACTCTGGATGGCATTACATTGGCCTCCAGTACTACTGTGAGGAACCTCGGAGTTATCTTTGACCAGGACATGTCCTTTAACTCACACATAAAACAAATCTGTAGGACTTCCTTTTTCCACCTGAGAAATATTGTACAAATCAGGAACATCCTGTCTCAGAGTGATGCAGAAAAACTAGTCCATGCATTTGTTACTTCTAGGCTTGACTACTGTAATTCCTTATTATCAGGTTGTCCCAAAAGCTCTCTGAAACATCTACAGCTGATCCAAAATGCGGCAGCCAGAGTACTGACAGGAGTTAGCAAGAGAGATCATATTTCTCCTATATTGGTTTCTCTTCATTGGCTTCCTGTTAAATCTAGAATAGAATTCAAAATCCTTCTTCTGACATATAAAGCTCTTAACAACCAATCTCCATCATATCTTAAAGACCTGATAGTACCATATCATCCTAGCAGAACTCTTTGCTCTCAGACTGCAGGCTTACTTGTTGTTCCTAGAAGCTCTAAAAGTAGAATGTGAGGCAGAGCCTTCAGTTATCAGCTCCTCTCCTGTGGAACCAGCTCCCAGTTTGGGTTCTGGAGGCGGACACCCTCTCTATTTTTAAGACCAGGCTTAAAACCTTCCTTTTTGACAAAGCTTATAGTTAGGACTGACTGGGGGACCCTGAGGGGGTCAGCTGGAGTCTTCCTCTTGCACGTCCCTGAGTTCTGCCCCTAGTTATGCTGCTACAGGCCTAGGCTGCTGGAGGACCTCTCTGGATGCACTGAGCCCTTCTCTAACTACCTATGTATTTACTATATATACCATTATTGCATTACACTCACTCTTTCTGTGTCCTTTCTCCGAGTGTCCCTGATCCCAGAGCTGGATGCTTCAGATCTGTGGTTGTTCTCCCACCAACTGGCCTAATCTCCATCTGTGGGATGCTGCTGCTGACCTTCCTCCAGCCCACTGCTTCCAGCTGCCCATTTCCATCAATCTACTCTGCATCACCCTCACTATACTTGATTTGCTCATCTACATATTTTTGAATTTACCACCAGCTATATATGTAGTATATTTAATGCCAGAGCCGTACACCATAGCAGTAAACTATAATTAGTTTCCATGTTAGTTGTACTTTGCATGTATCATCTGTCTTATGCATGTGTCAAACTGTGTGTTTTATGGTCCCTGGGTCCCCCCCCCACCTCTCTACCTCTATCTCTACCCCTCTACCTGTATCCCTCTATCTGTATCCCTCTACCTCTATCCCTCTACCTCTTCCCCTCTACCTCTATCCCTCTATCTCTACCTCTCTACCTCCTCTTTCCCTCTCAACCCACCCGGCCAGCAGCAGATGGGTTCCCCCACATTAGAGCCGGGTTCTGCTCGAGATTTTTTTTCCCAGTTAAGAGTGTTTTCCTTGCCGCTGTCGCCTTAGGGCTGCTCTGGGGTTCAGACATATGGGTTCTGTAAAGCGTCTTGAGACAATTTGACTGTAATTGGCGCTATATAAAAAAATAAAATTGAACTGGACATCATTGATCAGTGATGTCACTTCACTGAGCAGATGCTTTGATTGACTTTCATTTGCTGAGTCATCTTCCACATCGCTGAGTCACACTCTGAACCCAGAACACAGTAAAATTCTTCACTGAAGCTGCAGCTCAGAGTCCTCAAACCTCCTGAGAAATCCAACCTTCTGCCTCCGTTCCCTGGGAGGTTCTCCTGATGAGCTGCTTCCAGGTGAAGAACGTCAGTCAGTGAAGTGAATCCATTCAGACTGAGGTCAGGGTTCTGTTCATGTTCCTCAGGGAGACTTTTATCATTTACATGAGATAGAACAAAGCAGAACAGATGGTTTCAGGTGAACACCTAGACCTCCATGAACCTCTAACCACTGCTAGCTGCTAACTGCTAATTGCTGGCTAGCCTTCATCTTCTACGGTTTGTGGCAGACTGGACCCAGCAGAGACGTGCTGCTGCCCCTTCAGGCCATTAATAGAACTCTACCGACAGTAAAACCCAGATCAGGAAACATGTCAACTCTATGTAGCCCCGCCCCCTCATTGCTTCCAGGTAACCAATCAGAATGAGCCTCTCAGTCCAGCAGGTTTATTCACTTCCTGCTTCTGCTAAACCCTGAAACGTCTAAAAACTCATTGGATGTTCAGCTGTTAGAGTGAACACGAGAGTCCTCATGCACGGAGAACACTAGGAGGACTACTGGGAACATTCAGGGAACGTTCCATGATTGCTTGCTAAAGGTTCCCTGAACATTCCCTAATGGTTCAGCAAACGTTCACCCTCAGGATACCTTTGAGAATGTTCCCTTATAGAGTCCCTGAAGGTTCAGCAACCAATAACGTACAGGGAATGTTTGCATTATGTTCCCTGAAGGTTCACCAAACAGTAGTCTTTAGAGAACATTCCATAAAGGTTATCTGAAGGTTCCCTAAAGGTTCAGCAGATAGAAACATTCAGAAAAACACTTGTTAAAGGTTCCCTGAATATTCCTTCATTCAGGGAATGTTCCCAGGATGATAAAGGGACTGCCAGAGAACACTGAATGTTCCCCAACAGTCCCTTTATTATCCTGGGAACATTCCCTAAATGTTCCTTAAAGGTCACCTGAACAATTCCTCATGGTTCAGCAAATATTAACCCTTAGGAACCCTTTGAGAACATTCCATGACTGTTTCCTAAAGGTTCCCTGAAGGTCCCGTCTGCAGGGATGTGTTTACATTAAAGTTACACGGACCCAGACCCAGAATCTGACTCAGAATCAGACCCAGAATCAGAATCAGATTCAGACTCAGACTCAGACCCAGACCCAGGGTGTTGATTAGAAACCACAACTTTATTTGAAACTGTTCTAACAAACAAAAAGAACACAGGAGAAGAGGATATGGTGGAGGAACCAGAGGAGAAGAACTGCTGGTTCCACGTTGTTCTTCACTTCTTCTTCTTGAACCTGAAGAACAGAACAGAACATCAGGAGAACCTCATCAGAACCACCTGGACCCAAACCTAACAGGTGAACTTACCTGGAACCGCCACGATGCTGTCGATCCAAACCCAGACGCTTCCTGTCTGAGAAGGACGGTCTGCAAGAAGACGGCAGAGAGTGAGACAGGTAGACAGACAGGTGGAGAGAGAGACAGACAAATAGGTGGACAGACAGGTGGAGAGACAGACAGACAGGTGGACAGACAGACAGACTCACCCAGCTCTGAATTGTCTCACTGACTTGCTGCTGGTATTGGTCAGCTCTTTATCAAACACCGACTTCCTGCCTCCTTTTGCTGCTTTCTGATTGGCTGCTGCAGAGACAGAGTTTCTGTTAGAGTCTGTGATCCAATCAAATCATTTCATGTTTAAATATTAAATTCCTGCTGATAGAGTCTCAACCCTCTGATTGGCTCAGAACCTGCCCTCTGATTGGTCAGACCTGTGCTTGGCTCCTCCTCCATCATGGCTCTCGCTCTCTTGGGTCGTCTCTCTCTCTTGGCCGCCCGCTCAGCGAACATCTGGGCCTTCAGGATCTCGAACTGGGCGCGCTCCTCAGCCTGACATCACACACAGCTGATCAGTTATTGATTGTTGATTAAAGGAGGTTTATTGATTGATTATTGATTAATGGAGGATTATTGATTTATTTATTGATTATTGATGGTTTACCGTCGCCTCCTTCTTCTTGCCGTCCTTCAGGAACTTCTGTCTCTTCTTCTTCCCTCTGAGAGCCAGATCAAAGTCCTGCAGAGCCTTGGACACTGGAGGACACAAATATACAGTACTACACAGTTCTACACAGTATTTAGTACAGTGTGTATTTGTCCTTACTTCTGCTTTGTTTTCTTTCTTGTTGAGTCTGAAACCAAACTCTCTGTGATTGACAGGAGGCGGAGCCATCAAGACGCTTCTGAGCTGCACTCAACTACACACACACACACACACACACACACACACAGACATACTTACACATAATACTGTAACAAGGAATATACAGGTGTATAAATGTTCAGGTATACAGGTGTTTAGGTGTACAGGTATATAGGTATACAGGTATACAGGTGCTCAGGTGTATAGGTGTTCAGGTGCACCTTGGCCTCAGACGCGGCCAGCTCTCTTTCTTCTCTCTCCAGCTTCATCACAGCTTCCACGTCTTTCTCCAGCTTGGAGATCAGATCTCTGAACTTCAGGATGACCTCTGGACACACATAGTCTGGTGAGAATTCACCTGTACAAACCTGACAGGTGAGCTCCCTGTTCTGGGGTCAGGTGTGCATACCTGGTGGCAGGACGCGAGCCTTCACACTGTTCTTGGCTGACTTCACCACCTCCTTCAGCATCTTCCTCTCAGACTCTCCCACCAGAGACACCGACCGCCCCGACCGGCCGGCTCTGGCCGTCCGCCCCACCCGGTGGACGTAGTGTTTGACCGTGGACGGCATGGTGAAGTTAATCACCTGGAGGGGACAGGAGGGTACAGGTGAGGCAGACAGGTCAGAGACAGGCGAGTACCTTCAGCGTTCTAACGGAACTCTCACCGTTTTAACTCCGTCGATATCTAGACCTCGAGCTGCTACGTCCGTTGCCACCAAGACATCGATCTGTTCGTCTTTGAAACATCTGGAGGAGAAACAAAACAAGGAAACTGTCAGAGACGAAGCAAACCAGGAGAACAAGGTTCCAACGTTCCTCACAGCGGGTACCTGAGATTCTCCAGTCTCTGGTTCTGGCTCAGTTCTCCGTGCAGTTCTCCGACCTTCAGCCCCATCAGGCCCAGCAGGATGTGCAGCCGGTGAGCCTGTTTCCTGGTCTGGGTGAACAACATGACGTGGTCCTGGAAGGTCCGGGTCAGGAGAGCTGAGAACACAGACCAGGACTCTAGTACTACTGCAGTACTACCAATAGTACTGCAGTATTACCAGCAGTACTGCAGTGCTACCAATAGTACTGGAGTATTACCAGCAGTACTGCAGTATTACATTAGTACTGCAGTATTACCAGCTGTACTGCAGCATTACCTACAGTACTGCAGTATTACCTACAGTAATCCAAAGTTGTTTAAATCAATCCAACTGGACTTAAAGAAGGTTCCTTGAAGACGTTTCACCTCTCATCCAAGAGGCTTCTTCAGTTCTGGTGGTGGTTGATGTTGCCTCAGCTTATAACCTCTGTGAGGTGTGGTCAGTGTTATTCACATTCTGACGACCATTGCCAAGGCCCACCTGGCTCCTCAACGATGGTCGTTGGGAGCCAGGGAGTGACAAAGGGGGTCATTGAAATGCGAGTTTCACCGAGCCCTCGTATGCTAATGGTGGTCGTTAGCATGAGTCACCTCACCTGAGTCATTCTGCTGAGTAGTTCTTTTGGGGAGTTTTCAAAGGACCTGATTGTAAAATGGTGAAAGATGATGTCGCAGACCACCCCCCCCGTTCAGAGATGGCTTCTCCACTTTGACATGGATGGCTTCTTTCACGCCTCTCTCAAACCATCTGTCCTCCCTGTCCAAAATCTGAACATTGGTGTCCTGAAATGAGTGTCCCTCTTCCTTGAGGTGAAGGAAGACCGCCGAATCCTGTCATGAGGAACTGGCTCTTCTGTGTTGAGCCATACGCTTGTTAAGTGGCTGTTTGGTTTCCCCTATGTAGAGATCTGAGCATTCCTCGCTGCATTTAACTGCATACACCAGGTTGCTCTTCTGACTTCGTGGTGTGGGGTCTTTTGGGTGGACCAGTCTTTGTCTGAGTGTGTTATTTGGCTTAAAAAAGACAGGGATCTGGTGTTTGTTGAAAATCCTCCAGTTTTTCAGACAGTCCAGACACATACGGGATCACTATGTTGTTTCGCCTGTTCTCCTTCTCTTCAGTTCTCACTGGGTTGTTCTCCTTTCTGGATCTTGTGTGAGCCTTCACAAAGGTCCAGTCAGGATATCCACAAGTTTTCAGTGCCCCTTTCAGGTATTTGTGTTCTTTTTCCTGGCCTTGGGTACTGGTGGGTAACTTGTCGGCCCTGTGTTGCAGGGTCCTGATGACCCCTAGCTTGTGCTCCAGTGGGTGGTGAGAGTCAAAAAGCAGGTACTGGTCCGTGTGTGTTGGTTTCCTGTAAACCCCAACACTCAGACTTCTGTCCTCTTCTATGTGGACCTCACAATCCAAAACGGGCAAACTGTTGTCCTTCACATCCTCTCTGGTGAACTTGATGTTGCTGTCCACAGAGTTGATGTGTTCGGTGAAAGTTTGCACCTCCTGGATTCTGATCTTGACCCATGTGTCGTCCACGTATCGGAACCAGTGGCTCGGTGTTGCTCCGTTAAACGACGTCAGGGCCCTGTGTTCTACTTCTTCCATGTACAGATTGGCCACAATAGGAGCTACTGGTGAGCCCATGGCACATCCATGTTTCTGCCTCTAGAAGCTCCCTCTGTACTGGAAATAGGTGGTGTTCAGGCAGAGGTCCAAAAGTTGGAAAATCTGGTCTGGGTTGAGGTTTGTTCTGTCACTGAGAGTGTTGTCTTGTAAAAGCCGCTGTCTCACTGCTTCCACCGCCTCCATTGTAGGAACACGTGAATAGGGAGGTGACATCGTAGGATACCATGGTCTCATCCGTATCCAGTCTCAGTCCTCTCACCTTTTCCACAAAGTCCAATGAGTTCTGTACATGGTGGGGATTCTTCCCCACCAGCAGGGACAAGATGGTGGCTACATGTTTGCCAATGTTGTAGGTGACAGAGTTAATGCTGCTGACGATAGGCCTGAGGGGGGCTCCTTCTTTATGAATTTTCAACATTAACCACCACCAGAACTGAAGAAGCCTCTTGGATGAGAGGTGAAACGTCTTCAAGGAACCTTCTTTAAGTCCAGTTGGATTGATTTAAACAACTTTGGATAACCATGACCTGGATGAATGAGAAACTACACAGATACCAATAGTAATGCATTATTACCCGCAGTACTGAAGCGTACTACCTACAGTACTGCAGTATTACCAGCTGCACTGCAGTACTACCTACAGTGCTGCAGTATTACCAGCAGTACTGCAGTATTACCTACAGTACTGCAGTATTACCAGCTGCACTGCAGTACTACCTACAGTGCTGCAGTATTACCAGCAGTACTGCAGTATTACCTACAGTACTGCAGTATTATCAATAGTACCGCAGTATTACCAGCAGTACTGCAGTATTACCAATAGTACTGCAGTATTACTAGCAGTACTGCAGTACTAACAATAGTACTGCAGTATTACTAGCTGTACTGCAGTATTACCAGCAGTACTGCAGTACTACCAACAGTAATGCAGTATTACCTACAGTACTGCAGTACTACCAATAGTACTGCAGTATTACCAGCTGTACTGCAGCATTACCTACAGTACTGCAGTACTACCAATAGCACTGCAGTATCACCAGCAGTACTGCAGTATTACCAGCAGTACTGCAGTATTACCAATAGTACTGCAGTATTACCAGCAGTACTGCAGTATTACCAATAGTACTGCAATATTACCAGCTGTACTGCAGCATTACCTACAGTACAGCAGTACTACCAATAGTACTTCAGTATTACCTGTACTGCAGTACTACCTACAGTACTGCAGTATTACCTACAGTACTGCAGTATTACCAGCTGTACTGCAGTATTACCAGTAGTACTGCAGTATTACCAGCAATACTGCAGTATTACCAGCAGTACTGCAGTACTAACAATAGTAATGCAGTATTACTAGCTGTACTGCAGTATTACCAGCAGTACTGCAGTACTACCAATAGTAATGCAGTATTACCTGCAGTACTGCAGTATTACCAATAGTACTGCAGTATTACCAGCTGTACTGCAGCATTACCTACAGTACTGCAGTACTACCAATAGTAATGCAGTATCACCAGCAGTACTGCAGTATTACCAATAGTACTGCAGTATTACCAGCTGTACTGCAGCATTACCTACAGTACTGCAGTACTACCAATAGTACTTCAGTATTACCAGCTGTACTGCAGTATTACCTGCAGTACTGCAGTATTACCAGCTGTACTGCAGTACTACCTACAGTACTGCAGTATTACCTACAGTACTGCAGTATTACCAGCTGTACTGCAGTATTACCAGCAGTACTGCAGTATTACCAGCTGTACTGCAACATTACCTACAGTACTTCAGTATTACCAGCTGTACTACAACATTACCTACAGTACTGCAGTATTACCAGCTGTACTGCAGTATTACCAGCAGTACTTCCGTATTACCAGCTGTACTACAACATTACCTACAGTGCTGCAGTACTACCAATGGTAATGCAGTATTACTTACAGTACTGCAGTACTAACAATAGTACTGCAGTATTACCAGCTGTACTGCAGTATTACCTACAGTACTGCAGTACTACCAATAGTAATGCAGTATTACTTACTGTACCGCAGTACTACCTACAGTACTGCAGTATTACCTGCAGTACTGCAGTACTACTTACAGTACTGCAGTATTACCAGCTGTACTGCAGTACTACCTACAGTACTGCAGTACTACCTACAGTACTGCAGTATTACCAGCTGTACTGCAGTACTACCTACCTGCCACCACAGCCTCTCGGTCTCCTTCTCTGTGAGGTCGGATTCGAACGAACTCTTGTCGGAGGAACGGAGCCACATCAGTGTTGCTGTTAACGAAGATTCTGATTGGCTGCTTCAACGACACTGCAGCCAGGTCCTTCACCTGGAGACACGGGTCAAACGACAACAGGTCACATGACACACCTGGACACTCAGGTCACATGACAACAGGTATGACACGGTACCTCGTCTGTCATGGTGGCGGAGAACAGCATCGTCTGTCTGTTGTAGGAACACAACCTGATGATCTCCTTCATCTGCTCTTCAAAGTACTCGTCCAGCATCCTGAGAGAACCACAGAGAACCATTAAGAACCATAGACAACCACAGAGAACCATAAAGGAGCCATAGACAACCATAGAGAACCATAGACAACCATAGAGAACCATAGAGAATCATAAAATCTCTGTGTAGCTTCTCATTCATCCAGGTCATGGTTATCCATCCATCCATCCATCCATTATCTATACACCGCTTAATCCTCACTAGGGTCGCGGGGGGGCTGGAGTCTATCCCAGCTGACTCAGGTGAAGGCAGGGGACACCCTAGACAGGTCACCAGTCTGTCGCAGGGCTACATACAAAGACAAACGAGCACTCTCACATTCACACCTACGGGCAATTTAGAATGATCAATTAACCTCAGCATATTTTTGGACTGTGGGAGGAAGCCGGAGTACCCGGAGAGAACCCACGCATGCACAGGGAGAACATGCAAACTCCATGCAGAAAGATCCCGGGAAAGCCGGGACGCGAACCAGGGACCTTCTTGCTGCAAGGCGAAAGTGCTAACCACTACGCCACTGTGCAGCCCCATGGTTATCCAAAATTGTTTAAATCAATCCAACTGGACTTAAAGAAGGTTCCTTGAAGACGTTTCACCTCTCATCCAAGAGGCTTCTTCAGTTCTGGTGGTGGTTGATGTTGCCTCAGCTTATAACCTCTGTGAGGTGTGGTCAGTGTTATTCACATTCTGAAGACCATTGCCAAGGCCCACCTGGCTCCTCAACGATGGTCGTTAGGAGCCAGGGAGTGACAAAGGGGGTCGTTGAAATGCGAGTTTCACCGAGCCCTCGTATGCTAATGGTGGTCGTTAGCATGAGCCACCTCACCTGAGTCATTCTGCTGAGTAGTTCTTTGGGGAGTTTTGAAAGGACCTGATTGTAAAATGGTGAAAGATGATGTCGCAGACCACCCCCCCTGTTCAGAGATGGCTTCTCCACTTTGACATGGATGGCTTCTTTCACGCCTCTCTCAAACCATCTGTCCTCCCTGTCCAAAATCTGAACATTGGTGTCCTGAAATGAGTGTCCCTCTTCCTTGAGGTGAAGGAAGACCGCCGAATCCTGTCCTGAGGAAGTGGCTCTTCTGTGTTGAGTCATATGCTTGTTAAGTGACTGTTTGGTTTCCCCTATGTAGAGATCTGAGCATCATAGAGAACCATAAAGGAGCCATAGACAACCATAGAGAACCATAAAGAACCATTAAGAACCATAAACGAACCATAGAGAACCACAGAGAACCATAGAGAACCACAGAGAACCATTAAGAACCATAAAGGAACCATAGAGAAACACAGAGAACCATAGAGAACCACACAGGTGAGTGCCTGCTGCTGGCCCCGCCCACTTTCAGGTGTGGTTCTACCTGTCAGCCTCGTCCAGGATCAAGATCTCAATGTGGGTCAGCTCGAAGCTTGGTGTGTTGTGCAGGTGATCGATGAGCCGGCCAGGTGTAGCGATCAGAACGTCTGGCCCCGCCCTCAGTGCCGCCTCCTGAGACTTCAGGTCCAGCCCACCTGGAGACAGAGGGGACAGGTGAGTCCGGGTCCGGTGGGTGGAGACGCAACTACCTGAACAGGTGGAGAGTCATACCGACGGCCAGGCAGGTGGTGATGGAGGTGAACTGGGCCAGCTGACGGGCCACCGAGTGGACCTGGATCCCCAGCTCTCTGGTCGGAACCAGGACCAGAACCCGGGTCACCTGGGACGTCCTGGGCTTAAAGACCAAACGCTCCAACACTGGAAGCATGAAGGCTGCCGTCTTCCCTGGAGGACAGAAACCAGTGGGTTAATTAGACTGGAACCACTAAGATATACTGGTCCCAGTATAATGAACTGGACCCAGTATAATAAACTGGACCCAGTATAATAAACTGGTCCCAGTATAATGAACTGGTCCAGTCCTACCTGTCCCAGTATAATGAACTGGTCCAGTCCTACCTGTCCCAGTATAATGAACTGGTCCAGTCCTACCTGTCCCAGTAGCAGCGCAGGCACACAGGTCTCTCCCCAGCAGGCCGACAGGAACACAGGCCTTCTGGATGGGAGTCGGCTGCTTAAAGCCCAGAGCAGTGACGGCCTGGAGGAGACGACAGGAAGTGATGACGACGATGATGATGATGACAACAGTAAAAACAACAACAACAGTAAAAACAGAAGCGACAACAACGGCAGAAATAGCAGCAACACAACAATAACAACAACAGCAGCAACAACAAGCGGAGGCTACACCGCCACCATCATTGAACATTTCATGTGTTTTCCACTCTGCTGGATCAACCAGAACCATTCTGTCGGTTCTCACCACGTTCCAAGCTGCAGATCTAGAACCTTCCAGAGGTCCACAGACAGAACGTTTCTCAGGTCTGAGTTTAGCTCCGGATGTTTGTTGACTGAACAAGCAGGAACCACAGGAACCCAGGAAACTGAGACCCTCAGGAAAAGTTTGTTGGATATCAAGCTGCTCCATTTCTATTGGACAATGGTAGGACACCTTGGCCCCGCCCTACACCTGGTGCAGCTGAATTACTGTAGTCAGTCAGAGAGGTCCTGAAGGACTGGACACCCAAGCTGGACTTCATTTTCCATCCTGGAGAAGACCTGAACCCGGAGGAGACGTGAACCTGGAGGAGACGTGAACCTGGAGGAGACCTGAACCCAGAGGAGACCTGAACCCGGAGGAGACCTAAACCCGGACTCAGGAAGCTTCTATTCTTTAGGCTGGTGGACGGACGGTGAGGAACAGAGACCAGCTGCTGATAGGAGGAGGCCAGATTTGCATTGGAAATCCTGTTCTAACAGCCGCTTTGTTCTTTACCTGTTCAACAGGTCAGGTGTGTTTTATGGATTATGATGGAGAGCTAGATGAAGACCTCCCTCCTGGTCCAGGTAGGACATAGATGCTGTTCCAACAGTTTTCCTCTATTGTTCATTTTTTTCTTGAGATTTAAAAATCTCAACTGGACTCTGTAGTTTGAATTTTTTTAACTGTCTGATTCTGTTTTTGAACGTCAAGGACTGAAATTTATTGAACTGCAAAGATTCTAGATTAGATTCTTTGGTTTTTTTTGTAATCTTTTCATTCCATTCATTGTTTTTGCTTTTTTCCCTGATTTATATTAAAGGCTTCTGTTTAATAGAGTTGGTTGACAGAACTTTGTGGGGGTCTGATGCAGCTAGCTAGACGCTTGTCCTGGAGCTCTTCATGGACACTCGGATTAAACTTAGTAAAAAATACACACTGAACCTCCAACTTCATGCAGAAGCTGCAACATGGACCTGAGACCCAGAAATAAAGGTCAGAATGTGTCTACTGAACTGTTTCCAGCTGGGGAAGCTGCAACATCTGAAGCCAGCGACCAGGGCGACATGGCGGCTAGCGGGCAGCATGAGGCGGAGGGAAGCTCGCTCGTTCTACAAGAGATAAAACGTGGTAAAGAAGCCCTTTCACAAAAGTTCGGCCTTAAAAAAAACTTACTTCAAGGAACTTTTACCTTGAAATAAGTGAAAAAATCTGCCAATAGAACAAGTGAAAAATGACTTGGTAAGATTTCTAGAAATAAGATGTGATATTTAGAATCTTGAGATCTTAAAATTAGCTGGGAAAACTTATTTTAAGCTCTATTTTACCAGGATTGTCAAGCTTAGGTGTCTTAAAATAACATTTTCAAACTTTAAACCGGGTCAATTTTGACCCACAGGACGACACGAGGGTTAAACTTCTTTGAGTTTTCTTGTAAAATTCAACTCAAAACAAGATAATTTCCAGATTGTTTGACTTAACAAGATATTTAAGATGCGTTGTCTTAAAACAAGTCCCTCCATCTGCTGAAATGTCTCTTGTTAAGTGGGATGAGACATTTTGACTATAAATAAGACAAATAGACTTGGTAGGATTTAGAGTTTTGCAGTGAGGAAGGAATACGACCACATCAGGAAGGAGCTACACATCAGGAAACTTCCATTCAGCCTCCTCCATCCTGTGATCCTGAGAGTCACCTACCCAGGTTTTGCCTTCCCATTGGATCCACAGATTTACCTACTGGGGAACTTCCCAACCATTAAAACACATTTTAATAACTCCCAGGAGAGATACTTTCAGATAGCTTTGTGCTCTGCCAGGAAGTCTGACTCCCATCTCCCCATAGCTGGATGGTTAATGGAAAAGAACGGTTGCATCCCTCTCAGAAAGATCATGTACTCTGAGAAATGAACACAACCCCTTTCTGAAGATCTGGCAGCCCTACCTGACCTACACTGATACTCTGCCAACACCTTTATCAGATTGATAAGAATGACACCAAATTGGACGTCTCACCTTCAGGATGGGTCTGGACAGGTTCATGTCTTCGAAGGTCAGCTGATCGTCGTACTGAGACGCATCTTCGTAGAACGCCTCTGGAGCCTGAACACAAACACAGCTGTTACCATGGAAACGCGCTTCAGGAAGCTGTGACATCAGCAGCTCCTCTTCCTCACCTCCTCCTCCACCTTCCACTTCCTCCCCCGTCGTTCCTTCTCTCTGAGGGTATCTGACAGGAAACAGGAAGAAAACCTTCAGAAACCTTGAAAATACTGCAGTAAAACACTAAAAACCTTGAAAATACTGCAGTAAAACACTAAAAACCTTGAAAATACTGCAGTAAAATACTAAAAACCTTGATATTACTGCAGTAAAACACTAAAAACCTGGAAAATACTGCAGTAAAACACTAAAAACCTTGATATTACTGCAGTAAAACACTAAAAACCTGGAAAATACTGCAGTAAAACACTAAAAACCTTGATATTACTGCAGTAAAACACTAAAAACCTTTAAAATACTGCAGTAAAACACTAAAAACCTTTAAAATACTGCAGTAAAACACTAAAAACCTTGATATTACTGCAGTAAAACACTAAAAACCTTGATTTTACTGCAGTAAAACACTAAAAACCTGGATATTACTGCAGTAAAACACTAAAAACCTGGATATTACTGCAGTAAAACACTAAAAACCTGGATATTACTGCAGTAAAACACTAAAAACCTTGATTTTACTGCAGTAAAACACTAAAAACCTGGAAAATACTGCAGTAAAACACTAAAAACCTTGATATTACTGCAGTAAAACACTAAAAACCTGGAAAATACTGCAGTAAAACACTAAAAACCTTGATATTACTGCAGTAAAACACTAAAAACCTTGATAATACTGCAGTAAAACACTAAAAACCTTGATATTACTGCAGTAAAACACTAAAAACCTTGATATTACTGCAGTAAAACACTAAAAACCTGGAAAATACTGCAGTAAAACACTAAAAACCTGGATATTACTGCAGTAAAACACTAAAAACCTGGAAAATACTGCAGTAAAACACTAAAAACCTTGATATTACTGCAGTAAAACACTAAAAACCTTGATATTACTGCAGTAAAACACTAAAAACCTGGATATTACTGCAGTAAAACACTAAAAACCTGGATATTACTGCAGTAAAACACTAAAAACCTTGATTATACTGCAGTAAAACACTAAAAACCTGGAAAATACTGCAGTAAAACACTAAAAACCTGGATATTACTGCAGTAAAACACTAAAAACCTGGAAAATACTGCAGTAAAACACTAAAAACCTGGATATTACTGCAGTAAAACACTAAAAACCTGGATATTACTGCAGTAAAACACTAAAAACCTGGATATTACTGCAGTAAAACACTAAAAACCTGGATATTACTGCAGTAAAACACTAAAAACCTTGATTATACTGCAGTAAAACACTAAAAACCTGGAAAACACTGCAGTAGAACTCTAAGAACGTTCTGATAGACCCACCTGATCGGGTCAGAACCTCCTCATCACTGGACCCAAACTCCTCATCTTCATCTTCATCCTCCCCTTCATCACCTCCAGCAGCTTCAGGTTTCACATCTTCAGCTTCATCTTCTTGGTTCTCCGGGTTCTCCTCTGAGGAACCTTCAGCTGCCGACTTCTCCTCAGCCTTCCTCTTCTTCCTGATCTTCTCGATCTTCTGGTCCAGGGTCGTGATGGTTCTCTGCAACAGAACATCAGAGAACCACAGACACATGAGGGTTCCATGGATCTACCAGGATTCTAGCATGGTTCTAGCAGGGTTTTATGGATCTACCAGGGTTCTAGCATGGTTCTAGCAGGGTTCCAGCATGGTTCTAGCAGGGTTTTATGGATCTACCAGGGTTCCAGCATGGTTCTAGCAGGGTTCTAGCAGGGTTTTATGGATCTACCATGGTTCCAGCATGGTTCTAGCAGGGTTCCATGGATCTACCAGGGTTCTAGCATGGTTCTAGCAGGGTTTTATGGATCTATCAGGGTTCTAGCATGGTTCTAGCAGGGTTTTATGGATCTACCAGGGTTCCAGCATGGTTCTAGCATGGTTCTAGCAGGGTTTTATGGATCTACCATGGTTCCAGCATGGTTCTAGCAGGGTTCCATGGATCTACCAGGGTTCTAGCATGGTTCTAGCAGGGTTTTATGGATCTACCAGGGTTCTAGCATGGTTCTAGCAGGGTTCCAGCATGGTTCTAGCAGGGTTTTATGGATCTACCAGGGTTCCAGCATGGTTCTAGCAGGGTTCTAGCAGGGTTTTATGGATCTACCATGGTTCCAGCATGGTTCTAGCAGGGTTCCAGCATGGTTCTAGCAGGGTTTTATGGATCTACCAGGGTTCCAGCATGGTTCTAGCAGGGTTCTAGCAGGGTTTTATGGATCTACCATGGTTCCAGCATGGTTCTAGCAGGGTTCCATGGATCTACCAGGGTTCTAGCATGGTTCTAGCAGGGTTTTATGGATCTACCAGGGTTCCAGCATGGTTCTAGCAGGGTTTTATGGATCTACCAGGGTTCCAGCATGGTTCTAGCATGGTTCTAGCAGGGTTTTATGGATCTACCATGGTTCCAGCATGGTTCTAGCAGGGTTCCATGGATCTACCAGGGTTCTAGCATGGTTCTAGCAGGGTTTTATGGATCTACCAGGGTTCTAGCATGGTTCTAGCAGGGTTCCAGCATGGTTCTAGCAGGGTTTTATGGATCTACCAGGGTTCCAGCATGGTTCTAGCATGGTTCTAGCAGGGTTTTATGAATCTACCATGGTTCCAGCGTGGTTCTAGCAGGGTTCCATGGATCTACCAGGGTTCTAGCATAGTTCTAGCAGGGTTCCATGGATCTATCAGGGTTCTACCATGGTTCTAGCAGGGTTCCATGGATCTACCAGGGTTCTAGCATAGTTCTAGCAGGGTTCCATGGATCTACCAGGGTTCTACCATGGTTCTAGCAGGGTTCCATGGATCTACCAGGGTTCTAGCATAGTTCTAGCAGGGTTCCATGGATCTACCAGGGTTCTACCATGGTTCTAGCAGGGTTCCATGGATCTACCAGGGTTCTAGCATAGTTCTAGCAGGGTTCCATGGATCTACCAGGGTTCTACCATGGTTCTAGCAGGGTTCCATGGATCTACCAGGGTTCTAGCATGGTTCTAGCAGGGTTCCATGGCCCTACCTTCTTCTTGAGCTGCTTCAGGACGTCCTCCATCCAGTCCTCGTCCGTCCCTCCGTCTCTCTCTCCAAAGTCAAAGTCACAGTTAAAGTCTCTCGACCCGCCGGACTTCTTCTTCCTGTTCAGGACGATGGGCTGCTCCTGGAACAACAACAGAAACAATAATGAAACAATAATAACACAATAATAACACAATAATAACAATAACAACACAATAATAACACAATAACAATGGCAACACAACAACATAACACAATAATAACAATAACAACACAATAACACAATAATAACAATGACAACACAATAACATAATAATAACACAATAATGACACATTATTGGGGGGGGGGGGGACTGGATACTGGGACACCACCGTAACAACCGGATATCTGGATATGGGGTCCATTCCTGCTAATGCCACCCCTAGATGAACACTGTGGGGCCCACAGAGGACTGGACATTGATGAGGTGTGGAAAGATGTTCTGTTGATGTGGAAACTTGTCTTAGAACAGTTTATTCCACTTTCTCTAGGTCCACTGTGAAGAGGAGAAAACTGGAAGACCTAGCACAGATCCTACATGAGGATACCGTCATTCCAGCGTCTGAAGGAAGGGCGGTGGCTTAAAGCTGACCAGAGAATTTCACTGGATTTTGGTTGATTTTCATGCGAATGTTCTTAAAGAAAATATTAGAAGTTTTACTGATATATATGGAATCACTTTAGATATTTTTAGGATTTTTTGGAAGCTTTTTACTCATTTTTTGAAAATATTTACAAGAATTTTCTTGCTAAATTTGGGGGATTTTTTTAAAAATAAAACTTTTAAGGGAAACTTTACAGGAATTATTGGAATATTCTTCCTGAAGGTTTTGCAAGTTTTCAGAAATTTGGGGAATTTTTTTTGTTGAATTTTTGGATTTTTTTCAGACAAGGAAATATTTTTTGGTGCCTGTAAATGAGGACAACAGGAGGGTTAAAGGAGGGTCTGTGCTGGACGTTGAGCTCAGAAATCAGTTGTGAGGATGGAGCAGCAGACGTTCTCCACCTTCACATTCTGGAGCTCACGAACAGTGAATCTGCTGAATTCAAACACGGCTCGATCAGCTCATCCTCTCATCTGGTGGCTGCTACACTAAAACGTCTCACAGCTCGTGGATATTTGAGCTACATTTCAAGCATCCAGTGCAGACTGTCAAAGAGGATTTAGTTTAATGAATCGGATCCAAACAGCATCCAGAAGTCGCCTTCAAGTGGACCATATGGACCAGCTGATGGGCAGAAAGTCAAAGCTGCCAGCAGACGAGGTGTCAACCTGGACAACGTGTCCAACGTCTGGAGATGTGAGGAAGACAGATGGGAAAATTAAGGTGAAATGTTTTTTTTTCTCAGAGTCCCACCCTGACTCCAGGAGGACCTTCAGACGGGTTTAACTGGGACCAGAGTGTGCAACCATTGGAGACGTGAGATGGACACACAGGAAAATAAGGTGAAATTTAAGTCTTCAATCAGATTTGTGCTCATCTAGTGTCATTTATTTACAATTTTCATTTATGGATGTTGATCATTAAATACTGTCACTAGTTTATGAGTAGAAATGCTAATAATGGTGTCATTATTTACTGTATTACTGCAGACAGAGTTCCAGGACTCTCCCAGACCTCAGCAGGAGCTTCACACTGTGAGAATACCGTCAGAGCTTTATCATAAAATATACAATATACCATCAGAGCTTTATCATAAAAATATACAATATACCATCAGAGCTTTATCATAAAAATGTTAGGTGTGTTTTCCAAACTGGAGTTTATAGTCAGCTGGGTTTGGTTGGTAGTTCATGTTTGCTGTAGTTAAAATGAAATATTTATCCTTCCAGCAGCATTAACAGACTACAAGGTCATCAAAGAACCGAGTTAAAAGTGTTCTAACAGAAATGGAAACGCTGGAATCTGATTCTTTAATAAACCATGGAGCTGGACGGATGCTGGCATGGCCACAGGAACACGTCTGATGTTCCTCTCAGTGTCCACAGGACGCTCACGGAGTCAGACTCAGGAAAAACTAGAGGGAACATCAGTGGACAGGAGTACAGGTGGACAGGAGGACGGGTGGACAGGAGGACAGGTTCATGGACAGAACCACCTGCAGCTCAACGTCTCAAAGACGAAGGAGCTGGTGGTGGACTCCAGGAGACAGAGGGCTCGTCCAGAACCGGTCACCATACCTGGATCAGTGGTGGACATTATGGACAGATACCTGGTGTCCACATGGACCAGAAACACAGATGCTGCCCATCAGAAGGGACAGAGCCGGCTGGACGTTCTCAGGAGGCTGAGATGGTTCTGCAGGAACACGCTGCAGATGTTACATCACTTGGTGGTCTCTAGCTGACTAACAGACTCAGCATCCGGAGGTCTGGACCAGGCTGGAGGTCTGAGAGGAGGAAGCTGCTCAGCATCCTGGAGAACACCTCCACCCTCTGATGTCCCACTGACCTCCTGTCAGACCACCAGGAGAACCACCAGGAGAACCACAGAACCCTGAGGAGGTCCTTCCTACCTGAACCAACCAGACTCTATTGTTCCTCCCTTCAGAAGAACACATGAGGAACCAACTGTTCTCTGACAGAACCAGTAGACCAGGATCAGTCCGTCTAGTTCCTCACTGTGTTCATCTGTCTAGTTTTAGTACCAGTACACAGTAACGGCCGCGGTTCGGAGTCAGAACCGGATCTCTGGACCGGAGCTCCTCCACCGGGACCGTCCGCGGAGCCTCGCCGCCTGACTCACCTCCTGCTCGGACTCGCTGTCGGGCTCCTCCGGACTCTGATCCTCGTCCCGGATCGTCCCGATCAGACCCAACTGCTCCAACATGGCGGTCCGGGGACGGGTTCTAACGGGTTCTAAGGAGGTTCTAGCGGGTTCTGACGAGGTTCTCTCCAGTCCGAAGTTCACTTTACAGACACACGTGTGGAGCCCGGAAGTTACGACATCGCATTTTCTTCTTCATGTTTCTTGGTGGAGCCTCCTGCTGGAGAACAGAGGAACCCGTTAGAACATCTATCAGGTTCTTGAACCCTCCTGTTGTCCTCATTTACAGGCACCAAAAAATATTGTTTCCTTGTCTGAAAGAAGAAATCCAAAAATTCAGCAAAAAAATTCCCAAAATTTCTGAAAATTTGCAAAACCTGCAGGAAGAATATTCCAATAATTCCTTAAAAGTTTCCCTTAAAAGTTTTATTTTTTTTAAACAAATCCCCCAAATTTGGCAAGAAAATTCTTGTAAATATATATTTTTTTAAATGAGTAAAAATCTTTCAAAAAAATCCTAAAAATGTGATTCCATATACATCAGTAAAACTTCTAATATTTTCTTTAAGAACATTCACATAAAAACATTTATGTGAATGTTCTTAAGAAACATTTTTTAAAACATTTCTTTTTTTCCACTCAAAAATGTTCAAAGATTTCCGAAAAATGTTGAAAATGTGGACATCAGAAGTTTCACTGTGAAAATATATATTTTTTTCTCTTTATTTTCTTTACTTAAAAAATTACATTAACTTCATTGTGATGCATTTTGTTTGCGGCACACATTGCAGGTAAGAAAATATAGAACATAGAATTGCTGCCGCAGCATTTCGGTTACAGTATTTGGAGTTATCCCTCTTCTCCCATGCCCTGCTCATCCAATCCCAGCCCAGCCCTCCTTCCCTTCAGCCCCAAGGTCCAGATTCCAGACAAAAAATTTTAAATTTTTTTTCCTACATTTTCAAACTTTAAAACGGGTCAATTTGACCTGCAGGACGACACGAGGGTTAAAGGACCCGCTGTGAGTTAACATGAGTTCGGTTCTATTTGGTTCAGTAAAGAACCTCTAAAGGTTCTTCAAGAACGTTTCTGGATCAATGCTTGTTTTAAACCAAAATGTTCTGAGCAGGCAGAACACTGAGAACCTGAGCAGAACTGATGGTTCCTTGTCACGGTTCCTCTTTATTCCCTCTCAGAGGATCAGCTGTTTGTTCCTCTGATGAGAACTTTTACTAGAGTTCTAGATTGAATTATAAAGTTCTACTAATTGTTCTGCAGGTTCAGATGTTTAATATCTAATGGTTCTGATGGAACGTTCTTCATGGGTTTAATATCAGGGCTCTAGATTTTATCACGACCTTCATGTTCTGAGTTTGTTTCAGCTTCAAAGATCCTTCAAACATTTTATGCATTTTATGTGAAGTTCTTTAAAAAGTCCAGTTCTACTGCAATGTTGTAAAATCAGATGATTGAAAAAACTAAGAACGTCCTGCAGAATTAATCCTGACAGTCTGGACCAGACCTGGACCAGACCAGGACCAGACCAGGACCAGACCTGGACCAGACCAGGACCAGACCAGGACCAGACCAGGACCAGACCAGGACCAGAACCTGATTAGTTTAGATAATTTATGTGGAAGTTTCCTTCATTCAACCATTTAGAAGAAAAACATAAAAAGACACACGAAGGAACAAAAACATGGATCTAAAAGAAGAAAAATGTTCTCCTGTTGGAGTTAAATCAGCAGGAGAACGTTCTCCTGTTGGAGTTAAACCAGCAGGAGAATGTTCTCCTGTTGGAGTTAAACCAGCAGGAGAATGTTCTCCTGGTGGATTTAAACCAGTGATGTTCAGCTGATGAGGAATAAAACAGGTTTCAGGACTGAACGTTCCATAAATTGGTTCTGTTTAGCAGAACCTCTGGACTAAAGCTGCTGGTTCTGAGACTGAGCAGATTAACGGGTTCTTGGCTGAAGGTTCTGGCAGTGTTCCAGAGTTCCTCTCGGAGTTCCTCCCAGATTATCTGATGTTCTGTCGGCTGAAATATTCACCGACTGAAGCTGCTGAACTCTGGAACTGGATCATAGCCAGCATTCCTGAGATTCCGGTGGATTCTGTTGATTCCTGGTTCTCCGGTGTGCTCCTGTGTGTTCCAACTCTCAGACTGACTGTCTTTCTGTTGAATCCTTCCATTGACAGAACACAGCTGGAACACACACAGCGTTCCTGAGAGGAACCCATTAAACATCAGAACATCCTGGAAAACTCAGAATTTCCTGGAAAGAGTCAAATTAAAGGAGACAGAAAACAGAAAGAGATAAAAACAAACATGTTGGAGGTAAATGTAGTATTAGAGGGTAAATGTAGCATTAGAGGGTAAATGTAGTGTTAGAGGATAAATGTAGTGTTAGAGGGTAAATGTAGTGTTAGAGGGTAAATGTAGTATTAGAGGGTAAATGTAGTACTAGAGGGTAAATGTAGTATTAGAGGGTAAATGTAGTGTTAGAGGGTAAATGTAGTGTTAGAGGGTAAATGTAGTGTTAGAGGGTAAATGTAGTGTTAGAGGGTAAATGTAGTGTTAGAGGGTAAATGTAGTGTTAGAGGGTAAATGTAGTACTAGAGGGTAAATCTGAGGTGTTTTGGAGTTTCTCCCTTTGTAGAAGAAATTACTGAAAATGACCAAAAACACCAAAAATGTGACACTTAATTCAAAATAGCAGACTTCCTGTTGGATTTAGTTTATGGGTGTAAGAAGCTTTTCCATTTGTCGTGATGTGCTACATATGAATACCAAATTTCATCGATGTAGGTTAAACATGCTGCAGGGGCTATTTATTAAAATGGTGCAGGGGGCACCATGGCACATGCTGTGAATGTATTTTATACATGGATGTGATCAGGGCAGGACTGGAGTTAAACATGTAAAGTTTGAGGCAGATTGAATCATGCAGAGGGTAGCTAGACATCACTTCCTTCCATTTCTCAAATCATCCTCGACATTTGCAAAACAGGAAGTGCATTTCTCAAAACAATTCGTACAAATAGTAAAACACTACGGATTACCCGCTAAAGCCAGTCTCTGGCTCAGAATCCTTAGTTCATCTCTCCAAAGTAAATCTGTGTCAATGAACATGTCATTGGATCAGAATGACCAGTCCTGGTGTCATTGTGTGGATCAGACGGTCAGATTGCTGAGTCATGTTGTCAATATAACAGTGTTCTCTGGAGGGATGTTCTGATGTAAACTATGGATAAAGTTCTGATAACAGTTATTGTAAACTGTAAGTTCCTCCTTAGTGAATGTGGGAGATTGATTCCAAGAGACTGGAAAAGATTCACCTTTAGGCTTTTACTGTTTGTGCTGTAATCTGTTGACAGACCACCAAAAAAAATTAATCTGGCCCTTCCTGCAAATGTCACAGATGTATCATCGAGTACAGATACTTTAGAATTGGCTGTAAGACCAGATGGATATTTAGAATTTTTCACCCCCATACATCTCTCTGAACTCATTTCAATAGTTTCTACATCCAAACCATCAACATGTCTTTTAGATCCTATCCCAACTAGACTGTTCAAGGAGGCTTTACCTTTAATTAATTCCTCAATGTTAGATCTGATTAATCTCTCTCTAGTAACAGGTTATGTACCACAGGCTTTTAAGGTTGCTGTAATCAAACCTTTACTTAAAAAGCCCACTCTAGATCCAGATGTTTTAGCCAACTATAGACCAATTTCCAACCTCCCATTTCTCTCTAAAATTCTGGAAAGAACAGTTGCAAATCAATTATATGAACATTTACAAAGGAATAGCCTGTTTGAAGAGTTTCAGTCAGGCTTCAGAGTGCATCATAGCACAGAAACAGCTCTGGTGAAAGTTACTAATGACCTTCTCATAGCGTCAGATAATGGACTGGTCTCTATACTTATTTTATTGGACCTTAGTCCAGCATTCGATACAATCGACCACAAACTTTTATTACAGCGACTAGAACATTCTATTGGCATTAAAGGGACAGCACTGGACTGGTTTAAATCCTACTTATCAGACAGGTTCCAGTTTGTGCATGTCAACAATGACTCTTCTGAGCATACTAGGGTTAATCATGGAGTTCCTCAGGGTTCTGTCTTAGGACCAATACTGTTCACATTATACATGCTTCCCTTAGGCAACATTATTAGGAAGCACTGTATTAATTTCCATTGTTATGCTGACGACACTCAATTGTATTTATCTATGAAGCCAAATGAAACTAATCAGCTAGCTAGACTGCAAGATTGTCTTAAGGACATAAAGACCTGGATGACCTATAATTTCTTACTACTAAATTCAGACAAGACTGAAGTCATTGTATTTGGCCCCAAACATCTTAGAGAATTGCTTTCAAAGCATATAGTTACTCTGGATGGCATTACATTGGCCTCCAGTACTACTGTGAGGAACCTCGGTGTTATCTTTGACCAGGACATGTCCTTTAACTCGCACATAAAACAAATCTGTAGGACTTCCTTTTTCCACCTGAGAAATATTGTGAAAATCAGGAACATCCTGTCTCAGAGTGATGCAGAAAAACTAGTCCATGCATTTGTTACTTCTAGGCTTGACTACTGTAATTCCTTATTATCAGGTTGTCCCAATAGCTCTCTGAAACATCTACAGCTGATCCAAAACGCTGCAGCCAGAGTACTGACGGGAGTTAGCAAGAGAGATCATATTTCTCCTATATTGGTTTCTCTTCATTGGCTCCCTGTTAAATCTAGAATAGAATTCAAAATCCTTCTTCTGACATATAAAGCTCTTAACAACCAATCTCCATCATATCTTAAAGACCTGATAGTACCATATTACCCTAGCAGAACTCTTCGCTCTCAGACTGCAGGCTTACTTGTTGTTCCTAGAATCTCTAAAAGTAGAATGGGAGGCAGAGCCTTCAGTTATCAGGCGCCTCTCCTGTGGAACCAGCTCCCAGTTTGGGTTCTGGAGGCAGACACCCTCTATATTTTTAAGACCAGGCTTAAAACCTTCCTTTTCGACAAAGCTTATAGTTAGGGCTGACTGGGTGACCCTGACGGGGTGAGCTGGTGTTTTCATTTGCACAACTGACTTCCCCTCTTGACGTCCCTTTAGTTTGCCCCTAGTTATGCTGCTATAGGCCTAGACTGCTGGGGAACCTCTCTGGATGCACTGAGCCCTTCTCTAACTACCTATGTATTTACTATATATACCATTATTGCATTACATTCACTCTGTTTCTTTCTGTGTCCTTTCTCCGAGTGTCCCTGGTCCCAGAGCTGGATGCTGGATGCTTCAGATGTGTGGCTGTGTTTTATGGTCCTTGTGTCCCACCCCCCACCTCTCTATCTCTACCCCTCTATCTATATCCCTCTATCTCTACCTCTACCCCTCTATCTCTACCTCTCTACTTCTTCTGTCCCTCTCAACCCGCCCGGCCAGCAGGCAGATGGGTCCCCCCACATTAGAGCCGGGTTCTGCTCGAGGTTTTTTTCCCTGTTAAAAGGGTGTTTTCCTTGCCACTGTCGCCTTTTGGCTTGCTCTGGGGGTCAGGCATATGGGTTCTGTAAAGCGTCTCGAGACAATTTGACTGTAATTGGCGCTATATAAATAAAATTGAATTGAATTGAATTGAATCATTGTGATACAGAAAGGAAAACAGCGCTGCATAGCATAAAGAAAAAACAAAAAACTACAGTAGAAATGTGAAGAGAGGACAATCTCCCGAGGGAAAACTGTCCATGCAGCTGTAGGAATTCCAGTTCAGTCTTCCTACACCTCCTGTCTGTTAGGCCGCAAATTCTCATCCACATCATGAATATCTTCTCCTGAGTCTTTGAGTGATTTCAGAAAACCCGAACCCTTCACACATTTCCCTTCATTAGAGAAAGTCAAGATTCAGCTGGGAGCAATTTACCAACTCAGGACAGATTTAGAAAAAAGTCGAATGGAAATGTATAGAAATATCCTGACATATTCTGACAACTTTTTTAAAGACTGATGTGATGAAATAATGACTAAATGTTGTGGGGGGTGAGACTATTCAACAGAGACCCATTAGAATACATTTAGATCAGCAGGACAGAAGCAGCTGATAATGGAGGAAACAGCAGAGAATTGGACAGAATCATTTGCATGGATGAACCAAAGCATTTACAGCTGGTTCAAAGAAATGAGAAACTGCTTTTTGATGTGAACAAGAGACACAATGATCGGAAGATTGAACAAGTAGTTTTGAGAATTTCAGTTCTAATCTGAGAAATGTACCAAAGCAACTGAGAAAAACTACAAATTGGGGAGCTCTAGGTGAAATGTGCTGCCTGCGGTAGATGTTAGACATTCTACAGGGGGCGCTCTGGAGCCATTTTATCTCACATGGCCAGTTCCAATAAAATATTAAAGTTTCAACAGTTCTGGTGAGTTTCTGAGCATGTTTAGGGCTCAAAAGGTCCCTGTTCCAATAGGTCGATGAAGAGGAGGAGGATGAAGAGGAGGATGAAGAGGAGGAGGAGTCAGAGCTGCTCTCTGGGGATAAACAGAGAACCGAGCAGCTGACTCTCACTGAGGATAACGACTGAAGAACAGAAGCATCTGAAGAGATCCGAGCTCCTCCTCCGTCTGCTGATCGGTGAGTTTCATCATCAGAAGTCCAGAGGAAAGTTCAGACAGGCAGGAAGAGAGACAGACAGAGAGACAGACAGGCAGACAGACAGGCAGAGAGACAGACAGACAGACACAGAGAGACAGACAGACAGACACAGAGAGACAGACAGACAGACACAGAGAGACAGAGACAGGCAGACAGACGGACAGACAGACAGAGAGACAGACAGACAGACACAGAGAGACAGAGAGAGAGACAGGCAGACAGACAGACAGAGAGACAGACAGACAGACACAGAGAGACAGGCAGACAGACAGACAGACAGGCAGGCAGACAGACAGGTAATCAGCAGGTAAACTGTCATCATGTCCAGGTGAGTTGAATCTTCTTTACTTCCTGTCGGACTGAGTTCAGATCCAGACGTTCAGTCGAATCTTCACTAGAAAACAAGATGTCGGTTCAGCTGTAGTTTTATTGTCTGTAGTTTTAGTCCGTCTGTAGTTTTGTCTGTAGTTTTATTGTCTGTAGTTTTAGTCTGTCTGTAGTTTTAGTCCATCTGTAGTTTTATTGTCTGTAGTTTTATTGTGTCTGTAGTTTTAGTCCGTCTGTAGTTTTATTGTCTGTAGTTTTAGTCTGTCTGTAGTTTTATTGACTGTAGTTTTATTCCGTCTGTAGTTTTATTCCGTCTATAGTTTTATTCCGTCTGTAGTTTTATTGTCTGTAGTTTTATTGTCTGTAGTTTTATTGTGTCTGTAGTTTTATTCCGTCTGTAGTTTTATTCCGTCTGTAGTTTTATTGTCTGTAGTTTTATTGTCTGTAGTTTTATTCCGTCTGTAGTTTTATTGTCTGTAGTTTTCTATGGCGTCGTCATGGTGACCGTGTTTTTCCATCTTGTTCAACTCTGAGCAGCTTCAGGCTGAATTTAACCTTCGACACACTTTGGACTGTTTGGATCAAACCAGTTTCTGATCAAATCAGTTTCTGATGGACTATTGATCGATTATCTGCACTCTCAGCTGTTTGTTCCTCAGATCTTTTTCAGCTCTGCGTTCTGCTGAGTTTAGCTCTGAAAATGGAATCTGAGTTCTTTACAAATGAGTAGAACTTGTTAATTTATAGAGACTGAATTAGAAAAGAGTTTATTGAGAAGTTTGACAGAGTTGGTTTGGTTCTAAAGCTCCGTTCTGTCCTTCAGCTGAGGTTCTAAAGCTCCGTTCTGTCCTCCAGCTGAGGTTCTAAAGCTCCGTTCTGTCCTCCAACTGAGGTTCTAAAGGTCCATTCTGTCCTCCAGCTGAGGTTCTGGTTCTAAAGCTCCGTTCTTTCCTCCAGCTGAGGTTCTAAAGCTCCATTCTGTCTTCCAGCTGAGGTTCTGGTTCTAAAGCTCCGTTCTGCGTCTCATCTTCAGTTCTCCTCTTTCCTGTCAGAGCGACACTGAGGTGGAAAATGTTTCAGATGATTGAGAAGAAGCACGACGAGCCAGATCTGCTGCCTTCTAATTAAAGGTTAGCAGTTAGCGGTTAGCAGCTGTCCAGATGTGGTCGCCGTGGCAGCTGTGTGCTGATTGGCTGTCGTCACTGAGCTGTAATTAAACACACAGATTACAGGCTGTGAGTGGGCGGAGCTTCACGTGCCAATATTTGGGAGGCTTTGACCTGATGACTAATGTGTGTGTGTGTGTGTCAGTAAATTCACATCTGAATATTACGTCTTGCAGTGATATTTGAGGAAACAGAGTTCTGACCTTTAACAGTAAATCGCTGAAAGTTTGATCAGTTCTGCAGTCAGAATATCACCAGAATATCACCAGAATATCACCAAAATATCACCAAAATATCACCAGAATATCACCAGAAAACGTTCCACCACCTCTTTGGTCTCACAGCTGTTCCTGACTGAATGAATGAACATTTATAAACTAGTCTGTTGAAGTCACTGGAATCAGTTTCTATTTATAAAAATAGAAAACTGAATAAACTGCAGCGTTAGAACGTCTGATTAGAACGTCAGTGACTGAATAAAGCTCAGCGTTAGAACGTTCCTGTCCAAGCTATGTTTAAGGAGCAGTCGGAGAACAGAGGAGCTGTTGTGAAACGGGGTTACTGGAGTTCATCAGCTGTTTTTCTGGACATCAGTCTGAGGAACGAGTTCAGCTGGAACCTCAGCAGGAGCCTCAAAAACAGCAGCTCGTCTGTGGAACGTCCCCTTTTAGAACCACCACCCAGAAATTAAAGATCCTGGAGCCAGAAACAGATTTTCTCTGATCCAATGTTTGCATAAAGAAACAGAAGCTTCGGTTCCATTGATCAGAAAACAAACAGAGTCAGAAAAACACAGGAACCTGTGAGTCACAGCTCAGGGTCCACAACACCCACAACACACACTAACACACCTTCACCTAATAACACCTGGTCTCACCTGTACTATATTGTTTGTAGTACTCAGTGTATTTATAGTAATGTTTATAGTACTCAGTGTATTTATAGTAATGTTTGTAGTACTCGGTGTATTTATAGTATTCCTCCATTTTATAACAGAATTTTTAACAGTAAACTGCTGAACATGAAGACGTTCCCTGAAGGTTCCCTGATGGTTTTCAGATAAACTATCTGTTAGACCTTAAGGATCTCAGTGTGGAACATCTTCTGAGGTACAAACAGAACCAGAACCTCTGAAGCACCACAACCGTCCACATTTCCATCATTTAGGTTCCTTTTGGTTCCAGGTTTGGATGTTCCATTTCAGGATGATCGTCTGGTTCTCGTTGGTTCTCCTCCTCGTGTCTTCGGTTCCCTCCATAATGGCTGCAGAACCTGCTGGCTGTAAGATCCGCATCACTGACAAAGGCCTGGACATGTGTGAGTGATTCTACGAGAACCTTCATGTTCTGATTCCAGCGGTTCTAATCCTGAATTAAACTTTAATCCAGATTTAATCCTCCATGAGTTCTCCACCACTGATCCACGGCTTAGTTGCCATGACAACGGAATGACCCAGGTCCTTCTGTGGTTCAGGTCTGATGAGATGTTCTGGATCTACTCTGGTTCTCTAACCAAGTGGACGTTTGTGTAGAACCTCCACAGATGGATCCATATTAGTACCTCTTCAGTTAGGTTCTCCTCCATCCTGGAGACTCCTGGACCTGAGAACTCCCTCAGAAAATAAAGGTGCTAACTGGAACCATACATGGTTCCTCTATGGCACCACTGTGAAGCTCCATGTTTGGTTCCAGTTAGCACTTTTATTTTTCTGAGCAATGGGTTCTTTAAAGAACCATTTATTTAAGTTCTTGGGAGAATCTCCAAGCATCTCCTCAAAGAACCATAAAAATGGTTCCTTTGGAGACCATAAATGGTGCAAAACCAAACTTAGGTTCTTTAAAGAACCATTTATTTATGGTTTTCTGATGTTTAATAAACCAAAAGATTCATCCAGAATAAAATCAGGTTTAAAGAACCAAAGAACTCCAGAAACCATCAAGTTCCTTTAAAGAACCACATAAATAAAGAGGTTCTTCAGGAGCTGATGGTGTTTTATGAGTATCTTAGGAACCATCTAAGAACTCTGTTTTTTTCTGAAAGAAGAACTATTCATGGTGCTAGAGGAAGCTTTTGTTTGATGGTTCTTAGAAGCTCTGTTGGGGTTCTGGTGATGTCCAGAACTTTTAGCATCACAGTGTGAACCTCCTCAGAACCTCTGGAACACGTCCGACTGTTCTGCAGCAGATTGAGGTCCAAACATTTGGAGAACTTGTTTGTTTGGACAGCGCCACCTACTGGATGGTCGGTAACGTGTCCAACCTCTAATTTAAAAGCTTGTTCCAGCAGATGTTGGTTCTGTTTGGGGTAAAAAAGCAGTTTCTAAAAAACCAGGTTCCTGAAAATGTTGGTTACCTCTGCAGAACCTCCAGTTCTTCACACTGATAAAAAGGTTCTGTCTCTGGAGGTGGACCGTCCGATCAGGGTTCTAGTCCGGAGGTGGGCCGTCTGATCAGGGTTCTGTCTCGGTCTTCAGGCAGGTTCTAGGTTCTATCTATAATTCTGCAGTGGTCTGAACATTTCTAGCAGTTTTTCTACAGTTGGAAGTAGAGACATTCTAAATGTTGGTGGTGAAGTAGTATTTATGTGTGTTTCTGTTAAAGTACTACGCTGTGTGTACTTTCTGTCATGTTGTGTATTTTGTGTTTCCAGTGAAATCTGAAACTCAGAGGTTTGTTGAAGAGGAGCTCAGTAACATCAGCATGCCGGACATGAAGGGCAAAGAAGGACGCTTCCAATACACCATCACTGAGTACACACCGGATACTTGAAGTAATACTGCAGTACTGCACCGCGGCTGTGTGTACTAATACTGCGTCTGTGTTTCAGAGTGAAGATCACGGAGCTGAATCTGACTCATGCCGACCTGCGCTTCATCCCCGACATCGGTTTGTTGTTCGACGTTCAGAACTCGTCCATCTCCCTGACCTTCAATCGACGGATCCTCTACTGGTTCTTGTAAGTTCTCCACATGGAACGCCGATTCTACCTGAACGGTTCCACGACAGAACAACACACTGTACTTACAAACCGGTATTTACCATGTACAGCATTTTAGCAACAGCAACACTTAGGGAAAAGAAGATGCTAACTAGAACCAAAAATGGTTCTTCACAGCGATGGCATAGAAGAACCATTGTTAGTTCCTTAAAGAACCTCTTAGCAAAAGTTCTTGTGAAGAACCATTTCTGCCAACAGCTCTTTTAAGAACCCTTAAAGAACCACGAGAAAATACCATGAATGGTGCTCCAAAGAACTTCAGCAAAAACAGGTTCTTTAAGGAACCATTTGAAGGACAGCTGTTTGTGGATCATTAAAGAACCTATTTTTATCAAAGAATTTTAGCAAAAACAGGTTCTTTAAGGAACCATTTACAGAACAGTTGTTTGAGGATCCTTAAAGAACCTATTTTTATCAAAGAAGCAAAGAGCAAACCATTGATCAAGTAAAATTTCTTATCAAAGACAAGGAACTTTCTGTACTTTAAAGAACCATTCCTGCAATAAAGAGGTTCTTCAGCTGGTGGTGGTTCTTTGAAGAACCAGAGAGCCTTTAAAAAACGAATGATTTAAAGAACGATTATTTTACTCAGAATATGAGCTCAGCAGCTGCATGGATGTACGTTTAGTCTGGTTTAGATCTCAGTCTTTTGGACCTCAGGCATCAACGTTCTGAGTCCTAATTAGAACCCAGACCAGACCCTGGTTCAGGTTTCACAGACTGATCCAGATGTTTGCAGAGTGACGGAGCTGCTGAAGGGTTCAGGTCAAAGATGGAGGGTTTAGATGACAACTATCTGCAGATGAAGATGAACCTGAGAAGGAGGAGGATGGTTGTTGTTCTTCTTATTGTTGTTGTTGTTGTTCTTATTGTTGTTGTGTCTCAGCTACGACACGGGGAACATCAACGCGTCGGCTGAAGGCGTGAACATCAACACGGCTCTAAACCTGATCAGAGACGATGAAGGACGACTGAAGATCAACAACATCAGCTGCGACGCCAACATCGCCAAGATGAGGGCCAAGTTCAGCGGAACTCTGGGGTAAAACGGACGGTTCCTCATGGTTCCTCGTGGTTCCTGGTGGTTCCTCATGGTTCCTGATGGTTCCTCGTGGTTCCTGATACTTTAAAATCAGAGCAGAACATCTGATGATTCATAGTGGTTCCACACATTATGCAGTTCACCTCAGCAGGAGAACAGTGGAGAACCAACACTGAGGAACTCCATGAGTTCCGTGTAAACAGAAAAGATTCTCCTGGAGAGATGAAAGCGTTCTGTCTGTTTAAATAAAGTTTACCTGCTAGAGCTTCTGTCACATGACTCAGTGTTGGCCAATCAGGAGCTTCTCTGTCTTTCAGGAGAGTTTATGACTTCCTGGGACGAGTTCTGACGACGGGAATGCGCTTCCTGCTCAACCAACAGGTAATACACCTGTCTGTCTGTCTGTCTACCTGTCTGTCTGCTCACCAGACTCTCTTTCTGACCTTTCTGTCTCTCTCTACCTGTCTCTCTCTCTCTGACCTGTCTCTCTCTCACTGATCTGTCTGTCTCTCTACCTGTCTATCTCTCTCTGACCTGTCTCTCTCTCACTGATCTGTCTGTCTCTCTACCTGTCTATCTCTCTCTCTCTGCCTGTCTCTCTCACTTATCTGTCTGTCTCTCTACCTGTCTATCTCTCTCTCTGCCTGTCTCTCTCACTGATCTGTCTGTCTCTCTCTCTGTCTATCTCTCTCTCTGACCTGTCTCTCTCTCACTGATATGTCTGTCTCTCTACCTGTCTATCTCTATCTCTGCCTGTCTCTCTCTCTGCCTGTCTCTCTAACTGATCTGTCTGTCTCTCTACCTGTCAACCTCTCTCTGCCTGTTTCTCTCTCTGATCTGTCTGTCTCTCTACCTGTCTATCGCTATCTCTGCCTGTCTCTCTCTCTCTGCCTGTCTCTCACTGATCTGTCTCACTACCTGTCTATCTCTCTCTCTGTCTGTCTCTCTCTCTGCCTGTCTCTCTAACTGATCTGTCTGTCTCTCTACCTGTCAACCTCTCTCTGCCTGTTTCTCTCTCTGATCTGTCTGTCTCTCTACCTGTCTATCTCTATCTCTGCCTGTCTCTCTCTCTGCTTGTCTCTTTCACTGATCTGTCTCACTACCTGTCTATCTCTCTCTCTGTCTGTCTCTCTCTCTGCCTGTCTCTCTAACTGATCTGTCTGTCTCTTTACCTATCTCTATCTCTGCCTGTCTCTCTCTCTGCCTGTCTCTCTCACTGATCCGTCTCTCTACCTGTCTATCTCTCTCTCTGTCTGTCTCTCTCTCTGCCTGTCTCTCTCACTGATCTGTCTCTCTACCTGTCTATCTCTCTCTGTTTGTCTCTCTCTCTGCCTGTCTCTCTCTCTGCCTGTTTCTCTCTCTGATCTGTCTGTCTCTCTACCTGTCTATCTCCCTCCCTGACCCATCTCTCTCTCTCTACCTGTCTCTCTGTCTCTGACCTGTCTGTCTCTCTCCACCTGTCTGTCTCTCAGATCTGCCCGGCTCTGAACCATGCTGCTCTGGTCCATGTCAACTCTCTGCTGGAGACGATCCCTGTGAGGACGGAGGTGGATCAGTTTATCGGGATCGATTATTCTCTGATCGACGACCCAGTGGTGACGTCCAGGAGCCTCGACATGAACTTCAGGGTGAGACGGGATGAGACGGGGTGTGTTCTGGTGAGATGTGGACTGGTCTGAAGCAGGTCTGTTGTGTCTGCAGGGGATGTTCTTTGACCTGTCGCAGCAGAACGTCTCTCTGGTGAACTATGCCGTGGAGCCGGTGATCCGGGAGTACGACCGGATGGTCTACCTGGCGCTGTCCGAGTTCTTCTTCGACAGCGGGATGTTCTCCTACTACACAGCTGGGATCTTCCAGCTGAAAATCGTCAACGAGAAGGTCAACCAGCACCACCGAAACCCGAACAGATCCATTAAAACCAGAACAGATCCATTAAAACCAGTATAGACCTATTAAAACCAGTATAGACCCATTAAAAGCAGCATAGACCCATTGAAACCAGTATAGACCCATTAAAACCAGTACAGACCCATTAAAACCAGCATAGACCCATCGAAACCAGCATAGATCCATTAAAATCAGTATAGACCCATTAAAACCAGCATAGACCAAACCAAACCACTACAGACCCATTAAAGCCAGTACAGACCAAACCAAACCGGTACAGAACCATTAAAACCAGCATAGACCCATTAAAACCAGTATAGACGCATTAAAACCAGTATGGATCAATTAAAATCAGTACAGACCAAACCAAACCAGTAGAGACCCATTAAAACCAGTATGAACTGGTTCCTGTCTCGTCCTTCAGATGCCCAAAGATCTGGAGATGCTGCTGAGGACCACCTACTTTGGAGCCATGATGATGCTGGTGAGGAACCGGAGCAGGCAGAAGAACATGGTTCTCATTAGAGGCTTCTTCTGGGTGGGTTCCTTCTGGGCCTCACGTTCTCCTGCTGTGTTCTGCTAGAACCCGGCTCTGGTGGACGCCCCCATGTCTCTGCAGATCGCCGTCAACTCGCCTCCAAAGACCACCATCAAGACGTCTGGGGCAACAGTCGCCATGACGGCCAACGTCAAGGTGATGGTGCTGCCTCCAGGGCAACCGCCGGTCCAGATGAGCAGCATGACGATGGTACACAACAACAACACAACAACAACATGACGACAACACAACAACAACACAATAGCACAACAACAACACAATAGCACAACAACACAACAACAACACAATAACACAACAGCAGCACAATAACAACACAACAGCACAACAGCATAATAACACAACAACACGAATACAACATAACAACACAACAGAGACACACAACAACAACTCAGCAATAACAACAACACAACAGAGACACACAACAACAACACAACAACACAATAACACAAAAACACATCAGAGACACGACAACAAGAACACAACAAGAACACAAGAACACAATAACACAACAACGACACAACAACAACATAACAAGAACACAATAACAACACAACAGCACAACAACACAATAACACAACAACACAATAGCACAAAACAACAACAACAACAACACAATAACACAACAACAACACAATAGCACAAAACAACAACAACAACAACACAATAACACAACAACAACACAATTGCAACACAACAACACAACAGAGACACACAACACAATAACACAACACAACAGAGACAAACAACAACACAACAGAGACACACAACAACACAACAACAAGAACACAATAACACAATGACACAATAACAACACAACAACAAGAACACAATAGCACAACAACAATAACACAACAACAACAACACAAATGCAACACAACAACACAACAGAGACAAACAACAACAACATAACAACAAGAACACAATAACACAACAATGACACAATAACAACAACACAACAAGAACACAATAATAACACAACAACACAACAACAACACAATAACACAAAAATGACACAATAACAACAACACAACAAGAGCACAATAGTAACACAAGAACACAATAACAACAACACAAGAACACAATAATAACACAATAACACAACAACTCAGCAACTACGACAACACAACTGTTTCTGTCCTGCAGGAGACAAAGTTCAATGCCAAAGTGTCCATGAGAGAAAAACGCCTGTGTGTCCATGCCGACCTCCGCAGGTAAACACCTGAACACCTCCTCTGCACCTGAACACCTCCTCTGCACCTGAACACCTCCTCTGCACCTGAACATCTTCATCACACCTGAACACCTCCATCTGGCAGTGGTGGCGCAACGGTTAAGTCTCTGGACTACTGATCAGAAGGTCAGAGGTTCAAGCCCCGATGTGGCCACTGTTGGGCCCTTGAGCAAGGCCCTTAACCCTTCCTGCTCCAGGGGGCACTGTACCGTGGCTGACCCGTCGCTCTGACTCCCCCAGTTGGGGAGATATGCGAAAATCTGAATTTCCCCTCGTGGGATTAATAAGGGATAATAAAAATTAAAATTAAAATCACACCTTCCCTCTGACCATAGACGTGGGTGTGACCATGGACCTGGTTCTGACCCAGGTCCTGGTTCTGACCCAGGTCCTGGTTCTGATCACAGAAACTGTTTCTTCTTCCAGGTTTAAAATTTTCTCCAACCAGTCGGCTCTGGAGTCTCTGGCTGTAAGTTTCCACCTGTCTGTCTGTTATTAACCTGTCTGTCTGTCTGACTGTCTGTCTGACTGTCTGTCTGACTGTCTGTCTGACTGTCTGTCTGTATACCTGTCTGTCTGTCTGTCTGTCGACTGACTGTCTGTCTGTCTGACTACCTGTCTGTGTGACTGCCTGTCTGTCTGCAGCTGATTCCCCTCCAGGCTCCTCTGAAGACGATGCTCCAGATGTCGGTGGTTCCTCTGATCAACAGTAAGAATCTGATTCACTGGAAACCTGAAAACAGAAACAAGCTGTGAGCTGACCGTGTGTGTGTGTGTGTGTGTATGTGTGCAGACTGGACTAAGACAGGCGTCCGGATCCCTCTGGCTGATGGGATGGATTTCGTTGAGGAGGTGGTTGAATATCACAACGTGAGTCGAACATGAACCTGTTTCTGTTGGTGGAGTTCCATCTGCTGATAACGATGCTGTAGATCAGTTCTAACTGCTCCTAGAACTCTGGATCTACTCTGATGGCATGATACTGCCACCTCCATGCTTGGTGGTAGGTTTGGTGTTATTGGGGTTAATAAAAGACCTGCCCAAGACAGTCTGAAACCAGTCCTAAGAAGGTCTAAAACCAGGACCAAATCCAAACCTAAACCAGTCCAAATATGTTCAGAACCAGTCAGAAGACAGTCTGAAACCAGTCCTAAAAAGGTCAAAGACCTGTACAAAATCAGGACTAAAACCAAACCTGAACTACTCCTAAAAAAAGGTCCAAGACAGTCTGAAACCAGTCCAAAAGCACCTCTGGAAAACTTCAGAGCATAATACTGCCATCTCCATGCTTGATGGTAGGTTTGGTGTTCTTGGTGTTTAAAAAAAGTCCAAGAATTGCCCAAGACAGTCCTACAGTAATCCTAAAAAAAAAGTCTAAAACCAGGTCCAAAATCAAACATAAACCAGTCCCAAGAAAGTCTAGAACCAGTGAGAATACAGCCAGAAACAAGTCATAAAAATGTCTAAAACAAGTACAATATAGGGACCAAAACCAAACCTAAAGTACTCCTAAAAAAGTCCAAGACCTGCCCAAGAATGTCCAGAACCAGTCCAACATCCAGTCTGAAACCAGTCCAGAAGCTCTTCTAGAAAGCCCCAGAGCATGATACTGCCACCACCATGCCTGGTTTGGTGTTCTTGGGGTTGAAGGCCTCACCTTCAGTTTTTGTTCCATCTGACCAAAGAACTTTCCTCCAGAACCTTTTCTTTGTCCATGTGATGAGTGGCGCTTTAAGGTTCTGCTTCTAGAGGAAGAACTTCCTTCTTCATGGATCCTCTAGAACCCTGTGGACTCTGACAGCTGTGTTCCAGCAGCTTCTCATTCATTCAGACCTGCTTTCTGATGGTTCCTGGTTGACTCTTGACCATCCTGACCAATCGTCTCTCAGCAGCAGGTGGTAGTTTGTGTTTTCTTCCTGATGGTGGCAGTAACACACCTGGACCATGAAGATGATTCTGGATCTGCAGCTGCTTTCAAACAGCTCCAGGTGACTTTCTAATGAATCATTTCAGACGTATTTCCAGACACCTTGGACGATTCTTGAGTCAATCTGGATAATTTTAGCATCAATGTGTTCAGTTTTTCAGTCATTCTAGATGTTGTTGGTCATTTTTAGAACAGTTTTGCATAAATTTGGACAAATTCTGAGGCAACTCTAACTGCTTTTGTGTCAATTTGGGCAAGTTTTGAAAAAACGCATAAATATTTTAGTCAATTTGGACAATTGTTGAGTGAATTTATGAGTCCATGTAAACATCTCCACCGTCAGTTTGGACTATTTTTGGATACATTTTGGACGATTTAGGCAATTTTTTATTCATTTTAGTCAACATTTCAGTCATTTGGGCCATTTTTGTATCATCTCGGGCAACCTTTGAATATTTCAGACATATTTCCAGTCACCTTAGGTTATTTTTGGGTCAATTTCAATTACCTTAATTTTTGAGGTAATTTGGTCAGTTTTTGAATCATGAGCAAAATGTTTTCAGTCACCTTGGAGTAGTTTTGAGTAAATTTGAACTCATTTTGAGTCGACTTTAACTGTTTACGCATCAATTTGGTCAGGTTTTTAATAATTTTAGACACGTTTTAAGTCACTTTGGACAGTTGTTGAGTGAGTTTATCTCCATGTAGACATCTCTTCAGTCAGTTTAGGACGTTTTTGAGTCAATTTTGGGCAATTTCTGCATCACCTTTGGCAATTTTGGAGTTCAAGTCAATAATTTTCTTCTTCAGATCTTTGCTGAGCTCCTCAGACTTTCCCCCTGTAGTGTTTAAGGTGTTCTTTTATTTTTTGTTGTGTGTTTTCATCCATTGGAAATTGTTCGGTGAGATCATCCATACCCTCACTGATTTGTGTTTTCAGTCTGTTGATTTTGTTTGCTGTTCCTCTTATCCGTTCTTTGAGTAGGTCCTTTTTGGTTCCAATGATTATCTTTTCTGCATTTTTGGTCCGGATCGGGTTCTTGATGTTGATGCTTGGTGGTATTAAATCCTCATCCTTGCATCAGAGGTTAAAGATTAAGTGGTTGCGGAAGCGTTCTCGTGTCTTTTCCAGTTTCTCTAGTCGGCGCATTCTTTTGACACCGCTGTCTCCAAATCTTCCTCGTAATATCTCAAAAACATTCATCATGTCTTCTTGCTACTATTTTAGTTTTTCATTCTTTTGTTCAGACAGTAGGTGAATAGATAGATGATCAGAACAATCGAGCAGAACAATGAGTGCAATGTCATCTACAAAATACCATGCAACTCTTGCAATAACACATACATCGGGGAGACAGCGAGAACATTTCACAGAAGGAAAAAAGAACATCAGAAGGAATGCGAAAAGGAAACAGCAACACGACTCACGAGATCTCAGAAAGAAAAGGCACTACAAGAAAATCTCAAATCTGCAATATCAGACCACTGCAAAAGGAACGATCACATTATGGACTGGGACGGGGCAAGACTCATCGGAATGGAAGAAAACAAAGTGAAACGCTGGATTAAGGAGGCGATGGAGATCAGGAGGCAGACAGAGAGAGCCATGAACAGGGATGAAGGAGGCTTCATGCTCTCCCACACCTGGGACACCATACTCCAGAGGAAATAGGACGGCGGGGGATGCGGCATGCTTGGTGGGATGGTCGGGTCCGTTGGGCTCACCACGACATGCCAATACGGTGTGGGCGTGGTGGGCCTGGCGGATCTGGCAGATCTACTGGGCCGCAAATGCCGGCTGTCAAAATCTGCCGGCTGACACGTCACGCTGTCAGTGAGACGCTTCTGAGGAAGGCGAGAGTGTTCACCGAAACTGTCAAGAAAGGCAAATAACATATCTATTCACCTAATGTCTGAACAAAAGAATCAAAAACTAAATTATTCTCTGATTGCAGTTTCTGAAATGTGAATATAGCTCCTCAGACTTTCCCCCCATAGTGTTTGAGTCTAATGAGTGGATTTAATGGTTCTATTTAAACTGGATCAGAGGAGTCAGCAGCTGTAGTCGACTGGAATCACTCAGGAGAAGTTAAGAGGCCGTGGAACTAAGGAAATATGATAAACACAACTTTCTACATCAACAAAACTGATAATTTAAGTTAATGTTTGTATATTTATGATCCAGCAGGTTTAATCATATTTCCAGAAGACCTTTAATAAATCTAAAAGAACCAAAATACAGGATTTTCTGTGGCAAAGATTCATGTTTCAATGGTTCCATCTTAAATCCAGAGTTCTAAGAGTCACTGGAGACTCAGACTGATGGTAAACATGGACTTATTGTGCATATAAACTTTAGTTTATGACTGTACCTGATGGCGGTGTCTTCTGATTGGCCTCTTCTGAACCATGTGATGCTGATGTGTTCATCTTCAGGGCTTCATCGTGATCGGAGCCAATCTTCACTTCAGCAAAGGCCTCAGGGAGATGGTATCGGCCAGCATGGAGGGCAGCAGCAACAGCACCGGCAGCGCCTGAACATCTGGAGAATGTCTGGAGAACGTCCTCAAAGAGAAACACTGTAAATACACAGGAACACTAGGAACCAACAGCAGGGAACCTTCAGACAGAACCAGCAAAACGTCTATATATTTCTGCAGCAGCTTATTTACCTATTTAGTAAGGACACTGTGAAACCTGGCCAACACTGGAAACACACAACGGCATCACATGGTGTGTCTCCATGACGACACTGTGTCACAACTCAGGCTCCACCCCTTCTGAGGGGGCGTGGCCTTCCAGTGACACATGACGTCATCAGAACAGCGGCGGTGCATTCACTGAACCCTGCACCAGAAACCTCAACACTGCAGCAGGAAGGCTAGAGGAACAAAACCTGAATTTAACCAGAACTTAACCAGAACTAAACCTTAAATGATCTTGAAGTAAACTAGAACTAAACTTGAACTAAACCTGAAGTAAACATAAACTAAACCTGAAGTAAACCTGAAATTATCCTGAAATTATTCTGAAATTAACCTGGAGTAAACCTGAAATCATCCTGAAGTAAACCTGAAATAAACCTGAACTAAACCTAATCTAAACCTGAAATTATCCTGAAATAAACCTGAAATTATCCCGAAATAAACCTGAAATAAACCTGAAATTATCCTGAAATAAACCTGAAGTAAACCTGAACTAAACTAGAAGTAAACCTGAAGTAAACCTGAAATAAACCTGAAGTAAACCAGAACTAAACTTGAACTAAACCTGAAGTAAACATGAACTAAACCTGAAGTAAACCTGAAATTATCTTGAAATTATTCTGAAATTAACCTGGAGTAAACCTGAAATCATCCTGAAGTAAACCTGAACTAAACCTAAACCTGAAATTATCCTGAAATAAACCTGAAATTATCCCGAAATAAACCTGAAATAAACCTGAAATAAACCTGAAATTAACCTGAAGTAAACCTGAACTAAACTAGAAGTTGTGTGATGATTCTGTTAATAAAGTCTCTATATAACTGTTCAGATGAAAATTAGAAGGATCGCCAGACGAAAATGTGAGAAAAATGTACCTCTCAGGTCTCAGTCTCAGGATTCTGCTAAAAGTAACAATCAATGATTGGAAATCAATTACTGAACAAAAGTTTGTTGATCAGATTTTATTTTTATCAGTTAAAAAACAAAACATTTTAACAAAAAGTCACTTAATTTAAACTCACCTCATCACAGCAACTTTAATTAGCAGCTTTAATTAGTTTATTATACATCACTTCACTATCAGTTCATACTAATGATCAACCAGCTAACGAACTATTAATCACTTATTGATCAGCAGTGAGCATCACAGATCGGTGAATCATTGTAAACGTGCAGCTCTTCCTCGTGTTAATGAACACATCAGTCACAGTTTTTTAATCAAAGTTCACTTTTCAAACTGAAAATTAAATAAAATTCATCTGAGTGCTGAAAGAAATACTGTTTGTTTTCTCCTTTTTTAACCTCAAACTGAAAATAAACCAGTTTTTAACTCTTTGGTCACTTGTTAGAAAACTTTTCGGCAATGGCATCGTAACCATGGAAACCACACTTGGCACCGGCGACCCTGCAACCGAAGGTCAGAGCTTCCTGTAAAGTCCTGCCTGCAGACAGGAAACAGATTCAGTCATTTCCTGTGGTTGATCATTGAGAATCTAACGAGACGCTTAACGGCTCTGACTGACGCAACAATGATTCCAAAGGTTTTAAAGCAGCGCATTGTTGGTGGTTTTGGTGTTGGTGGTGTAGTTATTGTTGTTGTAGTTGTTGGTGTAGTTGTTGTTGTAGTTGTTGATGGTGTAGTTGTTATTGGCGGTGTAGTTGTTGTCGTCGTAGTTGATGGTGGTGTAGTTGTTATTGGTGGTGTAGTTGTTAATGTTGTTGGTGTAGTTGTTATTGGCGGTGTAGTTGTTGTTGGTGTAGTTGCTGTTGGTGTAGTTATTGGCGGTGTAGTTGTTGTTGTTGTTGATGTAGTTGTTCTAGTAGTTGTTGTTATTGGTGGTGTAGTTGTTGGTGTAGTTGTAGTTGGTGGTTTAGTTGTAGTTGCTGTTGTAGTTGTTATTGCAGTTGCTATTGTTTGTGTTGTAGTTGTTGTTGGTGTAGTTGTAGTTAGTGTAGTTGTTGTTGTGTAGTTGTTGTTTGTGTGGTTGTTGTTTGTGTAGTTGTGGTTGTCGGTGTAATTGTTATTGGTGTTGCTGTTGTTGTTGTTGGGGTAGTTGTAGTTGTTGTTGTTGGGGTAGTTGTTAGTGGTGTAGTTGTTGTTGGGGTAGTTGTTAGTGGTGTAGTTGTTGTTGGACTAGTTGTAGTTGGACAGTGAAGCGTCTCACCGTGGGACAGCCTGTAGATCACTGCAGCGTTGAAAGTGTCTCCGGCTCCCAGAGTGTCGACCAGACTTGGTGGAGGAAAAGCGTCTGAATGGAAAAAACCATCAGGACCTAAAGCAGACGCTCCTTTTTCTGCCCAGGCACAGATCAGGACAGCCCTGAGAGACAGACAGGTGAGGGTCAGACAGGTGACAGACAGACAGGTGAGGGTCAGACAGGTGACAGACAGACAGGTGAGAGACAGACAGGTGAGACTCACCCCTGTCTCACTTGAGGGTAGAATCCTCTGAGAGCAGCTTCAGCCGACTGGAAGCCAAAATGCCGAGCGACGTCTTTACTGACAAACACCTGAAAACCAACAGGAACAATTAGGAACCAACAGGAACCAACAGGAACAATCAGGAACCAACAGGAACAACCAGGAACCAACAGAAACCAACAGGAACAATCAGGAACCGACAGGAACAATCAGGAACCAGCAGAACATTCCACCCATCAGACAGAACAAAGTTTTTAGCCATGATGATTCGTACCACGTCGCCGTGTGGAAACAGCTGGTACAGCAGCTCTCTGGTCTTCTCAATCTCCACAGAGACGGTGATCCTCTGTTGCTGTGGCAACCTGCTGTTGTACGTCGCCACCTGCTGGATCATCTTCACCTGTTCGTCAGCGTTCCGACCCTGCAGAGGAAAGATGGCCGACATTCTGGTTAGTCGTAGTTAACCCGGTTTGTTTAATTAGGTTAAGCTGAGTTCACATCATTTTGTCCTGTTCAGTTTTCGGTTGTTTAGTCTGTTGTATTTCTGGTGTAGTTTTGGAGTAGTTCTGGTGTAGTTGTGGTGTAGTTTAGTCTGGTGTAGGTTTGGTGTAGTACTGGTGTAGTTTTGATGTATTTCTGGTGTAGTTCTGGTGTAGTCTTGGTGTAGTTTTGATGTATTTCTGGTGTAGTTGTGGTGTAGTTTTGATGTAGTTGTGGTGTAGTTTTGATGTATTTCTGGTGTAGTTCTGCTGTAGTTTTGATGTGGTTTTGATGTAATTCTGGTGTAGTTTTGATGTATTTCTGGTGTAGTTTTGGCGTAGTTCTGGTGTAGTTTTGATGTAATTCTTGTGTAGTTTTGGTGTAGTTCTGATGTAATTCTGGTGTAGTTTTGGTGTATATTTGATGTAGTTCTGGTGTAGTTTTGTTGTAGTTCTGGTGTAGCTTTGGTGTAGTTTTGATAGAATTCTGGTGTAGTTTTGATGTATTTCTGGTGTAGTTCTGGTGTAGTTTTGATGTAATTCTGGTGTAATTCTGGTGTAGTTTTGGTGTAGATTTGATGTAGTTCTGGTGTGGTTCTGGTGTAGTTTTGCTGTAGTTCTGGTGTAGTTTTGACATAATTCTGGTGTAGTCTTGGTGTAGTTTTGATGTATTTCTGGTGTAGTTTTGGTGTAGTTCTGGTGTAGTTTTGATGTAATTCTGGTGTAGTTTTGGTGTAATTTTATGTAGTTCTGGTGTGGTTTTGCTGTAGTTCTGGTGAAGTTTTGGTGTAGTTTTGGTGTCGCTCACCTCCCAGTGAATCCACCTGAACTGACTGAGGTCCACTTCGGAGAAATCCTCCGCTGTGACATCAGGAAGGTTCCTGACAAACAGGAAGTGAGGTCAGAGTTTATGTTCATCCCTCCACCTCCTCTCAGATCAAACTGCTCCAAGTCTTTCATGTTAGCGAGACGCCTCCTCATGTCTAGTCTCCAAGTCTGATGACATCACTATTATGTCCTGATCTGATGCCAGTGAATGAATGAGTATCTGCTGGTTCAGTCTGATCACATTTATCTGATAATAAAGTTATTAAATCCATCCAGTTCATGTGTTTAACAGCTGAAGATCTCCTGTTCCTTCATGTTCTGTAGGTAGATCCTTGTAGTAAAGCTCTCGTAGAACCCTGTCTAAATGTGGTATTAGAAGGTACATGTAGTACTAGAGGGTAGATGTAGTACTAGAGGGTAGATGTAGTATTGATCGGTCCGATTGGGACGTTCCTTGTTAATCTGCAGTATATTTATTGTGTAATTTAAAAACCTTGGAGCTGCTCAGTTTGGAGGGACGAAGAGTTTATCTTCAGAAATAATCAACGAAAAACATTTCAGATATTAAAGACTTTTATTCTTGAATTTCCCTCGGGATTAATAAAGTATCTATCTATCTATCTATCTATCTATCTATCTATGTATCTATCTATCTATCTATCTATCTATCGTCTATCTAACATCTATAGTCTATCTATCTATGTATCTATCTATCTATCTATAGTCTATCTATCTATCTTGTCAAATTCACAAAGATCTTCTAGAAGTCATGTGTATTAATTAATGGATCAGACTGATCAGCTATCAGTTAGACTGACAGATGATCAATCAGACTGACATGATCAATCAGACAGATGATGTTCATCATTAACGCGTTCTCTACATGCAGACCTTCAGGTTGTACAGGACACAGTGAGGGACAAACTTCACTGTCAGAGAAGATCTGAAGTCAGGCTGTAAATCAATGAGCTGTACCATTAGAACCACTGACAGAAGAACGCTGATCATCTCATCACAACATTCTGCTGGTTCCTGCCCTCATGTGGACGTTCCTCTGACATGTTTTAGTTCCTTGAACATCACTGGAGAACATCAAGCTACACCATGAAAACCACTCAGGAACATCTCCAGGAACAAAGAGGACCAAGTGCTGACAACCTCCAAACTGCTCAGACCTTAATCTGATCGAGAACAAGAACCCCACAAAGAACCCAGAGGATCCACTGAGGACCTCCAGAGGTTCTGTATCTCTGATCTGCTGCTACCTGAGGTTCTAATGTTGTGACTGTTGGGTGTCTGGTCTGAGGAACACCTGCTCAGGTGTGTTGATGTTTCAGTCAAATCACAATCCTTTGAATTACTGAACATGCTGAGATTTCAGAGAGAACATCAGGAGATATCTGGTTCCTCAGCTGAAGACTCGGTAAACATCGGCTCCTTGGCTGACGTCTGGAGACCAGAAGGTCAATCAAGTTTTAGTGATTCATCCAGTGATTAGTGAGAAATTAAATGAATCAACCCAAAACCACTGCAGAGGTTCCAGCAAAGCCTGAAGAATGAAACCGGATCTACAGGAACAGTCTTTATGATGTTAAGCTACGCTACGCTAAGCTAAATGAGCCACGCATCAAACTGTTTCTTTAGTAACAGTGACGAGAACGTGATGAAGAACAATCAGCTGCAGTTTAATGCTAACATCTGGTCTATGGTGGCTCCTGAGGACAAAACACCAGAAAACAGAAAACAGCCAATCAGGTTCCAGATCAGAACCTGGCCAACATCTGAATTTATCTGCAGTAGAAGATCCCTGCTTCCCTCTCTGGCTCCTCTGATGAAGAACAACGTTCAGTCTGAGGGGAAACATCTGGAGAACTTCAGCAGAATGTCTTCACTGAGGTCAGAACAGGAAGCAGGAAGTTCAATCTGTTCTCAGAACTAACTTTAATGTTTAAACTGATGAAGATATGAATAAAAAATCAGGGTTCTGGGTTTGGACCAGAGCTCTGATGGTTCTGGGTTTTTGTCCTCTCTGTCCTTTCAGCTGTAGTTTTTTAGTAAATAATGAGACATCTGAACCGGGCTGCGTTGTGTTTTTAGCTTTCTAGTTTTAGCCACTTCCTGTCTTTAGCTTCTGGTCAGCTGACCTCCGCGCTCCATCTGATTGGTGGATCGGGACCTCGGTTCTGCAGTGGGTCAGTCGTTATTAGACCAGATTCAGGAGCATCCAGTGTTCACCAAACACCTCGAGATGTTTCTGTCATCCACCTGCAGAAACCGGTGGGCGGGGCCTGTGAAGATGGGCGGGGGTTATATTAACTGGGTGGGGTCTATCACTGTAGGCAGAGCTTACAGCAGATTCATTCACTGTGACCATGTGACCTGCTGTTCTACTGATAGTGATTCTTTCATCTCCATGGTAATGTCCTCTGATTGATGAGGTGTTTGGGGAACACTGTGGCGTCGCGGTGGCCATGGCGGCGGCTGGTCGTCTTACGTATCAGAGAGAATGACGGTTCGAGTCCCACTGGACGGACAGACCAAACAACATGCACACGGAGTCCGACCTTCCAGCTGCCAAACCACTTGAGAGGCGTCGACTGAACACCGCGAGAAGTCAGCCATGATGAACCTGACGGACACACAGACAGCTGACATCACACACTAGAAGCTGCTCTGATTGGTGGGACAGGAGGGGGCGGACCTGCTCGGAGATGATGTTGTTCCTGAAACCGAAGCCATTAGTGAGAGACACACCTGTTCACCCCTGGTCACACCTGTTCACTCCTGGTCACACCTGTTCATGTGCAGGATGGTCCGGCTTCCTGTGCTGACGTTGCTGATGACCACAGAGGCTGGAAAGATGCACTGAGCATGCTCAGAAACCAGCGACACGTCAATGCAGGACTTCTGAAAATCCTCCAAAATAAAACTAGACAGTAAAGAGAGAGAGCAGCTGTTGCGATCACACTCGACAAATTGATCGGCGCCGATCCTGATCAATGATTCTGATCAATGAACTGGATCGGTGCTAATCTGCATTCAGTGTTGATATTACCCTATATTAGCATTAGCCTGAAAGCTAACCTGTTGTCAGAGTTGATAATAGGTTGTATTAGCATTAGCCTGAGAGCTAACCTGTTGTCAGAGTTGATATTACCCTGCATTAGCCTGAGAGCTAACCTGTGTCAGAGTTGATATTAGGTTGTATTAGCATTAGCCTGAAAGCTAACCTGTTGTCAGAGTTGATGTTACCCTGTATTAGCATTAGCCTGAAAGCTAGCCTGCAGTCATTGTTGATATTACCCTGTATTAGCATTAGCCTGAAAGCTAACCTGTTGTCAGAGTTGATATTACCCTGTATTAGCATTAGCCTGAGAGCTAACCTGTTGTCAGAGTTGATATTAGGTTGTATTAGCATTAGCCTGAGAGCTAACCTGTTGTCAGAGTTGATATTAGGTTGTATTAGCATTAGCCTGAGAGCTAACCTGTTGTCAGAGTTGATATTAGGTTGTATTAGCATTAGCCTGAAAGCTAACCTGTTGTCAGAGTTGATATTACCCTGTATTAGCATTAGCCTGAAAGCTAGCCTGCAGTCAGTGTTGATAATAGCCTGTATTAGCATTTGCCTGAGAGCTATCCTGCAGTCAGTGTTAATATTAGCTTGTATTAGCATTAGCCTGAGAGACAACCTGTAGTCTGTAGCCTCTGCATTGCCCTTACTATACTTGATATGCTCATCTACATATTTTTGAATTTACCACCAGCTATATATGTAGTATATCTAATGCCAGAGCTGTACACCATAGCAGTAAACTATAATTAGTTTCTATGTTAGTTGTACTTTGCATGTATCATCTGTCTTATCATGCATGTATCAAATTGTGTGTTCTATGGTCTTTGTCCTCCTCCACCTCTCTACCTCGTCTGTACCTGTCAACCCGCCCGGCCAGCAACAGATGGGTCCCCCCACATTAGAGCCGGGTTCTGCTCGAGGTTTTTTTCCCTGTTAAAAGGGTGTTTTCCTGCCACTGTCTCCTCAGGGCTGCTCTGGGGGTCAGGCATGTGGGTTCTGTAAAGCGTCTTGAGACAATTTGACTGTAATTGGCGCTATATAAATAAAATTGAATTCAATTCAATTCAATTGAATAGTCAGTGTTAAAATTAGCCCGTATTAGCATTAGCCTGTTGGGTGTATTGATCAGTGCATTGATCAGTGTAGTGATCGGTATATTGGTCAGTATAATTGATCAGTGTTTTGATCAGTATATTGATCGTGCCACTCACTCGGCCACCGGTCCGGTGGACAGCGAGCCCATGAAGGCGCAGGGAGCCCCAAGCAGCGACAGAACCGTGCAGGAGTTGGAGGCGTTTCCTCCTCGCTGCCAGCGCTGCGACAGACACCTGCAGGCGGACAGTGATGACATCACAGCGTGGTCAATCAGTGCGATATTTATTTATGATGAGTATCTTGTATTAGCGTTAGCCTGAGAGCTAACCTGCAGTCTGTGTCGATGTTAGCCTGTATTAGCATTAGTCTGAGTGCTAACCTGCTGTAAGTGCTGATAGTAGCCTGTATTAGCATTAGCCTGAGTGCTAACCTGCAGTCAGTGTTGATATTAGCCCGTATTAGCATTAGCCTGAGTGCTAACCTGCTGTCAGTGTTGATGTTAGCCTGTATTAGCATTAGCCTGAGTGCTAACCTTCTGTCAGTGTTGATGTTAGCCTGTATTAGCATTAGCTTAGTGCGAACCTGCTGTCAGTGTCTTCTTCAGGGTATTTGTCGACGACGTTGATGATGTCAAGACACACCAGGCCGACACACAGAATCTTCTTCTGCTCCTCCATGTTGGTCCCGACACACACACTAAAACACACACTAACACACACCGCTGGACTTTGACACACAAACATATAATCATCCCTCTGAGTCATTCTGATGCAGCATTAAAGAGCTGCTGCCACCTGCTAGACAGGAGAGGAAATGAAGCTAAATGACAATCTGAACTTCAGCAACATTCAGGTTCTCATTGCTTTTTGTTTTTTGTGTTTGTCAAAGGAGATTTAAATAAAGTTTAACTGGTTAAAGACGTTTTATTTCATGTTGAAATACAGTCAACAGGAAGAGGAGGTTCACCTGGACGCCTTTCTGACCAAAACACAACAAGCGGCCCAATATTCAGCCAAATATGAACAAAGATTAAAGAGAAACGGCTTCTAATAAGGACCAAAGTCTGAAAATCTATCGAAAATTAGTTCCTGAAAAAACACGCATTACAAAACAAACAGCTTCTGTCTTTTCTTTGTCTGGACAGAAAGAAACAACGAGCACAAAGAACCGTAAACAGCAAATACATTTTCTACATTCAAATCAATGACAGCCGGATGACAGGTCACCTTCAGAAGCCAATCAGAAGAGAGCTAGCTGATCAGCTGACCAATCAGACTTTAAGAGGGCAGCTGGACTGAAAGTAAGAAGAATAAAAAGCCGTTATTTTGAGACTGAGTGTTTAGGTTGAGGCGGTGCTCCTGACGCCCTCTGCTGGACGCTAACCGTTCAGTTCTATCAGCGTTCCTGTGGCTCGGTTCTACAGTGATGAGAACATCTTATTTACACATGAACGACTCCTCAGTGGGACAGAAACATGCTCACGGTTACTGGCTTCTGATTTGTCAGCGCTGTCCAATTATTCCTTAGCAACGGTAACTATGCAGCAGGTCTGTTCGTCTTTAGGTTCCAGAAATGAGCTGAGAGCGTGAAGAATTAAACCGACTTGCATGTTCTCCATCCCATAATATGCACGATCAGCAGCAACATTCAACCCGACAGATGCAGGAACATTCACAGGGCTCAAGAGGTTCTTCTGGAAGGTTATCATGGTGCCACTAGAACAGCTCCGACCCATTAGAGTTTGGACACAGAACCTCTGGAAGTTCCGTGTGTCTGGAACCAGTGGATCCTTTGGGTTCTGAGGGTTGTGGGGTGGAACCTCCGTGGGTCGGACTGGTTCCGGTTGATGCTCGGTCAGATTTGGATGTGAGGATGCTGCAGGTAGTTCTAAGGCCTGATATTCTGCTGGAGGAGAACCATCCACATGAAGCTTCTCCAGCAGAACGCTGTGATGACGTGATCAGTGAGGTGGTTTGAATGTTGCAGCTGATCGATGATTAATCAACAACCTTCACATGGAGGATTTTCTCTAACAGCTGTTTACACATTTATCTGTTTTCTGTGTATTCCAGTTTTATTTTGGTCAAATCTACATCTCAGTTTTTGCTTTTAGCTGCTCAGCCGGACAGAAACCAGAACAGAGGACAGACCTGAGAAATAACCCTGAAACAACAACTGATTCTGAACTGTATCACCTTCAATAACTGTGTTGTTTAATCCTCAGTAGAACAGCAGAAGAGCTCCTCCGATGAACAACAAAAAACACTTTATAAAGACTAAAGCTCAGCTCCAAAGTAGAAACTCATAGGGGCTTTCGACCAAAGAGCACCAGGTGCTAGGTTGGTTCAAAGTTGAGAGCCAGTGCTTTTTTGGTTCAAATCTCGTGCCGCCCCAGAACGGGTTTGTGTTTCCATTCGGAAGGAGCAAAGTTGGAGCTGCGTCATTGCGCCACCACAAAACGTGTGTACGTACTGCGTACGTAGCCGTTCAACAGCGTTCGCGCCGTACGGAAACCCACACAACAACAGAGGACTTCTTTGGAGTGGTGTTCATGGCTTTGCTAGTGTGCGTTGAACAGCAAAACCTTCTGTTAGGGGTTACCCATCGGCGTCGCCGTTCCAATGCCCGGCGATCACGTTTGAGAAGAAAGGTAATTATCAAAGACGTTTGGATACTTAACAGTAAATGTGCTAGCGTTAGCTTAGCTACTTAGCTTCGACTACGCTTGCATTGATTACTTAGCGGTTAAACACGCGCAATAAGTTGATGATCATATCTATGTTTATCTTTTTAGATGTTTTTAGATGTCACCCCGCCCCCTGCCCGTGACATGCTCGGCTCTCAACTCTGGCCAAGTCTGGCCCAGCAACGAGTTGGTGCCCGAAAAAGCCCCAGTTTTTGGAGCCCGGAACCGCAGCTCCGGTGGTGGAAAGACAAAAAACCGGCGCCAAGTCGGGCACCGGCTCCGACTCCGAACGGGCTCCACCCAGGTCGAAAGCCCCTATCAGAGAACCAATGAGTCCAGCTGTGATTCCAACCAGTCTGACTGATGAACATGGTTCTAAATGAGCTGAGAACAGCAGAACATTCTCAGTTCTGGACCTATGGACTGGGTCTACCTATGTCTGCATCACGGCTCCACATGGAAAAGAACTGAACAGAGGAAGAGAACAATCTGACTGAGAGACTCGAAAAAGATGGAAAAAGATCCAGGAAGATCAGTGAGCAACTAGAAGGAGTCCTAGTACCACTAATCAGGAGGTCTAGAAGGAGTCATAGTACCACTAATCAGGAGGTCTAGAAGGAGTCATAGTACCACTAATCAGGAGGTCTAGAAGGAGTCATAGTACCACTAATCAGGAGGTCTAGAAGGAGTCATAGTACCACTAATAAGGAGGTATAGAAGGAGTCATAGTACCAGTAATAAGGAGGTATAGAAGGAGTCATAGTACCACTAATAAGGAGGTATAGAAGAAGTCATAGTACCAGAACATCAACCTCTATGGACAGAGGACCAGAACTAAACTTGGTTGCTGCTCAGAATTAAACTTCCAGATGAAAATTTGCTGAAGAACCTGAGAAGAAGCCTGATGGATGTTGGAGGACATTCTGTGGTCAGATGAAGATCAATGAGTTGGGCTCAGATGGAGTCCAGACATTTGGTGAGAACCTGACCAGGACTACCACAGTGGATGCAGAGTCCTGACAGTGAAGCATGGAGGTGGTGGTATGATGACTGAAGAAATGAAAGCTGGGTGGTTTAATTTCTGGAATCTAAAGGTTTTAATGTGACATCAGAACAGATGCTCTGCTGGAGAAGTATTCTAATTACAGGTGATACAGCTGGAATCATTGTGCTGATATTTCAGAGCCCTATTTCCTGCTGTGTAACTGTGTCCTGTACATGAACATTATGGGATGTTTGTTCGTTTTAGAAGAAAAACAAAGAAGCTGCTGACAGAAGATGACCTCAGATGAGTTACCTGCAGAAGACCAGGATTCACCTGAAAGCTCAGGTGAGTCTGTGCTTGTGACAGCACCAGCATCTGTTGGCGTGGCGATGTGCGTGTCATACATGTTGCTTGCTTGCGTAGTGTGAACTTCCTTAAGACCCAATAAATAAATGGAACAGGGATAGCAGTGGTTATAGTGCATCTACATGGAAACAAGCAGCCAATCAGGGAAGACCGTGTCCCAGCAGTGAACCAATTGATGACGGTGAGGACAAACATTAGCTGTACAGATTCAAACATTCAGACCAATCACAGGACGGCTGCTGAGTGCCATCGGTTTCCATGATGCTTCACTCCAGCTGGTGTTTAGAGTCTGAGACAGGTTTTAGTTTCACGTGTTCTTTATTGTTCTGCTGGTTGAGTTCTGGACCTTCGGCTCTACTTGGTTCCAGTCCAGGCCCGGTCCGAGTGCGGTGAAGGGACGCAGAGCTCGGAATCAGAGTCCGACTCCCCCTCTGCGATGTACGGTCGCACAGTGGCGCAGCGGGCGGTGCCGCCACCGCCGCGGCTGCCTGCGGCGTAGAACCCGTTGTTGAGGAAGTCCAGGTTCTCTCTTGACTGGGAGATGGAGAACCCGCTGAAGGAACGTTCCAGCTCCTCGTGGTCCACCGACGGGATGGAGATGGAGGCGTCGCTGTCGGGCTTCACCTCCTCCCCCCCTCCCTCCCCTCCCCTGGTCCTGTTACTCCCCCCCTCCCCCCTCTCCGGTCGGTCTGTCCCGCCTTGTTCTCCGGTGCTGTGCCGGTTCGATCGGTTCCCGCCATGCCGCTCTCCGGCCGGAGGAGGGGGCAGTCGGACCAGAGAGCCATCCCCCATCGGACTCGGAGTGTTACCATGGCTACGCTGGGGAGGGGGCGGGGCCTGCTGCTGGAGCTGGGAGCTGATTGGCTGCCAGGAAGTGGAGGGCGGGCAGGAGGGGGCACTGTGGTTCCTGTGTCCGGTGGAACTGCTGGAGCGGACCATCTTGGTCACGAACCGGGTCTTCTCTGGGTAGTCACCGGGTAGCACCCTGCACAAGGCATAAACAACAGGTAAACAAACAACAAACAACAGGTAAACAAACAACAACCAACAGGTAAACAACCAATAAACAACAGCTAAACAAACAACAGGCAAACAAACTACAAACAACAGGCAAACAACCAACAAACAACAGGGAAACAAACAGCAAACAACAGGCAAACAACCAACAAACACCAGGGAAACAAACAACAGGCAAACAACCAACAAACAACAGGGAAACAAACAACAGGCAAACAACCAACAAACACCAGGGAAACAAACACCAGGGAAACAAACAACAAACAACAGGCAAACAACCAACAAACAAGATTTTATCGACAACAGATCCTGGGTCAGAACCATGGGACAGATCAGAACCAGATCAGAGAGGGGTCAGGTCTATTTGGATCAGAACCCTTTTAACAGGGATCAGTCGCCATGGTAACAACGTGGATCACTGTGGTAACCGGGTAAATCATCACAGCAACCATGTAGATCACCAGGGTGACTTCAGCTTCTTGCTATGTTCTGGCTATGGGATCATGTTCTGGTGGAAGTTTTTGCAGCCTGTATGGTTCTCTTACTGGTTCTGTTCTGTTGCTGGTTCTGTTCTGTTGCTGGTTCTGTTCTATTACTGGTTCTGTTGCTGGTTCTGTTCTGTTACTAGTTCTGTTCTATTACTGGTTCTGTTCTGTTGCTGGTTCTGTTCTATTACTGGTTCTGTTCTGTTGCTGGTTCTGTTCTGTTACTGGTTCTTTGGGTTCCCAGTAAAGACACTGACTGCATGATCTTGGAGATGGACTGGCTCTTCTCCAGCTGGTCCACTGGACTGTGGTACGGTGGTGCCGGGTCTGGTTCTTTGGATCCAAAGTAGGCATCGGTCTCAGCCTGAGGGATTCCCATTCGCTGGATGTAGATGTTGACCAGGAAGTCCAGCTTCCTCTCCATGGACAGAACCTGCAGGGGACCAATCAGATTCAGGACAGGCTCCAGCAGGTTCTCAGCGTCTGTCAGCTACACACTGGGTGGTAGTTTACCTGCTTCTCCACTTTCCCCAGCCGTCCCATCATGCTCGGGTCCTCAGGTAGCTCCTCATTGGCTGCTTTAGGACGGTCCTTGTCTGTGATTGGTGCTCCTCTGCCGACTATCTGATCCACTCTGCCAATTAGGAAACAGCAGGTCAGACTGAGTTCATCAGAAATATTAAACAAACTGAACTTAGTGTTTCCTCACATCAGGTTCTACTGATGTTAGAACCTCAACAGTTGGAGAAATGTGGACCAAAGACTGGATTTTAGTAGAAACATGGATCCATCCATAGATATACACTAAGAGGAACTTTATGAGACACTAGACCACCAAATGTCCATTTTCGAGGACCAATAATTATTCATTTTTGTCAGTTTTGATCATTTTGAGTCATTTTTAAACCAACTTTATCTTATTTTGGACACATTTAGAGTCATGTTGGTCATGTTTCAAGACATTTGAGTAAAATTTGACTCATTCTTGAATGATTTTTAGTTATTTTGGACAGTCTTTATCTCCTTTTGGGCAAATTATTTTGAGTCTAAATGTCTAAAACTTGGAACCTTGTCTGGTCAAACTTTAACACATTAGGTTCTACTGATGTTAGAACCTCAACAGTTGGAGAAATGTGGACTAAAGACAGGATTTTAGTAGAAATATGGATCCATCCATAGATAAACACTGACAGGAACTTTATGGAGACACTAGACCAGCCTGGACTGGAGACAGCAGGAAAATAAACATTGACCAGAATCTGAGCTGATTCAGAAACATTACTACCACCTAACCCGGTACAGCAGAAGGTTCTAGGCCCAGCCCGAGTTCTTACCTGGACTGGAGGTTCTTGATGCGAGCCAGCATGTCCAGGTGTCCGGCTGAATACTGTTCTATCACATCCATGACATCGTAGGGACGGAGACTCTCCTTAAACTTCCTCTTAGAGACCATGAAGCGCATGATGCTGAGGAAACAGAGAGCAGCAGTCAGGAGGGTTCAGGTTCTGACTGTTCTGATCAGCAGAACCTAATCTGGACTGAACTCTGTGGACTACATCCATCTGTCTGAGTGAGTCTGGATCTCAGGTTCTGGTCTCTGGGCAGAATGAGACGGGGTGGCTTGACTGGGCTGAACAGAACCACGTCCTCCTTGGTTCTACAGGATCAGGACCTTTGGGATGGGTTCTACAGGATCAGGACCTTTGGGACAGGTTCTACAGGATCAGGACCTTTGGGACGGGTTCTAAAGGATCAGGACCACAGGTAGGGGAAGGATGTTTGGACACAGACAGGTTCCACCAACAACAGGTTTCAAGAGGAAGATAAAAGCAGCAGAGAACACAGAACCAACGCTCAGTGGAACCAGGGGAAGTTCTGGAGGTTCTCATGTGTTCCAGCACCAAAACAAACACGGAGACCAACGAGCTGTTTGTTCTATTTAGATGAAGAATATCTGTACGTCTGGTCTCTAATGAGGCTGGTTCAGCTAATCCGGTTATCTTCTAGTGATCGGGTTTCACTAGACTGAACATCCACAGAGTCTCTGAGCTGGAACCAACCTGATGGTCCACCAGGTTCTAACACTGCACTGGAATCAACCTGATGGGTCCTCCAGGTTCGAGCTGGAACCAACTTGATGGTCCACCAGGTTTTAGCTGGAACTAAGCTGATGGTCCACCAGGTTCTAGCTGGAACCAACCTGATGGTCCACCAGGTTCTAGCTGGAACCAAGCTGATGGTCCACCAAGTTCGAGCTGGAACCAACCTGATGGTCCACCAGGTTCGAGCTGGAACCAACCTGATGGTCCACCAGGTTCTAACACTGCGCTGGAATCAGCCTAATGGTCCACCAGGTTCTAGCTGGAACCAACCTGATGGGTCCACCAGGTTCTAACTCTGAGCTAGAACTTCAGGAGCCTAAAACATGTAGTTTATAGTCCTGGTGTGAAGGTAGAACATTGCTTCATTAAATAAAATTACTGTAGATACAGAACCAGTAGGTTCTGCAGGAACTTTGTTCAGATCTGGTTGTTCAATCTGCTACCTGGAATATCACCTGCTCTGCTGTTACTCTGGTAATGAAAGGTAAGAACCACTGCTACAGTCCTGAACCTGACCTCATGACGGAACAATGGTGGAACCAGAGCCAGAGGGACACTAGCTGTCCTGGTTCTGAGGGACTGGACCGTTGGAACCGTCAGATTGTGACAGAACCGAACCAACACCAGGGAGGAGAACAGAAGAGCTGCAGCGGAACACGGTGGAACAACAGAACTTTGAGGCAGAACAACAGAATCGTGAGGCGGAACAACAGAACCTTGAGGCGGAACAACAGAACCATGAGGTCAGACTGCTCTTACCCACGGCTGATGGTGACCTTTGACCCTGGGGTGGGCAACAGAAACAAAACAAACAAAAAGAATGTGAATAAAAGCATGAATCTGCAGAATAACAGCAAATAAAGGGTGAGGGGTGATGGGCGGCAGCAGGTAGAGTTCAGGTGAGCAGCAGCCGGTACCAGATGGCTCTGATGGTGACCTTTAACCCCGGTGTCAGGTCCTGAGGGACGAACTCGCAGTGGCAGCTCTTATTGTCGTCAGCCATGTCTTCCCCTGGCAGGCTGGCCTCTAAACAACAACAACAACAACATGAGTCTGGCTGCGGCGCTAGAAGCCCCGCCCCCACAATACCTGCACTGATCTTGTGACCTGTAACCCACGGTGTCATTGGGTGTGTGTATTTCACTGCATGTGTGTGTGTTGGGTGTGTGTATTTCACTGCATGTGTGTGGGTCGGGCGTGTGTATTTCACTGCATGTGTGTGTGTTGGGCGTGTGTATTTTACTGCATGTGTGTGTTGGGCGTGTGTATTTTACTGCATGTGTGTGTTGGGCGTGTGTATTTTACTGCATGTGTGTGTGTTGGGTGTGTGTATTTTACTGCATGTGTGTGTGTGTGTTGGGCGTGTGTATTTCACTGCATGTGTGTGTGTTGGGCGTGTGTATTTCACTGCATGTGTGTGTGTTGGGCGTGTGTATTTTACTGCATGTGTGTGTGTTGGGCGTGTGTATTTTACTGCATGTGTGTGTGTTGGGTGTGTGTATTTTACTGTATGTGTGTGTTGGGTGTGTGTATTTTACTGCATGTGTGTGTGCTGGGTGTGTGTATTTTACTGCATGTGTGTGTGTTGGGTGTGTAGTTGTGTCGTGTGCTGACCTGGGGAGCTCTTCTGTCTGAACTCTTCATCCTGCATCTCTATCAGCACTACAGAGGAAGAGGAAACACCTTCATCACCAACCAATAGGCCAACAGTTAGCCTAGCTTAGCATAATTACAAGAACAAGAGGAACACTGTTAGCCTAGCTTAGCAGAAGCACAACAACAAAACGGGCATTGTTAGCCAAGCTTAGCATAAGGACAAGAACAAAACGGGCATTGTTAGCCTAGCTTAGCATAAGGACAAGAACAAAATGGGCATTGTTAGCCTAGCTTAGCATAAGGACAAGAACAAAATGGGCATTGTTAGCCTAGCTTAGCATAAGGACAAGAACAAAATGGGCATTGTTAGCCTAGCTTAGCATAAGGACAAGAACAAAACGGGCATTGTTAGCCTAGCTTAGCAAAAATACTGGAACATAGAGGACACTGTTAGCCTAGCTTACCATAAGCATAGGAACAAGAGGGGCACTGTTAGCTTAGCAGACCATTGGAACAAGAGGGGAACTGTCAGCTTAGCTTTGAATAACATTGGTGTAATACAGACACTGTCAGCCTAGCTTAGCATAAACATTGGAACAAGACGGGCACTGCTAGCCTAGCTTAGCATAAACATTGGCAGAAAACGGGCATTGTGAGCCTAGCTTAACATAAACATTGGAACAAGAGGGACCCTGTTAGCTTAGCTTTGCTTAACATTGAAAGAAGAAGGGTACTGTTAGCCAAGCTTAGCATAAACACCAGAAGCCTCTTATCAAGTCTCAGATCTGCTGGAGTTTACTTCCTGTTTCCTTTCCCTCTTCCTCAGCTCTGCTCTTGTTGTGCTTCTGTTTTTGTTTGTCAATAGTTGTTTTGTTTGTTGACTGTTGTTTTTGTTTGTTTATAGTTGTTTTGTTTGTTGACTGTAGTTTTTGTTTGTTTATAGTTGTTTTGTTTGTTGACTGTTGTTGTTGCTTTATGGTGATTTTTGGGTGATATTTGCTGTTGAGCACTGATGTCACCTGTACAGATGGAGCTCTCTGATTGGTCAGACTCAGTCTCACCTTCAGAGTTCTGGCGGGAAGCAGCTCCACGGATCCTGAAAGCCTGTCTGGTTCTGCTGCGTTCTCCGAAGCTCCAGCTCTTTGGAACCTTGCTGGGACTCTCCTCCAGACTGGGCTCCATGCTGGGGGACCGACGAAGGGCCTGGACCCCCGCCAGACCTCCTGGGACCCCTGGACCGACCCCTGGACCAGGACCAGAGCAGAGACAAGTCTGGGTTTATTAAAACATGATGACAAAAAGAGACGAGAAAAGAAATGATTTGATACATTAAAGAACCAAAACTGGACGCAAAAAGACGGAATTAGACAAAGATGGACACAAAATAGACACAACCAATCTAAAATGTTTCTTAAAATACAAAAAATAGAGACAACTGGACCCACCTGGACCAGGACTGACTCCAGGAGCAACACCGGGTCCAACTGTAGGAACCACAAGAGACAGGAAGTGAGGAAGCAAAGGTGAGCGACGTGACGCTGGTTCAGGTTCTGCAGAGAACCTGGTTCTGGCTGGAGAACCGTCAGATCATCCTGTCTGTTCTATCAAACACGTTACTGCAGTCGGACTGTCCTCACAGTATGTCCGAGCCAGAACCAGAACCAGGCTCGACCCAGTAGTCAGAGTAAATGCCAACAGTAATGTGATTACATCCTGTCATACTTTGGTTCCAACACCCACCGTGCTGAGGAGAACCTTTGCCTTTGGTTCCTGAACTGCGAGGAGATGAGAAGACCCTCTCCTTCAGACTGACCTTCTGCCTGCAGGATGACACACCAGGAGGTAGTACTATCAAAACTGCAGTATCCTCATTTAAAACTGTAGTAATATTACTTAAAACTGCAGTAATGTCATTTAAAACCATAGTAATACTAATAAAAACTGCAGTAATTTCATTTGAAACCACAGTAATACTCTCAAAACTGCAGTAATATCATTTAAAACGTAATAATACTATCAAAAACTGCAGTATTCTCATTTAAAACCATAGTAATACTATCAAAAACTGCAGTATTCTCATTTAAAACTGTAGTAATATTATCAAAAACTGCAGCAATGTTGGATGAACTTCAGACAGACCCTGGAGACGGTTCCGGCTGGACGTCCTTCCTGCAGACAGACAGTATTGATCACTGATTATTTATTGATCACTGATTATTTATTGATCACTGATCAGACCTTCCTCAGCGGATTACAAACTGCAGCTAAACAGATGAGCCCAAAACATGTCGACCTCCTCTGAGGGTCCAGTGGTACCGGACTGGTTCTATCTCTGGGTTCTGGTGTGGTTCCTGCTCTGCTTCTTTCTGTGGTTACTGGTTTGGTTCCTGCTCTGGATTCTGCGGTGGGTTCTTTCTGTGGTTCTTTCCTGGTTTAGTTCCTGTTCTGGTTCCTGCTCAGCGTTCTGTCCCAGAGGTTCCCACATAGTTTCAGAGTGTTCCACCAGTTGACTAGACAGAACCTTCTGGTTCTTGTCAAATTGGTCCGGGTCTGAATAGCTAAATATTTCTCCACGTCCAGAACACTGAGAACCGAACACACGGTTCCCTGACTCTGGGTCACCGGAGGGTCGGGATGTTTTGGCTCACCTGTCAGCGGTTCTATCCGTCCCTTTTCCAGGTAAAGTAGAACCTGTCGCACCTGAACGAGAGTCCTGATTTGTTCTTGAGGTTCCTCAGGAGGTCTAGCTGATTGAGAGGAGGAATCAGCCTGGAGACACAGAGAACACCATGATACAGAACCCCTGAGAAAATGCGAGGAGCTGAAGGTGTGCAGGTGGAGTCTCACCTGTACATGGGCACCGACACCGTCCTCTCGTAGTAGTCCCAGGTGGAGGTCAGGTCGGTCCGGGTCAGGTTGGTGGCGTAAACCCTCCAAGCTGCCTGCAGAACCAGAGGAACCCATTAATGTTCTGTGGTTCTGGTTATCAGAACATAATTCATCTTTAGGAACATCTAAACATCACGTTCTACCTGCTGACTTTCAGTCCAGGTGAGACTTTAATCAGCAGAACTAAAAATATGCTGAACTCCGTCTTCTCTACATTTTAGTGAATTTCTGGAGATTTATTCTCATTGGACAGGGTTGTACACTCTGTCTTCTCACCTCCATATGCCTGACCAATCAGGGTGCAGAGTGGCTGTGATGTCAGAGTCCTGGCTCACCTGTATAAGTCCCGCTGCTGGATTCCTTCTCTTCTCAAAGTGTTTTTGTCGGTGCTGCTCCTGAACCTTCAAAGCAAAACCAGAACCCAGGATACCCTGAAGACAGACAGACAGACAGACATACAGACAGACAGGTGAGCTGGGGGGAAGCAGGTGTCTCAGGCAACTCAGGTGAACATCAGAGTGACTCACAGCCGGCAGAGCGAAGAATGAAACTCCGATCAGAGTGAAGGTTGCTGCTAGCAGCCGTCCATTCCAGGTGATGGGGAACTTGTCTCCGTAACCGATGGTCGTCAAGGTGATCTGACAGAGACAGAAACAGACCAATCAGATCCTCCTGTCGCTGAGGGGGAGGGGACAGCAGGTGTCTCATTGTCAGGTTTACCTGAGGAGTCCAAACTCCGGAAACAAAACTTCAACTGTTTTTAAATTTACCCACTGAGGGATCACTAGTTGATCTGAACTTAGCTTCAGTGTACCTGTACTACACCTGAACTACACCTGTAGCACTTGTACTACACCTGTACTATACCTGAACTACACCTGTACTATACCTGTAACACTTGTACTACACTTGTACTACACCTGTACTACACCTGTACTACACCTGAACTACACCTGTACTATATCTGGACTACACCTGTCCTACACCTGTACTATACCTGTCCTACACCTGTACTATATCTGTACTACACCTGTAACACTTGTACTACACCTGTACTATACCTGAACTACACCTGTACTATACCTGTAACACTTGTACTACACTTGTACTACACCTGTACTACACCTGAACTACACCTGAACTACACCTGTACTATATCTGGACTACACCTGTCCTACACCTGTACTATACCTGTCCTACACCTGTACTATATCTGTACTACATCTGTACTACACCTGTAACACTTGTACTACACCTGTACTATACCTGAACTACACCTGTACTACACCTGTAACACTTGTACTACACTTGTACTACACCTGTACAACACCTGAACTACACCTGAACTCCACCTGTCTAATGCATGTATACACCTGAACTATATCTGTACTATACCTGTACTACACCTGTACCTGTACTACACCTGTACTACACCTGTACTACACCTGAACTACACCTGAACTACACCTGTACTATATCTGGACTACACCTGTCCTACACCTGTACTATATCTGTACTACATCTGTACTATACCTGTACTACACTTGTACTACACCTGTATTATATCTGGACTACACCTGTACTACACCTGTACTATACCTGTAACACTTGTACTACACCTGAGCTACACCTGAACTCCACCTGAACTCCACCTGTACTATGCATATATACACCTGAACTATACCTGTACTATACCTGTACTACACCTATACCACACCTGTACTACAGCTGTAACACCTGTACTAAACCTGTGATCGAAGGATACTACTGTGTGTGTTCGTCTCACCAGTCCCCACCAGAGGGCGTCGGCGTATGTCTCAAACTGTTCGTTATCTTCCTTTTCAGCCAAATAAACGAGGAAACTTGCCAGAATGAGGCACAGGAAGCCAATGTACCAGGCGGTGATCAGTTCCTGCAGGTGAGACGCATCCAGGTAACTTCAGAGTCCGTCCACATAAAACCAACCAAGTCAGAACAACGTTCCCCAGAATCCTCTGAGAGTTTGACCTTCATTATATATTTTGAGAGTTTGTTTATTTACAGGTGAGTTAGCAGAAGATCAGGCAGGTAAACATGTGAACAACAACGGCAGCACAAAGGTTTTCTTTAGATTCAGAACAAACATCCGCAACAACCGGAGACACGACAGACAGATCAATAACTGTGATCAATACACTGCTGATCAATGACCCCGATCAGGTGTCAGCAAGAAGATACCAATAAACCAATACTGCTGACACACCAAAACACAATCACACACACACACACACACACACACACACACACACACACACACACACACAAACACAATCCACACACACACACACACACACACACACACACACACACACACACACACACACACACACACACACAGAAACACAATCCACACACCGAAACACAATCACATACACACGAAACACAATCACATACACACCGAAACACAATCACACACACACACACACACACACACACACGCACACACACACACACAGAAACACAATCCACACACCGAAACACAATCACACACACACACACACACACACACACACACACACACACACACACACACACACTGAAACACAATCACACACACGAAACACACACTGAAACAGAACAAACCTCCTTCGGTCTCCATAAGTTTAATCTGTTTGTTAGTTTGTTTGTGTTTTTGTTTCTAGTTGTTTGTTTATGTTTGTTTCTATTTGTTTCTGGCTTGTTTGACATTTGTTTGTTTCAGTTAGTTTGTGTTTGTTTGACGTTTGCCTCCTTCATCTGGGTCCAGAACTGGAACTCTTGCATTTCTGCCAGAGGTGGAGGTGAATTGTGGGTAATGAAGGTGTCATGTAGCTGGTTCTGGTTCTGACGGTACCTTGCTGTGGGCGTAGACCACCGAGCCCAGCAGCTTCCAGGTTCCTCCCCGTCGGTCCATCCGGATCATCCTCAGAATCTGAAGGAACCGAAGGGACCTGATGGCCGACGTGGCGAAGACGTTCCCCTGAGTCCCTGCCGCCAGAACCGAGATGGACGCTATCAGAACCATGATGTCTGCAGAGAGAGAGGGAGACGGGTCAGACAGACGGGTCACAGACAAACGGGTCACACAGACGGGTCACACACAGACGGGTAAGAGACAGACGTGTCAGACAGACGGGTCACAGACAGACAGGTTACAGACAGATGGGTAAGAGACAGACAGGTCAGACAGATGGGTCACAGACAGACGGGTCACACACAGACAGGTTACAGACAGACAGGTAAGAGACAGACGTGTCAGACGGGTCACAGACAGACGGCTTCACAGACAGGTTACAGACAGACAGGTAAGAGACAGACAGGTCAGACAAACAGGTCACAGACAGACAGGTTACAGACAGACAGGTAAGAGACAGACGTGTCAGACAGACGGGTCACAGACAGACGGGTTCACAGACAGGTTACAGACAGACAGGTAAGAGACAGACAGGTCAGACAGACAGGTCACAGACAGACAGGTTACAGACAGACAGGTAAGAGACAGATGGGTCAGACAGATGGGTTCCAGACAGACGGGTCAAACAGACGGGTAAGAGACAGACAGGAACTGACCGATGACACAGAAAGGTTTCCTGGCGAACTTGAGTCTTCCTCTCCATCCTCGGTATCTGCAGCAGCATCCGGCAGCCCAGATCCTCACCATGTACTCCACCCCGAACACCACGATGGTCACCACCTCCTGCAGAACATCAACACGACAGCAGCATCGGTGTGACGCTGAAACACTGAAGCTTCCACACGCCAGGAAGATTGCCTACATCCTGTCAGTCTGGACTCCTGCAACTCAAAAATGTGTTTTGGTTCATTCACAGATTTATTAAAGGTCTTCTGGAAGAAAGTTCTGTAGTTAGATGGAGCAAAAGCTGAAGGTGAGTCCTTTAACCCCAAGAACACCAAACCTACCATCAAACATGGAGGTGGCAGTATCATGCTCTGGGGCTTTCTAGAAGAGTTTCTGGACTGGTTTCAGACTGGACGTTGGACTGGTTCTGGACAGGTCTTGGACTCTTTTCTTGGAGTAGCGTAAGTTTGGTTTTTGGTTCCAATTTTGTACTGGTTGTAGACCTTTCAAGGACTGGTTTAGGACTGGTTTAGGACTGTCTGGGGCAGGTCTTTTGTAACCCCAAGAACACCAAACCTACCATCAAGCATGGAGGTGGCAGTATCATGCTCTGGGGCTTTCTAGAAGTGCTTCTGGACTGGTTTCAGACTGTATTCTGACTGGTTGTGAACATTTTTTGAGTTTAGGTTTGATTTTGGTCCTGGTTTTAGAACTTTTTAGGACTGGTTTCAGACTGTCTATGGTGGGTCATTTTTAACCCCCAAGAAGACCAAACCTACCATCAGGCATGATGGTGGCAGTATCATGCTCTGTGGAACTGGAGCTTTCCACAAAGTAAATGGAATAATGAAGAAGGAGGATCACCTCCATGTTCTTCAGGAGAACCTAAAACCATCAGCAGAAGGTTGATCTTGGACACAGTTGGATGTTTCAACCAGACAATGAGGCCAAACACACATCAGATGCGGTAAAGAAATGGTTCCATTAGGCTGGAATGAAGGTTCTAGACTGGTCTCCCCAAAGTCCTGGATTAGACCAATCAAGAACCTCAGGACTGATGAAGAAACAAATCTGAGGCAGAAAAACCATCAATTTAGTGGAACTGCACCAATTATGGTGCAGTTCCACTAAATCGGTGGTCTTTCTGCCTCAAAGTTGAGTCAGTTCAATTGATAGTATGATGATACTGCCACCTCCATGCTTGACAGTAGATATAGTGTCCAAAGGATGTCTGTGTAGTTTCTCATTCATCCAGGTCATGGTTATCCAAAGTTGTTTAAATCAATCCAACTGGACTTTAAGAAAGTTCCTTGAAGACGTTTCACCTCTCATCCAAGAGGCTTCTTCAGTTCTGGTGGTGGTTGATGTTGCCTCAGCTTATAACCTCGGGACAGGATTCGGCGGTCTTCCTTCACCTCAAGGAAGAGGGACACTCATTTCAGGACACCAATGTTCAGATTTTGGACAGGGAGGACAGATGGTTTGAGAGAGGCGTGAAAGAAGCCATCCATGTCAAAGTGGAGAAGCCATCTCTGAAAAGGGGGGGTGGTCTGCGACATCATCTTTCGCCATTTTACAATCAGGTCCTTTCAAAACTCCCCAAAAGAACTACTCAGCAGAATGACTCAGGTGAGGTGGCTCATGCTAACGACCACCATTAGCATACGAGGGCTCGGTGAAACTCGCATTTCATCGACCCCCTTTGTCACTCCCTGGCTCCCAACGACCATCGTTGAGGAGCCAGGTGGGCCTTGGCAATGGTCGTCAGAATGTGAATAACACTGACCACACCTCACAGAGGTTATAAGCTGAGGCAACATCAACCACCACCAGAACTGAAGAAGCCTCTTGGATGAGAGGTGAAACGTCTTCAAGGAACCTTCTTAAAGTCCAGTTGGATTGATTTAAACAACTTTGGAGTGTCCAAAGGAGTCAAAGATAAACCAGAAGATTGAAACCAAAAGAACCAAACTGAGGAGGAAATGGAAAAATGTAACCAAATATTAACATTTATGTTTGTATATTTATGATCCAGCAGATTTTGTTGTACTAAATCTATGAAAGAACCAATACATGATTGTGTTTCAATGATTCCATCGTAGGAAATTCAGAGTAGAGTTCTAGGAGTCACTGGAAACTACAGACTGATGATAAACATGGACTTTATAGTGGATGGAAACTTTACTTCATGACTGTACATTCAAATCTGATCATTTTTTCAGTTTTTACAGTTTAATAAATCATTTCTGTGACATTCTAAAGACTACAGCTCTTTGTGATGCTAAGGAACCATCGGCTCTGATCAGGTCTGATGATGTTAGAACACTGAGAAACCAACATCTAAGAAACGATCATCAATCAGCCAACAGCCAGAAATTAAATCAATTAATGATTAAAAAAAAAAAAAAAAAGCTTTTCTATATTTAGACTGGAACCTTTATTTCCTGCTGTAACTGTCTGATCCACCGATTCTATTCTCTTACTGCTGATCGATGGAACAACATGATGGCGTTCCTGAAACACATAACAGATCAATAGTTTGTCCTCAGAGATGTTTACCAGGATGTAGAGGGCGTCCTCAGAGCTCTTCTCATACTCTCTGATGGTGGAGAACACCGACAGAACCAGGCAGGAGAACACCAGCAGGAACCTGAACACAGAACATGAAATGGTAAACAGCTAGCAGAAGACTGATGAGTGTTTCAGGAGGAACATCCAGCTGATCTTATCCTGGACCAGATATCTACATGCAGGTGAGGCGAGGCAGGTATTTACACGTAGGCGTGGTAGATGAAGGCCCATCCTCGAGGTCTCTCCAGCACGTTGTACAGAAAGTTCTGCAGGCGTCTGTAGAGAGCGTTCCGTTTGGGAGGTTTCTTTCCTCCGGAGACGCTGCTGCGCTGCCGCCGAGGACCATCATCCCCACCTGAACACAGAGTCATGATTGGTTCCTCAGATGGTTCTGTTCTATTGGCTACTGAGACTCAGGAACTCTGTTGATCTCAGTTCATCTCAAACGCCTGAGTTCTGGTTGGAGGTTATTAATTATAACAGAAGTCTTTGTCATGGTGCCCGCTGATAGCTAAACTCATCCAGGTTCTGGTGATTGTAGGAGCTTCAGGAGGAACCAGCCAGACTTCTCTGGAAAACATTTCAAGAAATGTTTTCCAGAGAAGTCCAGTCCAGTTGGTTCCTTCTGAAGCTCCTACGACTAAATGGTGGAACATTTCAGGTCATTAACCTCCTTAGAAGTCGTTGTCATGGTGCCCGTTGCTGCTAAACTCCCACAATGCTCTATGCTTTAATTGTAGTCTGAGTGATGCCTCCTCTGGTCTCTACAGGATTAAACAGGAAGAGGCTCCACCTGCTGGATCAACCAGGAACTACAGCTGATTGACATTTACTGACATCAGGACCTTCTCCTACTTCCTTATATTTTGCGATTTTGTGTCTCGTTTTTGTCATCCTGTCTCATTTTTGTCATTTTGTGTCTCCTTCCTGTTGCTTTTTGTCTTGTTTACGTGTTCCATTTTTTGTTGCTTTGTGTTTTATTTGTGTTGTTTCATCTTTTGTCTTGTCTAAATTGTTCATGTCATATTGTGTCTCTTTTGTGTCATTTTGTCTCATTGTTTTGCTGGTTGGAGGTCATGAACCTCCTCATTCGTCCTTGTCATGGTGCCCGTTGATGCTAAACAATGCTCTCTGCCTTAACCTCCCTTGGTCTCCACAGGAATAAACAGGAAGAGGCTCCACCTGGTGGAACAACCAGGAACTACAGCTGATCTACATTTAGTAACATCATGGAGAGAACACAGGTTCCTCACCACCTACAGAACATTAAGGAGCAGCTCCTACATTGTGACTAAATGTTATTAACGCATCTATAAGACTTGGTTTCATGAATGAGGGTTATATTGTAAAGATCACAGCTCATAAGAACACTGAGATCATTTCTTTATTTTGTATATAAAATAAAGAAACTATAAAACATAGGAAAAGTATGACAATCACAGCTCAACACCAGGAACAGAACTACATTATCTCCTATAATCATCCTTAATGTGAAGCTCGACAGCCAGACACATTTTTGACATGAAGTTTTGCGTATTTTCTAGGGCTGGGACTTCAACACGTTAAATATAATTAATTAATTACAGAAAAAATAACGCATTTAATCCCACCTTTCTCAGTTCCCTTCTTTCTGACACATTGGTATCACTGATAAATACTCCAGCCCAGGAGGTGGCGCTAATGAACCTAAAGTCTGGTTTTCAGCCATGAAGAAGATCCATAGGACGCATTCAATTCAGAAACATCGCACCAACATGGCGGCTCGGTTGCAAATGTCCTCTTTTATTATGAAAATTGTGCAGCAAAAAGTATTTCTGAAAACATTTGAGGTGAGAAATAATCTGCTGAATCTGTCCTGGTTTTAGTTCAACAACGGCTAGTTTGGATGTTTAACGAAAGTTTCACGATGCGTCGGACCTCAGATCCCCACGCTGCAGGCTAACGGTGTAGCCATCCCATAATAGACCACTTTAGAAGACATTGACAGAGCTTGAGTTTATAAAAAGTCTTCATATGTCGAATATAATCGCAGGGTTTCCTCTACATTCATTCTGCAGTGGCGGCCCGCCGCTGCTAAAATCCCAGCCGCCGCTCCTTTAAATTTCTTTTTTTTTTTTTTAATCGTCGCAAATACTCCATCACCGCATGTCTCCACCTTCTGCCTTTTACTGCCTGAACTGAGTGAAATAAAGATGCTGGATCACATGAATCTAAACTGGCGTTAACGTGAAATTCAGTTATTTTTCTACCTTTAACCCTCGTGTTGTCATGCAGGTCAAATTGACCCATTTTAAAGTTTGAAAATGTGGGGAAAAAATATTTTCACAGTCAAAACTTTTACATTTTCAACATTTTTGAGAAATTTTTGAACATTTTTTGGTGCAAAAAAAGAAATGCTAAAAAAAATGTTTCTTCAAGAACAGTCGGAAAAAAATCAAACAAAATCCAGCAAATTTCGCTGGATTTTGGTTGATTTTTTTTCTGAATGTTCTTAAAGAAAATATGAGAACTTTTACTGATATATATGGAATCATTTTAGATATTTTTAGCATTTCTTTGGAAGATTTTTATTCATTTACATTTTTTAAATTATTATTTAAATTTTAATTTCTTGCCAAATTTGGGATTTTTTTTTTTTTTTTTTTTAAATAAAATTTTTAAGGGAAACTCTTAAGGAATTTTTGGAATTTTCTTCTTGAAGATTTTGCAAATTTTTATAAATTTGGGGAATTTTTTGCTGAGCTGGGATTTTTTTCAGACAAGGGAACAACTTTTTTTGGTGCCCGTAAATACGGACAACAGGAGGGTTAAGGAGTAAAGAAAACTTCCTCTCAGTCGCCTTTCAGTCGGTTTATTTCCACAGAAACATGATGAACTCAGTGTGTTTAACTGAAGCTCAGTTTATATCCATCTGTGGGAAACTCCATCGTCTGCAGTAACTGAATGATGGAGAGAAACGTCTGCCGTTTGAACTGTAACTAAACAACACATTCAGAATGATTTTAGGCTAAAATATAGAAATGTTTTTAATGTTTAGACCCTCATTAACATTAGTTTTACAATAGTTTTATATCTATTATGTTTTACAGTAGAACCCTCATGAATTAAATCAAGTAATTTGGATGCATTAATAATATTTCAGTCACTTCTCAGCAGCAACACTCATTAACCAGAACTGAAGAAAGAGATTCCTACATTTAGAATCACAAAACTGAGTTTGTTCATCCAAATTAACTTAACAAGTAACTTAATACCACACTGTACTTAGTGTGATTCCTCTGAAAGGAACTGTCTGCATTACTGTGTGACAAATTTCTGGTTTTCACAATTTCATTATTTATATAAAGTTATAAACATGATATTGTCATTAAACTTATCGCTCCTTACTTTTCTTAACTCTGTAATTCTATGCAAAGAAATCAAAAGTTGAATTGTAGCAGAACATTTTGAAGAACCATGAAAGCACAAAGCTAAAGGAGCAGTAACCTGAATTTCACTTTCACTGAAACTAGAATCTGTTTCAAGGGGAAAAGAGGAATTTCAAAGTGATGAAATCCACAGAAGTAAACAGTCCTCAGTAACACAGAAAGATAAATGAGGTTCAATTAAACATTTCAGCAACAATTCAAACACATTTTTACTGTGTAACCTGTGCATAACCCTTAACATAACCTAACCAAAACCTACACATAATCTAAACCTAAACATAACCAAAGCATAACCTAAACATAACCAAAACCTAAATATAGCCTAAACTTAACACTAACCTAAACATTAAAACTTGTCTTCACCTTAAACTGAATGATTTTCATTGTAGTTTTGTTTTGGTCCCCATAGGAGGAATGTCCCCATAGGGAGGAATGTCCCCATAGGAGGAATGTCCCCATAGGGAGGAATGTCCCCATAGGAGGAATGTCCCCATAGGAGGAATGTCCCCATAGGGAGGAATGTCCCCATAGGAGGAATGTCCCCATAGGGAGGAATGTCCCCATAGGAGGAATGTCCCCATAGGGAAGAATGTCCCCATAGGAGGAATGTCCCCATAGGGAGGAATGTCCCCATAGGGAGGAATGTCCCCATAGGGAGGAATGTCCCCATAGGAGGAATGTCCCCATAGGAGGAATGTCCCCATAGGGAGGAATGTCCCCATAGGAGGAATGTCCCCATAGGAGGAATGTCCCCATAGGGAGGAATGTCCCCATAGGAGGAATGTCCCCATAGGGAGGAATGTCCCCATAGGAGGAATGTCCCCATAGGGAGGAATGTCCCCATAGGGAGGAATGTCCCCATAGGAGGAATGTCCCCATAGGAGGAATGTCCCCATAGGGAGGAATGTCCCCATAGGAGGAATGTCCCCATAGGGAGGAATGTCCCCATAGGAGGAATGTCCCCATAGGGAAGAATGTCCCCATAGGAGGAATGTCCCCATAGGGAGGAATGTCCCCATAGGGAGGAATGTCCCCATAGGGAGGAATGTCCCCATAGGAGGAATGTCCCCATAGGAGGAATGTCCCCATAGGGAGGAATGTCCCCATAGGAGGAATGTCCCCATAGGAGGAATGTCCCCATAGGGAGGAATGTCCCCATAGGAGGAATGTCCCCATAGGAGGAATGTCCCCATAGGGAGGAATGTCCCCATAGGAGGAATGTCCCCATAGGGAGGAATGTCCCCATAGGAGGAATGTCCCCATAGGAGGAATGTCCCCATAGGAGGAATGTCCCCATAGGGAGGAATGTCCCCATAGGAGGAATGTCCCCATAGGGAAGAATGTCCCCATAGGAGGAATGTCCCCATAGGGAGGAATGTCCCCATAGGGAGGAATGTCCCCATAGGGAGGAATGTCCCCATAGGAGGAAGATCCTCATAATGTGAAGCTGAAACAGACTGAGGTCCCCACAACATTAGGAACATGTGAAAACACCAACACCGTTTCCCTTTCCGCCCTATCAGTGCGGGACTCTCCGTCCCTGCGGAGACACTCGGTCCCTGCGGTCCGATCCGGTCCCACCGGGACACCGTGAGGACATAGAGCCGTCATTAATCCGCCAAGCGGCCCGGTAACTGCGTACCTGCGATCAGTAGGGCTCCGTCCCGGCTGGACTCGGTCCCTCCGGCCTCCAGACCCACAAAGCCGACCTTCATCTTCTTCTGGTCGGCCTCCGCTCCGGGGAACACCCCGCCGTTCCGGGATTTCTGCACCATGACGGAGAGAATGGAGCCGCACCGACCCGCAGATCTACTGGCTGCCCGCAGACGGAGCTCCGAGGCCGGTCAGAGCATCGCTGCTGCGGTCGGAGAGAGGAGAGCAGCCCGCAGACGGACGGAGGACGGACGGGCTCAGACTGGCTGATCAGCAGATTCTCTCCCCGACTTCCCCCAGAAAAAGGAAACAGAATGACGTCACCGACGGGTTATCGATCAGAGATGCTGATCAGCTGATCGACCGCATCGATCAGATACAGTAAATAAGCAGAAAGATCAAAGCCTTCAATCATCATCTCTGACCGTCACCATGGCAACCCCAGAATCTGAAGGCGGTAACCATGGCGACCGGAGGGGGAGGAAAGGCGGGGGGGGGGAGTTAGAGGGACCAGAAGCACAAAACAACAATGACGTCACACTGAGGAGCCGTTCTGATTGGCTCGTAGAAATGACCGTTTTTCACTCTCTGATGTCAGTCACCAGAGGACCAATCAGCTTCCAGAGACACACAGACCTTTGACACTTTTATTATGCATCACCAGCCAGGTGACGTCATCAATCACAGTCACCTGTAACAGCCGTATACCTTGTTCTGATTGGCCGGTTTACCACACATTTTAAACACAGCAAGTAAAAACAAAAGGGTTTCCATGGCAACAGCTCAGAGGTCCTGGAACAGGGCGGAGTAGAAGGCGGGCTCAGAGCGGCGGCCCCGGAACCAATGGATGATGTCACTGATGGCGTGTTTCCGTCTGATGTGAGGTGGGTGGGTGGAGTCACTGTCCAGCCGTCTCCTATGGCAACCATTGATGGCCATCTCTCTGATCAGGAAACCTGGAGGCAGACAGACAGACAGGTGGACAGACAGTCAGGTAGACAGACAGACAGACAGACAGACAGACAGTCAGGTAGACAGACAGACAGACAGACAGACAGGTAGACAGACAGACAGACAGACAGTCAGGTAGACAGACAAACAGACAGACAGACAGACAGACAGACAGGTAGACAGACAGTCAGGTAGACAGACAGACAGACAGACAGACAGGTAGACAGACAGACAGACAGACAGTCAGGTAGACAGACAAACAGACAGACAGACAGTCAGACAGTCAGGTAGACAGACAGACAGGTAGACAGACAGTCAGGTAGACAGACAAACAGACGGACAGACAGGTAGACAGACAATCAGGTAGACAGACAAACAGACGGACAGACAGACAGGTAGACAGACAATCAGGTAGGTAGACAGACAGACAGACAGACAGTCAGGTAGACAGACAGACAGACAGACAGACAGACAGTCAGGTAGACAGACAGACAGACAGGTAGACAGACAGTCAGGTAGACAGACAAACAGACGGACAGACAGGTAGACAGACAATCAGGTAGACAGACAAACAGACGGACAGACAGACAGGTAGACAGACAATCAGGTAGGTAGACAGACAGACAGACAGACCTACCCAGTGACCTCATGCTGACTAAACTTCCGCTGACCAATGGGACGGCCAGGCTGAACTTGCTGGAGCCGTTTCCATGGAGACAGACTGAGTAGAGTCCAGTTCTCAGAGGATGGATGAAGACCAGCTGGACGTTTGATGGACTGAAGGACGGACAGAAGGTCTGTTTGGGACGTTCAGGGTTTTAATGAAGAACAAAGCGGTCTGAGATTTACCTGGACTCTGCCTTGGTCCTGGTCTGGGTCCTGGTCTCTGACAGCAGCTCCTTCAGGGGGAAATTCTCTGAAACACAAAGGAGATGGAGATGCTGGACCAGGATGGAGATGGAGCTGGGTTAGTAGGGATTGAAGAGCAGCAGAGACAACCAGTTTTTTGTAATTTTGGAAACAAAGGAAGACATACGGAGGACTGAAGGAACCAAAGAACCCCACCTTAGTTCCACTGAGTTCCTGCTGTGGAGCCTGAATCTAATCTGTAATCTTATACCAGAGCAGATACTCTACTGTTAGGAGTAATCTGATTACTGTGAGGGGATACAGTGATGCAGTACAGGAGTTATCAGTCTAACTTCAGTTAGTGGTACTGATAGACACTAACTATTATTAGATAATTATTATAACGTAATTAATATAATTATGTAATTGTTATTATTATGGAATTATTCTAATTAGCCTACAGATGTATATTTATGATGTCATTAATGAGTCATAATAAATAATAAATATTTTACCGACGTTCTCAAAGCGTTCCACCCAAACGATCATCAGCTGACAGGAACCAAAAACCGGAGAACCCAACTTCATGTCTTCAACGGGACAAGTCTGGACAGACAGACAGGTGAGAGACAGACAGGTGAGAGACAGACAGACAGACAGACAGACAGGTGAGAGACAGACAGACAGACAGACAGACAGACAGACAGACAGACAGACAGACAGGCGAGAGACAGACAGACAGACAGGTGAGACAGACAGGTGAGAGACAGGTGATAAAGTGTTTCCATACGGTGGAGTTGGGGGCAGAGTCAGGGTGACTTTGCAGGTCAGACGGTGACTCATTCAGTGTCTCCACCTCCTCTGAAGTCCTCGACCAATCGAATGCTTCTAAGATAGAGAAACATATTAAATGATCACATGACCCTAACTCTCCCTACTCAGGTGTGAACAACGCTGCTGTGACCTCAGAGTGACATCATCACTGACTGTGTGACGGCGACGGGACGATTAAGGTGATCTCTGTCAGGGCATCGGCAAACATCAGGACAAACCTCTGTCCATCGAACACGCCTCCTCCGCTGTCCCCCAGCACGGCACGGAACTCTGGGACACACAGGACAACCAATCGGCTTCAGGAACACCTGTGTGACCTCAGAGCACCATCAGCCAATCACATCACTAACCTGAGTGGCTGCTGTTAGCCCCGCCCCCATGCTGCTGCCCCACCTCCAACGGCCAACCGAGAGATGACAGCAGGTCCAGGAAGTGAGACTGGACGCTGCAGTGAGACTCCACGTTCCTCAGGACCTACAGAGACAGACAAACAGACAGGTGAGACAGAGTGACAGACAGGCAGACAGACAGGTGAGACAGAGTGACAGACAGACAGACAGACAGACAGGTGAGACAGAGTGACAGACAGGTGAGACAGAGTGACAGACAGACAGGTGGGACAGAGAGACAGACAGACAGGTGAGACAGGCAGACAGACAGACAGACAGACAGGCAGGTGAGACAGACAGAGAGACAGACAGACAGGTGAGACAGACAGACAGACAGACAGACAGGTGAGACAGAGAGAGAGACAGACAGATAGACAGACAGACAGGTGAGACAGACAGACAGACAGACAGACAGACAGACAGACAGACAGACAGGTGAGACAGAGAGACAGACAGACAGACAGGTGAGACAGAGAGACAGACAGGTGAGACAGAGAGACAGACAGGTGAGACAGACAGGTGGACCTCAGCAGCTGTCTTCTGTCCTGCTCTCATGTAGAAGATGAAGGCGGAGTCACAGTTTCTGGACGGCAGTTCATCCAATCGTCTCAGACTCTCAGAGAAACCAGGAAGAGACGAGTCCAGAGAGACGAGGTGGGCGGGGACACCGCTGATACCTGGGTCCTACAGAGAGACACACAGGTGAGACAGGTCCAGACCAGAGGATGGACTGTCTTGTGTCCTTGATACCTTCACACTGTCAGGTGTCAGGAGGCCCAGGTGGGACAGGAAGAGTCTTGCTGTCTGGAACCGGGTCGCTAGGGGCGGTGGTCTGCAGGTTGTCATGACGTCCGAATGGCCACTGACTATTGGCCGAGCCTCAATCTGCTGCTGCCTCCTCAACGCTGCTCGCAGACGCTCCAGCTGCTGCTGCACCTGTCAGAGGACAAGGTGGTAACACCTGGTTACACCTGATTGCACCTGTCTCACACCTGACTAGACCTTGTTCTGCTTGACCCACGGTCTGGTTCTGATTGTGGTTCTGGTTCTTACCTGCTCTGTTGCGGTCTCGTGCAGATCTGGAATGCTCCGGTCTGCTCTAACTGGAGGAACTCTGTCCATGTTTTCAGGAAACAGCTGATGTTTGACAGGACTTCGTATCCCAGTGTCCTCCTGGGTTCCCCGACACTGTTCTGGGATCAGAGTTTGCTGCATTCAAAATGCAAACAGGAGAGAAAAATCACTGATCTGAAGCCTGTGAAGGATTCTACTCTTCAAAGTGCCTCGATGATGTATTTTATCACTAGTAGTTGTGTATATTTCTTGTTAATTTTTACTTTTCTACTGGTATTTCTGACATATTTGTGCTTCCATCCTCTTTGCTGCTGGAACTGTCCCCACTGTGGGATGAATAAAAGATTAATTATCAGCAGAATGTTCAGACTGCTGAGCTCCAACACAAAATCTGGGCCTCTACAGGCGTGAAGGTTGTCTGTACTTTAAGGTCATCGCCTGTACTTTAAGGTTGTTACCTGTGTCTGTGCTCGTCCCTCTCTGGGCTGCAGATGGAGCTGTAGAGTCCAGGTGTGACGTCCTGACGGTCCTCTGATCAATACTGTGAGCGACGGATATGGAGCTGCACATAAGATCAACATCATCAATCATTGCTGTGTCAAAGTACTACAATAAGTATTGAATAACACTACAGTATATGTTGAGTACTGCAGTATATACTGGATACTACAGTATGTGTTGGGCACCAAAGTATGTGTTGACTACTTCAGCATGTTTTGGGTACTACAGTATATGTTGAAGTACCACATTGTGTGTTGGATTCTACAGTATCAGTTGGATACTACGGTGTGGGTTGAGTACCACAGTATAAGTTGGATACTATAGTATCTTTTGGATACTGCAGGCGGTGTTCAATACTACAGTAAGTGTAAGAGTACTGCAGAATGTGTAGTAGTGATACAATGTGTGTTAGAGTACTACAGTATGTGTTAGAGTACTTCAGGTACTACGGTTCCCAGCCTGGTTCTGGACTCACCCTGCTCAGGTCCTAGTCCTTGTTCCAACATGGCCAGAATGATGGAGCTTTCAACCACAAAATATCTGAACTTCTTCAGGCTGCTGTCACTTAAACCAGAGCAGCCAATCAGAGCGTCTTCACTCAGTGACCCACCAACAAACGGGAACGCCTCAGAAATCTGCATAACACTGAGATACCAGAACCAGGTCGGACACTGTGAGAACCTCTAAACCAGGTCTGACTCCAGTCTGAACACCTGATCTTGAACTGAATCAGGTGTATGACCACATATACCAGGATTCCAGATTTTCTTCTGAGAACATCAGATTGAAGGACATTTCTGAATAACAACATGGCATCTGAATGGAAAAGACCAGAAACTCAGTGTTTGATTGGCTCACCAGCTCAGCGTGGCCTCAGCCGCTTCCTTCACCCTCAGAGACGCCGGGTTCAGGTCCTTCTCCTCTTTACGCCTCACTTCCTGTTCCTCTCGGGACTTACTGCCGGAAATCCCTAATTCCACAATCTCCAGGACCTCCAACAGACACTCCTAAAAACATACATATAGACCACACCTTACCTGGTGGTCAGCTACCTGGTGGTCAGTTACCTGGTAGTCAGTTACCTGTATGTCAGCTACCTGGTAGTCAGTTACCTGTATGTCAGCTACCTGGTGGTCAGTTACTTGTATGTCAGCTACCTGGTGGTCAGCTACCTGGTGGTCAGTTACCTGGTGGTCAGTTACCTGTATGTCAATTACCTGGTGGTCAGCTAAATGGTGGTCAGTTACCTGTATGTCAGTTACCTGGTGGTCAGTTACCTGTATGTCAGCTACCTGGTGGTCAGTTACCTGTATGTCAGCTACCTGGTGGTCAGTTACCTGTATGTCAGCTACCTGGTGGTCAGCTACCTGGTGGTCAGTTACCTGGTGGTCAGTTACCTGTATGTCAATTACCTGGTGGTCAGCTAAATGGTGGTCAGTTACCTGTATGTCAGTTACCTGGTGGTCAGTTACCTGTATGTCAGCTACCTGGTGGTCAGTTACCTGTATGTCAGCTACCTGGTGGTCAGTTACCTGTATGTCAGCTACCTGGTGGTCAGTTACCTGGTGGTCAGTTACCTGTATCTCAATTACCTTGTGGTCAGCTACCTGGTGGTCAGTTACCTGTATGTCAGCGACCTGATGGTCAGCTACCTGTATCTCAATTACCTGGTGGTCAGTTACCTGGTGGTCAGTTACCTGTATCTCAATGACCTTGTGGTCAGCTACCTGGTGGTCAGTTACCTGTATGTCAGCGACCTGATGGTCAGCTACCTGTATCTCAATTACCTGGTGGTCAGTTACCTGGTGGTCAGTTACCTGTATCTCAATGACCTTGTGGTCAGCTACCTGGTGGTCAGTTACCTGTATGTCAGTTACCTGGTGGTCAGTTAACTGTATATCAATTACCTGGTGGTCAGTTACCTGGTAGTCAGTTACCTGGTAGTCAGTTACCTGGTGGTCAGCCACCTGGTGGTCAGTTACCTGTTTATCAATTACCTGGTGGTCAGTTACCTGTATATCAATTACCTGTATATCAGTTACCTGGTGGTCAATTACCTGGTGGTCAGTTACCTGTATTGACACCCGGTTACGCCAATCGGAGGTCACCAAAGTTAGTGTGGCATCGGTGTGTAACTTTGCCAAAACCATGTCGGACTCCATAGTTTTCTCTGGACCCCTGCCTGATCTGACCAGCGACCATATGTTTAGCCGTATGGCATCGTTTCGCCGCTGGTCGTCTACGTGGTGTACTGCAAACGACGTAGGCTTTATAGACAATTGGAGCTCTTTCTGGAGAAAACCTGGTCTGATTAGGAGAGACGGCATCCATCCCACTTTGGCTGGTGCAGCTCTCATTTCTAGAAATATGGCTGATTTTATTAGAACTCCTAAAGCATGACAACCCAGAGTTCAGACCAGGATGCAGAGTTGTAGTCTTCCACACCTCTCTGCAGTTTCCTCTCAGCTGTCACCCTCCAGTAAATCACTTAGCTTTATTGAGACTGTGTCTGTCCCCCAACCACCAAAATTCAATAAATTAAACAATTCAAAAATAAACCAAAGACATAGTAAGCATAAAAATCTAATTAAAATTAATACCACTTTTTCAACTGAGTGAAGAAACAGGACAATTAAATGTGGTCTGTTAAATATTAGATCTCTCTCGTCTAAATCTCTGTTAGTAAATGATTTGATAACTGATAACCAGATTGATTTGTTCTGTTTGACTGAAACCTGGTTGCAGCAGGAAGAATATGTTAGTCTAAATGAATCAACTCCTACTAGTCATACTAACTGTCATGTTCCTCCAATCACAGGCCGAGGAGGAGGAGTGGCAGCAATTTACCTCTCTAGCTTAAAAATGAACCAGAGACCTAAACCTAGTTACAGTTCATTTGAAAATCTTACTCTCAGTGTCTCTCATCCAGATTTAAAAGCTCAGAAACCAGTTTTATTTGTTGTTGTATATCGTCCTCCTGCTGCTTACTCTGAGTTTTTATCTCAATTCTCAGACTTTTTATCTGATTTAGTGCTCAGCTCAGATAAAGTCATTATTGTGGGTGACTTCAACATTCATGTTGACGTGGACAGTGACAGCCTTACGACTGCTTTTAATCCAATATTAGACTCAATCGGGTTTTCTCAACATGTAAATAAACCAACTCATAGTTTTAATCACACCCTTGACCTTGTTCTGACTTATGGCATAGAAATCGAACCGTTAACAGTATTTCCCCAGAACCCTCTTCTTTCTGACCATTTTATGATAACATTTCAATTTACAACAATAGATTGTATAGGAGTTAAGAATAAATATCATTACAGTAGATGTCTGTCTCACAATTCGGTGACTAAATTTAAGGAAATAATACCCTCTCTATTTAGTTCAGCACCACTTACTGATATCATGGAAGGGAAATATTATAATTTTACCCCCACAGAAGTGGATTATATTGTCAATAATGCTGCAGCCTCACTGCGTACAACACTTGATAGTGTTGCACCTGTAAAAAAGAAAGTTCTATCTCAGAGAGGACCTGCTCCTTGGTAGAATTCCCAGCTGCGGACTTTAAAGCAGGCGTCCTGAAAGCTGGAAAGGAAGTGGTACTCCACTAATTTAGAGGAAGTTTATGTAGCTTGGAAAAAAAGTCTAGTAATTTATAAAAAGCTCTTCGTAATGCCAGGACAACATATTATTCATCTTTAATAGAGGAAAACAAGAACAACCCCAGGTTTCTCTTCAGCACTGTAGCCAGGCTGACAAAGAGTCAGAGCTCTGTTGAACCTTGTATTCCTTTAGCTTTGAGCAGTAACAACTTCATGAGCTTCTTTACAAATAAAATTATTACGATTAGAGAAAAAAATAATCTGGCCCTTCCTGCAAATGTCACAGATGTATCATGGAGTACAGATACTTTAGAATTGGCTGTTAGACCAGATGGATATTTAGAATTTTTCACTCCCATACATCTCTCTGAACTAATTTCAATAGTTTCTACATCCAAACCATCAACATGTCTTTTAGATCCTATCCCAACTAGACTGTTCAAGGAGGCTTTACCTTTAATTAATTCCTCAATGTTAGATCTGATTAATCTCTCTCTAGTAACAGGTTATGTACCACAGGCTTTTAAGGTTGCTGTAATCAAACCTTTACTTAAAAAGCCCACTCTAGATCCAGATGTTTTAGCCAACTATAGACCAATTTCCAACCTCCCATTTCTCTCCAAAATTCTGGCAAGAACAGTTGCAAATCAATTATGTGAACATTTACAAAGGAATAGCTTGTTTGAAGAGTTTCAGTCAGGCTTCAGAGTGCATCATAGCACAGAAACAGCTCTGGTGAAAGTTACTAATGACCTTCTCATAGCGTCAGATAATGGACTGGTCTCTATACTTATTTTATTGGACCTTAGTGCAGCATTCGATACAATCAACCACAGACTTTTATTACAGCGACTAGAACATTCTATTGGCATTAAAGGGACAGCACTGGACTGGTTTAAATCCTACTTATCAGACAGGTTCCAGTTTGTGCATGTCAACAATGACTCTTCTGAGCATACTAGGGTTAATCATGGAGTTCCTCAGGGTTCTGTCTTAGGACCAATACTGTTCACATTATACAGGCTTCCCTTAGGCAATATTATTAGGAAGCACTGTATTAATTTCCATTGTTATGCTGACGACACTCAATTGTATTTATCTATGAAGCCAAATGAAACTAATCAGCTAGGCAGACTGCAAGATTGTCTTAAGGACATAAAGACCTGGGTGACCTATAATTTCTTACTACTAAATTCAGACAAGACTGAAGTCATTGTATTTGGCCCCAAACATCTTAGAGAATTGCTTTCAAAGTATATAGTTACTCTGGATGGCATTACATTGGCCTCCAGTACTACTGTGAGGAACCTCGGTGTTATCTTTGACCAGGACATGTCCTTTAACTCACACATAAAACAAATCTGTAGGACTTCCTTTTTCCACCTGAGAAATATTGTGAAAATCAGGAACATCCTGTCTCAGAGTGATGCAGAAAAACTAGTCGATGCATTTGTTACTTCTAGGCTTGACTACTGTAATTCCTTATTATCAGGTTGTCCCAAAAGCTCTCTGAAACATCTACAGCTGATCCAAAATGCTGCAGCCAGAGTACTGATGGGAGTTAGCAAGAGAGATCATATTTCTCCTATACTGGTTTCTCTTCATTGACTTCCTGTTAAATCTAGAATAGAATTCAAAATCCTTCTTGTGACATATAAAGCTCTTAACAACCGATCTCCATCATATCTTAAAGACCTGATAGTACCATATTATCCTAGCAGAACTCTTCGCTCTCAGACTGCAGGCTTACTTGTTGTTCCTAGAATCTCTAAAAGTAGAATGTGAGGCAGAGCCTTCAGTTATCAGCTCCTCTCCTGTGGAACCAGCTCCCAGTTTGGGTTCTGGAGGCGGACACCCTCTCTAATTTTAAGACCAGGCTTAAAACCTTCCTTTTTGACAAAGCTTATAGTTAGGGCTGACTGGGGGACCCTGACGGGATGAGCTGGTGTTTTCATTTGTAAAACTGACTTCCCCTCTTGACGTCCCTTTAGTTTGCTCCTAGTTCTGCTGCTATAGGCCTAGACTGCTGGGGAACCTCTCTGGATGCACTGAGCCCTTCTCTAACTACCTTTGTATTTACTATATATACCATTATTGCATTACATTCACTCTGTTTCTTTCTGTGTCCTTTCTCCGAGTGTCCCTGGTCCCAGAGCTGGATGCTTCAGATGTGTGGCTGTGTTTTATGGTCCTTGTGTCCCACCCCCCACCTCTCTATCTCTATCTCTACCCCTCTATCTCTATCCCTCTATCTCTACCTCTCTACCTCTTCTGTCCCTCTCAACCCGCCCGGCCAGCAGCAGATGGGTTCCCCACATTAGAGCCGGGTTCTGCTCGAGGTTTTTTTCCCTGTTAAAAGGGTGTTTTCCTTGCCGCTGTCACCTTTTGGCTTGCTCTGGGGGTCAGGCATATGGGTTCTGTAAAGCGTCTCGAGACAATTTGACTGTAATTGGCGCTATATAAATAAAATTGAATTGAATTGAATTGATTGAATATCAGTTACCTGGTGGTCAGTTACCTGGTGGTCAGTTACCTGGTGGTCAGTTACCTGGTGGTCACTTACCTGTATATCAGTTACCTGGTGGTCAGTTACCTGGTGGTCCAGCAGGGCGGGGTGTTGGGTTAACCAGACATTCAGACAGTAGAAAGCGGCAACGATGATGGAGTGCAGATCTCTGGAGTGAAGCTGAGGAGGACGACTGCACTGAAACACGATGTAGGTACAGACGGAGCTGACAGCTCGCCTCCTCTCCACCTCCTCCACCTGAACCTGCACCTACAGGATGACAGTGCAGCATCACAAGGAGGCATTTGTTTATAAAAACTGAGATGAACAGAGACCAGGTTTGATCTGAGTTTGTGTCCATGTCCACCTTGGCCAGTCCTCCCAGTACTTCCAGTGCCGACAGACAAACTGCTGAGTCATTCCTCCACTGAGACGTCAGATGCTGAGTCAGGCACCGCACAAACTGAACCCACAGAACTGCCGCTGCATCTGATTGGACAGCTAGTTACCGTGGCAACACACGCACAGTTACCATCAGAGTTCTATGACATGACGGATCAACAACATGAAACCAATAATTAAAAACTATTCATGTCATCATGTAAGTACCTGGTCCTCTGGTGCGTCTGCTCCCACTGGTTCCACTGGTCCCACTGGTTCCCCCAGTCCGTCTGGGTCTGGCTCCACCATGCTTGGACTCAGGTTCCTGCAAACACAGATGGATTCAGTGCATCAGTGTAAAAGGCGTTTAGCACCCCCTGGATCCTGCTGTTGGAACATCTCTGAAGACCATCAGTGTAATTATCCAGAATTTGAACGGTTATTAAAGAACCAGGGAAAGGAACCAAAAGACTTTGTCTTGTATTTAAACTGAACATAGTCATCATATGATAAACTATTCTAAAGATCATTCCATCTCAGATCAATACATTTTTAGAACAGTTTCTGCTCAAACACCTCTGGATGGATGGATGATTCTACAGCATGTCGATATTTAGAGATACTTGTGTGTAGTTTTAGACTGATGTATCAAATGAAGGCAGATGTGAGGAGATGACAGCAGAGTTGGTGGACACCAGGAATCTCACCTGCTGGGTTTGTCCTGCAGCCTCAAACAGAGCTGAGTCCTGAACCACATTCAGCATCGCCGCTACAGAAACACCAGATCAGAAAACAGTCAGACTGAACAGCCAGACCTGCAGATCAGGACCTGACTCTGGACCACAATAAGAAGCTGATCCCGGATCAGGGACTGACCTGGATCAGAGGATGATGAGGGATCAGGAACTCACCCAGGAGGAGCTGTGTGTTGGACATGTTTGTCTCCATCTGCAGAGCTCCAATCAGAACACTGAGGAGGCGGGGCTTCAGAGACAGAAAGCTACCTGTTCTGACACCATCAGGACTGAACCTTCCATCTAGTAAGACCTGAGTGCACACAGGTGAATGTTACTGCGACTGTGGTCCAGGTATCTTCGGTACGTACAGGTAGGTGGGAGGTTACCTCTGATTGGAGGGATCCAAACTGCAGAGGGAGGGGCAGCAGGGACAGCAGGATGAGGATGGACGCTCGCCTTAAATCCACCAGACTCACTAATCTTTTGAACCTCAGCAGCTCTCTGGGAAACCGACACAGACACAGTTACCTGAAGAGGTCAGGTGCTTCATGAGCACTTTCAGTTTAAGAGTGCAGGTACAACACATGTGACCTGGAAATGCTGAAAGGTTTTCTGTTCTAGTGAGACTGGACACCATAAAAAATAAGCAGACTGGGTTAGCAGTCTCGGACCAGGAATCAGTGGTCTTGGACCAAGAATCAGAGTTCTTGGACCATGAGTAAGAGTCTTTGGACATTGAGGAAGAGGTCATGGACCAGGAGAAGGAGGTCTTGAACCAGGAGCAAGAGGTCTTGGACTAGGACTAAGAGGTCTTGAACCAGGAGAAGGAGGTCTTGGACCAGGGGTAAGAGGCCTTGAACCAGGAGTTAATGGTCTTGGACAAGGAGTCAGAGGTCTTCGACCAAAAATCAGAAGTCTTGGACCAAAAGTAAAGGGTCTCGGACCAGGAGTTAATGGTCTTGGTCCAGGAGTCAGAGTCTTTGGACCATGAGTAAGAGGTCTTGGACCAGGAGTCAGAGGTCTTGGACAAAGACTCAGAGTTCTTGGACCATGAGTAAGAGGTCTTGGACCAGGAGAAGGAGATCTTGAACCAGGAGTAAGAGGTCTTGGACCAGGACTAAGAGGTCTTGGACCATGAGTAAGAGGACTTGGACCAGGAGGAAGAGCCTTTGGATCATGAGTCAGAGGTACTGGACCAAAAATCAGAGGTCTTGGACCAAAAGTAAGGGGTCTTGACCAGGAGTTAATGGTTTTGGTCCAGGAGTCAGAGTCTTTGGACCAGGAGAAGGAGGTCTTGGACCAGGAGGAAGAGCCTTTGGACCAGGAGTCATAGTTCTTAGACCAGGAGTACAAAATCTTGGACAAGGATTCAGAGACCATGTTCTGTTTTTACAGAAGTAATGTTTCCAGTTGTGGTACTACTGTACATGAGTGATTCTATAATTAGGGGTACATTTCAGATCAACCAAAACGTGAAAAAATCAGTGTTCTTTTTGGCTTAATATTCTATCTGTTTCTATATTATACCCCTGGATTGTGCTAAATCCATTAATTGGCCAGCTTAACCACTAATGATTTCTTAAATATTTAAATCAAAATAAACACCTAGTTCATTATTTTGTCAACTGTGTTACGGACAAAAGTTGTGTTGTAGAAGACATGAATTAAGTACTACGCATTTGATAAAACAATTATTTGCAACTTCTTGGGTCTATTCATCCAGAGATTTGTTGTTGTTTGTCGAACTGCTTTGAAAATAAGAATTTTGAGCTGAAAATTGATATTCTGCAGGATATTATCATCAAGGATGACAATTTTTTTTTACACAAATACTATTACACTGAATTTAAAAGTTACTGAACATTATTATGTAAGTCATCACTCTCTAGAAATGACCCTCATCATTTATATTACAGTTTAGGCAACCCATCCATCCATCCATTATCTATACACCGCTTATTCCTCACTAGGGTCGTGGGGGGGGCTGGAGTCTATCCCAGCTGACTCAGGTGAAGGCAGGGGACACCCTAGACAGGTCACCAGTCTGTCGCAGGGCCACATACAAAGACAAACAAGCACTCTCACATTCACACCTACGGGCAATTTAGAGTAATCAATTAACCTCAGCATATTTTTGGACTGTGGGAGGAAGCCGGAGTACCCGGAGAAAACCCACGCATGCACAGGGAGAACATGCAAACTCCATGCAGAAAGATCCTGGGAAAGCCGGGACGCGAACCAGGGATCTTCTCGCTGCAAGGCGAAAGTGCTAACCACTACGCCACTGTGCAGAGTTTAGGCAACATTTTATGTAATTATGGCACAAAAATCATATGTAACACAGTTGACAACAAAATAACACAGTTGACAGAAGTAACACAGTTGACAGGACACATTAGGAAAAGAAGAGAGAAACCTTTCTTTGCAATGAAAACTTTGTTTTGATTGATTGATTTATTATTTGAATATTATTTGTTTTTATATTTATTTATTATTTATGTAATCACTACCTTCTTACACTTGTATAGATTTCATCATGCAATTTATGTATAAAAACAGTATAATCAAGCTAATGTGTTTAAACCAACTACGTTTAATAAGCATGAACTATGAAAATAAACCATGTCAACTGTGTTACACCTGATGGGTGACACAGTTGACATGTAACACAGTTGACATTTCCTCCATTTTTGGACTTTGTGCGAGCTACAGACATTGAAGATGTCAGCACATGACCATGATCAACTCATATTTCTGTGGGCTTTCTTTACATTTTTGTCATTAAAACATATAAAGTAAGTACACAAGAAAATGTTGATAACACAGTTGACGAACAATTAATCCGCTCCATGTGTAGACAATCATTTTGATGAAATATTGACAAGGAGGAGTTGAAACTTACCACACTGTCTTCAAGGTTCCCACCAAAAAGGATGTGCCCTCCAGTAATGTGAGTCATGTGATTTTGGAGCAAACCAGTGCTAATTTATAGGTTTTATCAGTGGGTAACACAGTTGACAAGGATTTCTCGGACAGACGTTAAGTGAATAATTTCATGTATATTAATATTTTAAATAGATTTAAAAACAGCTTTATCATGTTATAATGATTATTTTTGAACAATTAATTCTGAAATAATGTATAAAAACATATATTCTATTGTTAAGTTCTAAGAGCAAACGTGACATTGAAGAAATCGGACAGCACAAAAACTGTAAATTCCAATATATAATTGCATTTTTTGCTAAATAAATTATGGAACCCGTTACCTTTTTCTTTTAAATGAAAGAGAAATATCATCCAATCTGAAATTGGTCATTGCTTGAAAAAATGACCAACAATATTTGATAAAATTGACAAATACACCCCATGGACTTGAAATGTACCCCTAATTATAAAATCATCCACATTTTTTGCGGTACGCATACTTGTCGAGCAGCACATTCTCCAGAACTGAGATGAAGGAGGGGAGCAACAGGTTCACTCCTCTCAGGTCACAGCAGAACAAACGAGTGGAGTTCAGCAGGATGGAGGCCAGAACAGGAGGACACACCTCCTCAGACACCTGGAGACCCTGCAGGAGAAAAATAAATAAACCGGTAATAAATAAATATAGCAGTAATATAGTACTTCTATAGTACATGGTTAGTACTACTCTACTATAGTAGATGGTTAGCTCTACTACTATAGTACATGGTTAGTACTACTTGTATAGTACATGGTTAGTACTACTATTATAGTACATGGTTAGTACTACTTGTATAGTACATGGTTAGTACTACTATTATAGTACATGGTTAGTACTACTACTATAGTAGATGGTTAGTACTACTTGTATAGTACATGGTTAGTACTAATACTATAGTACATGGTTAGTACTACTCTACTATAGTAGATGGTTAGTACTACTTGTATAGTACATGGTTAGTACTACTACTATAGTAGATGGTTAGTACTACTCTATTATAGTACATGGTTAGTACTACTTGTATAGTACATGGTTAGTACTAATACTATAGTACATGGTTAGTACTACTATTATAGTACATGGTTAGTACTACTACTATAGTAGATGGTTAGTACTACTTGTATAGTACATGGTTAGTACTACTACTATAGTAGATGGTTAGTACTACTCTATTATAGTACATAGTTAGTACTACTTGTATAGTACATGGTTAGTACTACTCTACTATAGTAGATGGTTAGTACTACTTGTATAGTACATGGTTAGTACTACTACTATGGTACATGGTTAGTACTACTCTACTATAGTAGATGGTTAGTACTACTTGTATAGTACACGGTAGTACTACTTGTATAGTACATGGTTAGTACTACTACTATAGTAGATGGTTAGTACTACTTGTATAGTACATGGTTAGTACTACTACTATAGTACATGGTTAGTACTACTCTACTATAGTAGATGGTTAGTACTACTTGTATAGTACATGGTTAGTACTACTACTATAGTAGATGGTTAGTACTACTCTATTATAGTACATGGTTAGTACTACTTGTATAGTACATGGTTAGTACTACTCTACTATAGTAGATGGTTAGTACTACTTGTATAGTACATGGTTAGTACTACTACTATAGTACATGTTAGTACTACTACTATAGTACATGGTTAGTACTAGTATAGTACATGGTTAGTACTACTACTATAGTACATGGTTAGCACTACTACTATAGTACATGGTTATTACTACTACTATAGTACTTGGTTAGTACTACTACTATAGTACATGTTAGTACTACTTGCATAGTACATGGTTAGTACTACTATAGTACATGGTTAGTACTACTACTATAGTACATAGTACTACTTATGCAGTACAGTTAGTACTACTACTTTAGTACATAGTTAGTACTACTTATGCAGTACATGGTTTGTACTACTACTATAGTACATAGTTAGTACTACTACTATAGTACACAGGCAGTAATAATACTCTTGTTTTTCTTGATCTTTCCAGATTCAAACGTTCAGTCAACAGAAGTCAGATTTCACGAGTTCCATCAGTTCTTGTTCTCAGGTTCCTTCTTTGATCCTCATCAGTCACGTCGTGTTTCTTTGACTGGTTTCTTCCTGAAACTGATCATTTCTCCTCCATCCAACTCCTGAACACTTCAGAACTAGATTTGACTCTCTGTACTTAGAATAAAACACCTCCATTTAGTGGAGAACCTTCTGTTCCTCACAAAGATCTGCTGAAGTTCCTTAAATCTGCTGGTTCATTGAAGAAATAATGAGATAAAACAGAACAGGCAGCAGGTTTAGTCCTTTAATGACATTCTCCGGGTTCTAGTTACACTCAGAACAACTTTAAAATACACAAACAGAACATACAACAAGTAAAAATCAGTTTAGATTCACACTGACACAGTTAAGTTCTAAAGTGCTGTTTCGTCCTCAAGTTCTACAGATTCAGTGATAGAACGTCTACCAGCAGTAAGACGCTGTAAGGCTTCACTTAGTCTGCTACCGTATCTACAGCAAGGCCAAACAGCAAACATCTCACTGACATTCTCTTCTTCTAAAGTCCTCAGAGCTCCTGAGAACTCCTCAGAATTCCTGAGAACTCCTCAGTTTGTTCTCAGAGGTTCAGTTTTCTGTGGTTCCGTGTTTTCAGTGTTTAGAAGAACTGACATCAGTCAGATTTAGGCACAAACTGGTTTTCAGAAACCTGCAGTGGAGAACGTTTCTGTGGAAGCACATCAGCAGAACATGGAGGAACTGAGCCATCCCAGCAGAACCTGGATCTGTTTCCATGGAAACCAGTTTCATTATCCCAGGCTGAATGACCAGAAGCAGTTCTGAATGTTTTATAGACGAAGCAGCTGAAGATGTTCCACAACAGAACCAACCATCAGCTGCAGCTCTAGAACCTTCGAACCAAACTCCATCCTAAGAAGCTCCAGTTTAAACCCAGACAGAAGGTTCTGGTTGAATCTAGATCTTTACCTCTGGTTGGTAGCCTCCAGCAGGTTTCAGAATCAGGATGAATTTCACATGACGTTCAATGGATGGAGACTCTTTTAGAACCCCAATCAGCTGATCGCTTATCCACAAGTTAAAGACAGAACCTAAATGGTTTGTAGCAGCAACGGAATGAAACCGGATTCATGTCGACCCCACAGAGTCAGCTGGTAGCTCTGAAAGACAGGAAGTGCTGATCTCTGTCCACAATATCCTGGAAAAAAATTCTTTTATTTTGGAGGCAGAAGGTCAGATCAGGTGTTGAGTTTAGGTTGGGTTTAGTTTGGGTTTAGGTTGAGTTTAGGTTGAGTTTAGGTTGAGTTTAGGTTGGGTTTAGGTTGAGTTTAGGTTTGAGGGTTCGGAGCCCCATGTCTAAAGCTTGTTCTGGTGCTAAACGTCAGATTTATCTTTGTGGTTTTGATTCAGACACATTTCACAGATAAACATTCAGTGTTCCTAGTCTGCTGCTGTACGTCCAAAATGTTCCAGTTCAGAAACAGGAAACCAGTGAGTTCATGTGGAATCATCACAGTGTGGAACCATCAGTGTGTAGAACTATCAGAGTGTGGAACCATCAGTGTGGAACATCAGCAGATCCAGAAGCTCCTCAGAGATCCTCAGAATGACCTGATTTCATCATCAGATCAGAATTAAAGAGAAACTCTGATTTTCTCTCATAAACTGCTTCTGTAAATGTTACTGATCAATCATTAATCAATCACAGATCAATCACCGATCAACCAGCAATCAATCACTGATCAACTAGTGATCAATCACTGACAACCACTGATAATTCACTCATCAATCACCAATCACTTAGTGATAAATCACTGATCAGTCACTGATCAATCACTAATCAGTGATAAATCATTGATCAGTCACTGATCAATCACAAATAATTAACTGATCAATCACTGCTCAATCACTAATAAATAACTGATCAATCACTGATCATTCACTGATCAACCACTAATAACCGATCAATCACTGATAAATCAAGGATCAATGACTGATCAATCACAAATAAATAATTGATCAATCACTGATCAAACCGAAGTGTTTCATTTGAGGTTCAAGCTTCTGACTGCTGAGAGACAACACTTCTGTTTCCTGTTTGTCCTCCCTCCCCTGCATTTCGGTGTCCTCAGAGACCCTGTAAACCAGTGGCCTGTCTGCCGGCCTGTCTGTCTGTCTGTCTGTCCTACACCTCCTTCTCCTCCTTGCTGTTGAAGGACGTCCGTCTCAGATTCTCTTTGACTTTGACGAACTCCGGAGCTTTCAGGTTTTCCTGCTGCTGTTGCTGTTTTTCCAGCTGCAGAGAAAAAAGAAACATCAGTCAGATGAGTGAGACCAGTTAGACTAGTTAGACCAGACAACATCATCAACACGTCATCACGTCATCACGTCATCAATGTCATCACGTCATCAACTTGTCATCAACACGTCAACACATCACATGTCATCAATTTGTCATCAACACGTCATCACGTCATCAATGTCATCACGTCATCAACTTGTCATCAACACGTCATCAAGTCATCACATGTCATCAATTTGTCATCAACACGTCATCACATGTCATTAATGTCATCACATGTCATCAACTTGTCATCAACACGTCATCACATGTCATCACATCATCAATTTGTCATCAACACGTCATCAATGTCATCACATGTCATCAACACGTCATCACGTCAACTTGTCATCAACATGTCGTCAACACGTCATCACGTCATCAATGTCATCACATGTCATCAATGTCATCAACACATCACGTCATCAATGTCATCACGTCATCACATGTCATCACATGTCATCAACACGGCATCATGTCATCAATGTCATCACGTCATCAATGTCATCAACACGTCATCGTGTCATCACATGTCATCAATTTGTCATCAACACGTCATCACATGTCATCAAAACGCCATCAACACATCAGATGAGGCTCTGAGGCAGACGCAGCGGAAACGTGTCCCTGAGGTGAAACCATCATCCCGCTGAGTTGGATCAAAAGAAAAACTGATCAGTTTCACAACTTCCTGTTCATCTGAACATCAATGTTGTGTGTCTGTTGTGTGTCTGTTGTGTTTTATTGTGTGTCTGTTGTGTTTTGTGTTGTGCGTGTGTCTGTTGTGTGTGTTGTGTGTCTGTTGTGTTGTGTGTGTGTGTGTGTGTGTGTGTGTGTGTGTGTGTGTGTGTGTGTGTGTGTGTGTGTGTGTATATTGTGTTACCTCCTCCAGCTTCTTGTGTCTTTTCAGCAGTTCAGCCTCTAGAGGTGAGATCTTCCTTCGAGCCTCGTCTTCTTGCTTCTTCTGTCGGATCTGTTGATCTCTTCTCCTGGACTCCAGAACCCTCTGGAGCTCTGGCTTCATCTCCACATTGACACCCCCGCTACACACAGACACACAACACACACACAGATACACAACACACACACACAGACATCAGGTGAGTCTTAATGATCTCCAGTTGTTTCTTCAGCATGTCAGTGTTTAGAAGAAACCATGGAACTGGTGAAGGATCTTCTCGGAGCTTCAGACACTGGACTAGTTTCTATACTGGTTCTACTGGATCTCACTGGTTCTTATACTGGTTCTACTGGATCTCACTAGCTTCACGTCTCTGGTCTCCAGCTGATGTCCTCACCTCCTACCATCCCCCCTCATCCTCACCCTGCCAGTCGAGGCAGACGTCTGCCTTCCCTGAGTCTGGTTCTGTCCGAGGTTTTTCTTCTTTCCTGTCGCTCATAAAGAATCCAAAGACAACTCTGGATTGTTGGGTTCTCTGTTCAAAGGTTCTCTGGTTCTAAGATCTGTTCCTCACTGAGTCTGAGAGACGACATGTTGTCAGTCTGTAGTAATAAAACAGTGTGTTATAGCGTTATTGTGTGTTATAGTGTTATTGTGTGTTATAGTGTTTTATATTGTGTTATTGTATGTGTTATATTGTTGTTATATTGTGTTGTTGTTGTTGTGTCTGATATGGTGTGTTATAGTGTATTATATTGTGCTATAGTGTAGTTGTTGTGTAATATTGTGTAATATTGTTGTGTAACATGGTGTGTCCAGCAGAGGGCAGTCTCTTTCTAAACAGGCTGATCTGATTCTACAAACAGAGAAACTGAATCAGGTTTTCTGTGTTTCTGTGAAGTTTTTTTTTGTTTTTTTTTTAAAGTAGATTTAAATTCTTGTGGAAATTATTTTATGAATTAAATCATAACACACCTCTGGTTAAATCATTTTACACCATTTTTCTTTATTATATTTTATAAATGTGTTATATTAAGTTGATAATATTCTGTCTAATCATTTTATATTTATTATTTTATTTCCATTATTACATGGCATGAATGTAATTCTACCATTTAATTGTAATTATATTTAATCATTATTATGATTGTTGTTTAGATTTTATGCACATTTAATTTTTTGATGTTGTCGTTGTGTTGGTCTGTAAAGTTTCACTGGATCAGAGGCAGTAAAGCTGTAACTGAAGGAGGTTCTAGAGGAGGTTCTAGAGGAGGTTCTGAATGAGGTTCTAGAGGAGGTTCTAAAGGACGTTCTAGAGGAGGTTCTAAAGGAGGTTCTACAGGAGGTTCTAAAGGAGGTTCTGCATGAGGTTCTAGAGGAGGTTCTAGAAGAGGTTCTGAATGAGGTTCTAGAGGAGGTTCTGAATGAGGTTCTAGAGGAGGTTCTAGAGCAGGTTCTGAATGATGTTCTAGAGGAGGTTCTGGATGAGGTTTTGGAGAAGGGTCTGCTGCTCTTTCTGTTCTGAATGAGGTTCTAGAGGAGGTTCTAGCTGAAGTTCTAGAGGAGGTTCTGAATGAGGTTCTAGAGGAGGTTCTGAATGAGGTTCTAGAGGAGGTTCTAAAGGACGTTCTAGAAGAGGTTCTAAAGGAGGTTCTACAGGAGGTTCTAAAGTAGGTTCTGCATGAGGTTCTAGAGAGGGTTCTAGAAGAGGTTCTGAATGAGGTTCTAGAGGAGGTTCTGAATGAGGTTCTAGAGGAGGTTCTAGAGCAGGTTCTGAATGATGTTCTAGAGGAGGTTCTGGATGAGGTTTTGGAGAAGGTTCTGCTGCTGTTTCTGTTCTGAATGAGGTTCTAGAGGAGGGTCTGAATGAGGTTCTGGAGGAGGTTCTGCTGCTGTTTCTGTTCTGAATTAGGTTCTAGAGGAGGTTCTGAATGAGGTTCTGGATGAAGTTCTAGAGGAGGTTTTAAAGGAGGTTCTGAATGAGGTTCTGCTGCTGTTTCTGTTCTGAATGAGCTGAAAACTTTCCCACAAACCTCGGCGGCGGACGCCTGTGAGGTGGGAGGATGTTGCCTAGCAACTCTTCACAAACTCCACAAAGAGACCACAAAAAACCCGAAACTGTGGAGGAATGAGCTGTCGTTGTTCCAGAGAAGCCTGCAGATGCACAGCAGACACACAGCTAACACTAAACACACAACAACAGACACACAACTACAATTAAACACACAACAACTAAAACTAAACACAGCTATATTTGGTGCCAAAATGTGTCAGAAAAGGACACAAAAAAATGAGACATGAAATGAGCAAACCAGGACAGTTTAGTTTTAGTTGTTGTGTTTGTTGTGCTCTCTTGTTTTGTCTTATCTTATTTTTGTGATTCTTCTCTTTTTAAAGGTTAGTTTTTTTGTGCCGTCGTCTTTTTATTTCTGTTTCTTTGGATGTTTCTGGATCTGAGTCCACCTCCTCTATGAAGCTGTTTCTGTGTTCAGGTTCTGGTACTGGACTGGGTTCTGGTATCAGACTGGGTTCTGGTACTGGACTGGGTTCTGGTATCAGACTGGGTTCTAGTATGGGACTCGGTTCTTGTACTGGACTGGGTTCTAGTATCAGACTGGGTTCTAGTACTGGACTGGGTTCTGGTATCAGACTGGGTTCTAGTATGGGACTCAGTTCTTGTACTTGACTGGGTTCTAGTATCAGACTGGGTTCTAGTATCAGACTGGGTTCTGGTACTGGACTGGGTTCTGGTATCAGACTGGGTTCTAGTATCAGTCTGGGTTCTGGTACTGGACTGGGTTCTGGTACTGGACTGGGTTCTAGTATCAGACTGGGTTCTGGTATTAGACTGGGTTCTAGTATGGGATTGGGTTCTGGTATGGGACTGGGTTCTAGTGTCAGACTGGGTTCTGGTACTGGACTGGGTTCTGGTATCGGACTGGGTTCTAGTATCAGACTGGGTTCTGGTATCAGACTGGGTTCTAGTATCTGTCTGGGTTCTGGTACTGGACTTGGTTCTAGTATCGCAATGGGTTCTAGTATCAGACTGGGTTCTTGTACTGGACTGGGTTCTGGTACTGGACTTGGTTCTAGTATCGGACTTGGTTCTAGTATCAGACTGGGTTCTGGTATGGGATTGGGTTCTGGTATCAGACTGGGTTCTAGTATCAGTCTGAGTTCTGGTATGGGACTGGGCTCTGGTACTGGACTGGGTTCTAGTACTGCAGTGGTTTCTAGTATGGGATTGGGTTCTGGTACTGGACTTGGTTCTGGTACTGGACTGGGTTCTAGTATCGGACTGGATTCTGGTTTTGGACTGGGTTCTTGTACTGGACTGGGTTCTTGTACTAGACTGGGTTCTAGTATCAGACTGGGTTCTGGTACTGGACTGGGTTCTGGTATCAGACTGGGTTCTGGTACTGGACAGGGTTCTGGTACTGGATTGGGTTCTAGTATCAGAGTGGGTTCTGGTGTGGGATTGGGTTCTGGTATGGGGATGGGTTCTGGTATAGGATTGGGTTCTAGTATCGGACTGGGTTCTAATATCAGAGTGGGTTCTTGTACTAGACTGGGTTCTAGTATCAGACTGGGTTCTGGTATGGGACTGGGTTCTGGTACTGGACTGGGTTCTAGTATCAGAGTGGGTTCTGGTATGGGATTGGGTTCTGGTATGGGGATGGGTTCTGGTATAGGATTGGGTTCTAGTATCGGACTGGGTTCTAATATCAGAGTGGGTTCTGGTACTGGAGTGGGTTCTGGTATCAGACTGGATTCTGGTACTGGACTGGGTTCTAGTACTGCAGTGGGTTCTAGTATGGGATTGGGTTCTGGTACTGGACTTGGTTCTGTTACTGGACTTAGTATCAGTCTGAGTTCTGGTATTGGACTGCGTTCTTGTACTGGACTGGGTTTTGGTACTGGACTGGATTCTAGTATAAGACTGGGTTCTGGTACTGGACTGGGTTCTGGTATCAGACTGGGTTCTAGTACTGGACAGGGTTCTGGTACTGGATTGGGTTCTGGTATGGGACTGGGTTCTGGTATTGGACAGGGTTCTGGTACCGTTTGCAGCTCAGCAGCTCTTGGTGAAGCTCCTGGTGGCTCTTGGAGGCCTTGACCGGGTTCAGGAGCTTCTTGGGTTTGATGATGTCATCGTCTTCGTCTCCATCCAGGTAATCCGGCGGCGGGACGAAGCCGGACACCGGAGACGGTTTCCGGCTGTTGGGTCGGTTCTGGTGCAAGTCGGCGAACGCTGAAGCTGGAAACAGACAGAACACTAGATCTAAACTGTGATCTGCTGCTGGTGGAACGTCTCCAGGCTGAAGGTTCTAGAATGATCTCTACTGGCCGTTCCTCAGATGTTCTGGAGATCAGATGTGGTTCTGCTGGAATCAGATGTTGAAGCAGCTACAGGGATTTGGTCCTGTTGGTCCAGAAACTCTATAAAGAAGCTGCTTTGGTACTTTCAGTCACAGGATTCATAAAATCTAACTTTCTGTTTTGAAGAACCTCTTCAGCTGCAAACAGGATTTTAAAGGTTGATATAAAGATGCTGCATCAAAATCAACTGGACTTCTTGGGTAGGTTCTTCAAGACGTTTCACCTCTCATAGAACCCTGTGGATACCCAAGAAGTCCAGTTGATTTTCGTCTATGACTTCTCTGGTACCAGAGAAGTCCAGCTGATTTTTACTGAAGCTCCTATGACTACCATGACCTGGTTACTGAGAATCTCCACAGACATGTTGCACCTCATACAGCTGATGAATATGTTGCTAATGCTAATGCTAGCCAGATTTAGCAGCATCCGACACTTGACTTTAATAAACTGGTGGATCCCGACGATGAAGGTCCATTTAATGAATCTGATCGTGATGTTGTGTTTAAAGACTGAAGTTTGTTTGTTTGATCAATTCATTTCTAAAAAGTTGAACAGAAACATGAAAAATAAAAACCACTGATTGAAGCAGCTGCATTCTAACATTAAGCTTGAGTTCATGATTCTGATAATTAGGTTCAAAACACATCAAAGATCCTTTGAAACCAGAAAAACAAGTTGGAATGACGTAAAAACATGTTTCTGCTGCTAATCAATCAATAACTCTAGCTGAACTTCACTTTATTAGAATCTTCTTCTGCTTTGACTTTTAGTTTGAACCCAAACATGAGGTTTAGATTTTGGAAACTTTTCATTTCTGGATTGATTTTCACATGTCTTCAGCTTATTCATCAGTTTAAGCAACCAGAATCCATAAAACTGATCATCCTGATCAATAACAGATGATCGATAATCCTGATGATCATCTTGTCTATGAAGCCGTTTTAGATGCTTCAGAAGGATGATATGAATAGAAACGCTTTAGGCAGGAAACAGAACGACATCATCGATCAGCTGATCACCATGGAGGCTGTAATGAAATGATAGCAGGAAGTCTGAGATGTTCTGAGGTATTGATCAGAGGTATTGATCTGTGGGAGCAGTGATCTGGTTACAGCAGGAGGAACCTCAGTAATATCAGAATAGAACGTCATTTTCTTTCCCTCCGTCCATCCACAGGAAACAGAAAGTTACTAAATCACATCAAATCAAAGAGCTGAAAGTCTAAAAGCATCTTTATTTCATAACGTTTGGCTCCTGGATGAGTTCATGAACATATCAGGTGTTAAAATGCTCCTTCCATCTCCTCTGATAGTCCTACCAACGTTAAAGTTCACCCAGAAGGACCTTTAAAGTTCTAGAAACCAGAACCACATCCAGGAACCAATGGTTGGTTCTAGGACTCTAAACTGATCACATTAGGATACATCCCATAATACTGAAGATCACACCAAGATACATCCCATAATACTGATGATCACAGCTTGGTAGAGAGGAAATGTTCAGAAACCAGATCCAGTGTTCAGACCAGTTAGACCAGTCAGACCAGTGGATGGTTTAAACTGACTCCATCTCTTCCTGTGTCAGATTTGGGCCATTTTGCTTTTTATGGTTTGGCTTTAGTGTCTTAATGATGATTCTGTGTTTCTTTGTGTTAATTTTGCCTCTTTTGTGTTGTTTCAGTCTCTTTTTGTGATTGTTTTGTCTTTTTGTGTCAACTTTGCATCTTTTTATACCAATTTTGCATCTTTTTGTGGTTATTTAAAATCTTTTTGTATCAATTTTGCATCTTTTTGGCCCAATTTTGCATCCTTTAGTCCCAATTTTGCATCTTTTTGTGGTTATTTCAAATCTTTTTGTGTCAATTTTGCGTCTTTTTGTGGTCATTTCCCTTTGTTGCACTGATCTGGGGTCAATTTTTACCAGAACTCAGATGTGTTTTTCCTCCTAAAATGTCATGTGTCTATCTAGAATAGAATAGAATAGAATAGAATAGAATAGAATAGAATAGAATAGAACAGAATAGAATAGCTTTATTGCTATCATACATGGGGGCATGATGAAAATATCTATATATAAATATATATTGTGGGTAGGTATACTCTGGATTTCAAGGACCTAGAACTCTGGAAATATTCTCAGGATGAAGGTAGAACGCTGATCATTGATAAAGTTACAGAACCAGAACCAGACTGTGAAACACCTGAAACCACCTGGATGTGGAGTCTGTTTATGGTTCTCTGATGAATCCTGGACACGTTTGGACTTTGGTTCTGATGTTGGTTTAACTGTTCAAACAGTCTGAGGTCAAAGTCAGACTCATGTTCAGCTTCAGCTCACATGATCAACGTCATGGAACCCAAACTATGGAACCCGGTCTGATCCAGAGACCCGGTCCAAACCAGGATCACATTACAATCAGCCAGAACTTTAGAATCAACCAGAACTTTAGAATCAACCAGAACTTTAGACTCAACCAGTACTTTAGAATCAACCAGAACCAGAACTTGGTTCCGTCTTCTTACAGCTCTAAACACTGACTTGTTTTTCCCAGATTCCTAGAATCCAGAAACAGCCTCAGAGTTTTCCATCATCAGCCGAATAAATAAATTATATCAGAAGAAACATGAAATATTCTGTTAATAAACCTGAAGCAGAATCACACCTAGAGAACGTGTTTAATGATGGAAGGACCGTTTCCTGATGGTTCCTGACATTTCCTAATGTTTTAGATGCTCAGCAGAACTTTACTGAACCAGTTTAACGCAGTTTTTAGAGGAAAACATTCAAACAGTTTAACAGAACAGAACAGAATAAATGTTCATGAAGCACCACATCTCACCAGATTTCACCATCTGACTGGAGCTCTGAGAGGGGCTGCTCTGATCCATCTGCTCCTGGTTCTACTCCTAGTCCTGGTCCTGGTCGTGGTTCTGTTACTGGTTCTAGTCCTGGTCCTGGTTCTGTCCTCCTCTCTGGTCTCAGTCTGCTGGAAGCTTCATGTCTGTTCTGCTGCTCAGTCAGAGTGAGAGTAGAGCAGCAGTCACATGACCTCAGTGTTTCCCTGATGCTCCTCCTCCTCTTCATCATCCTCCTCTTCATCATCCTCCTCCAGATTCAGCAGGTTTCTCAGGTTTGAAGTGAGAACCTTCAGAACATCAGGACAATCTGTACTTTGAACTTCCAGCCTTGTTCTGTTGGTGGCGCTAAAACACCTCGACTGTCTCCAGTTTGTTTCTGATCGAATCCAAACCCAGACTTTGAGCCGAAATGTTTCCAGTCAAGAAAGAAGTTAAAGTTCAAATTAACCTGAAAATATGGAATAAAATACAAGTTTACCCCAAGAGTTTAAATATTAGCAGACAGAAATACCACAGAGACACAAAACAATCACAAAGAGACACAAAACAACCACAGACACAAAGAGACACAAAACATCCACAAAGAGACACAAAACAACCACAAAGAGACACACAGAGACACAAAACAACCACAAAGAGACACAAAGAGACACCAAACAACCACTTTCTGCTCTCAGCTCTCGTAGGAGGCGGTCGCACTTTTCCTTGCTCCGCTATCTCTGTTCCTCCCTACCCTCATGTCTCCCTGCTTGCTGCATTTCTTCGTCTCGTCTCGTCTGTCTGACTCGGAGCGATCGCTTGGCACTGGACCTTCGAAACACCGATCATGGAATTGATTAACTGGTCTCTCAACGCAATTGACAAGATTGTCGCCACAAAGAGCACAGGCCTAGGGGAGCCTACCTGCCTGGATGGGAGTTTTGCCTCTGGTTAAGTGATCGACGTCTGGGGGAAGTGGAAGGGGATCATGTGCCTGGCACCCCTATCCGTGGAGGATGTGGAAGATGTTTATATATTCGGATTTATGATGACAGGCCTGCTGATAATTGGCTTGTTCACTGGCCTGAGCTTCTGGAAAATCAGGAAGACCGCAGACAGAAACGACGTCCAAACTCTGCTGGTCTATGCAAACGAACGGATCACGGCTGCCGATTCTCGGTATGACGAACTCAATCGTAAGATGAACAATTTGCTTGGTGTGACTGTTGATTTGAGTCACAGATTGGAAGCCATCAGGGTGAGAATCGCTACAGCTGAGGTCTAAAATTGTTGAGAGCAGTAGGGGGAAGGTGAAATTACTTCTCTCCTGCTCAAACATGTGAATAACTGATTACATTCTGGCGCCCCTGGAACAATAACAAACTCCTCTGGAAGTTTCATGGCCAAGAGATAGCTCTCCTACACCCCCCCCCCCCCCACCTTCCCAAGGACACCTGTTGACTTTTGGACCGGGCCAACCGAGGACGTCTCCATAGCAACCTTGCTGTGTTATCGCGCTCCCACCCTCGCGAACTGAGACACCGGAGGTCTGAGACGGAAGAAGATGGGCTACACTCATACACACACATCGGACTCATGAACTGAGGACCGAGCTAAACATTCGCACACACATTCCCATATCCCCCCTCCCCCCCGCCTCCACAAGCTTTCCTCGCCATACACAGGAGCCAGGAATCCGTGCACCTGCACAGGAACCGGCTAACTGTGTGGTGCTCCCCCCTCCACACCCCACATCCTTATCCCAACTATCCTTGTCTAATATGCTTTGCCTGTTTGCGGGTTTGTTTTTTTTTAGGTTCCTTCTCAAATTGAATTTCCCAACATTGGAGGTTTCATTTGGTACAACGAGCCTTTTTTTTCTTCTACCCTCTGCAATCCCTACCCAGATCCCAACATGTCCTTTTTCTTTTTTTTCTTCAAGAAAGGTGCGCGCAGCACTGCGCAGCAGCCGGAGCTGTCATTGGCAGGGCAGCTCAAATGAAATACCGTTGTATATGAAAATGTGCAATGACCAATAAAGATTGATTGAAAGAGACGCACAGAGACACAAAACAACCACAAAGGGACACAAAGAGACACAAAATGACCACAAAGAGACACAAAACAATCAAAAAGAGACACAAAGAGACACATGGAGACACAAAACAACCACAACACAACCATTCCACTAACGTAGCGCTGAGTGGTTGGTAGCGTTGTAGGGTTATGGTTTGGGTTGGTAGTGCTGAGTGGTTGTGGACCTGCCTTACGTTGTGTTGGACAGGTTTTGTTCTTCTGGACATTGAGGTGATTTTAGACAGGTTTTGATACATTTTCTTGATGCTTGTCGTTATGTTGGAGAAGTTCAAAGTTGTTTTGTTAGTGGGTTGTTGTGGACAAGCAACCATCTAATGTTTCTTCTGCCTCCAGAACCTTCTCGTGGTGTCACCATCTACATCTGAAGAACACTCTGGATGTCCAACAACATGAACGTCCACCTGCAGGACTCTGACCTTCATCATCCAGAACTGACTGGTGTCATGTTGTTGCTGTTTGGTTTTTATTTGTTCATTTCTCAGTGAAGTGTGTCTTGAGTCCACACATGATGAATGAATAAAGTCAGGGTGGTCTACGTAGGGATGAGGGTCAGGGTGGTCTATGTAGAGATGGGGGTCAGGGTGGTCTACGTAGAGATGGGGGTCAGGGTGGTCTACGTAGAGATGGGGGTCAGGGTGGTCTACGTAGAGATGGGGGTCAGGGTGGTCTACATAGAGATGAGAGTCAGGGTGGTCTACATAGAGATGAGGGTCAGGGTGGTCTACATAGAGATGAGGGTCAGGGTGGTCTACATAGAGATGAGGGTCAGGGTGGTCTACATAGAGATGAGGGTCAGGGTTCTCTCTACAGGATCTCTGGTTGGACTCAGACCAACCAAACCATTTATCACATGATCCACCTTCTGCTGCTCTGAAGATTAAAACTGCAGATTAAATTAATTCTCTGATTCTGGGTCAGTTCTGGATGATTCAGGAACAACGCAGAGGATCGTGGGTGATGTAGTCCTTCCATTAATCAGAAACCACGTGTTGATGACTCCAGACAAACACCTGTGTGGAGGTCACATGACCCAGGTGAGTTCCTGTGTTCAGGTTGCTGCTGGTGTTCCTCCTGATGTCTGATCAGGATTATTCCTTTATGTCCAGCTGGAGGATTAACTGCAGTTAATCTGAAGGATTAGAGAAACACTCAGAGCTCAGCGGCCTCACAGTCCAGCAGCAGGTTTACAGGACGACACCGATTGGTGATCACACTGATCACCAATAACCAATAGATATCCAGTAACATATGTATGTTATTGGATATCTATTGATTATTGGTAGTCAGACACACTGATCACCAACAACCAATAGATATATGACAATACGTAATAACTGATATATTCTATATATAACAACACATGGCAGAGGTGTGTCAGTCATCACTAGACTGGTTCATTAATAAGGATTAATATAGAAACAGGAGGATGATGTCAGAGCATCATGTGACTTCTCTGTTTACTGATCGATCGATTGATGAATATTGATCAGTTTGTTTCCTGCAGTTCTATCTGTTCTTTGTTTTCTCACTCTGTTCTCTTATTTCTTCATCAGATATTGTTTTCCAGATTCTGCTTTGGTTTAATCTGTAGCTACCTGCTAAGTTAGCTGCTAGCCGTTAGCATAGTATTAGCCTCTGTGAAAGCAGCTAACATCTTGAAGTGTGGAGATGTTTGAGCTTCTAGTTCAGTTCCTGCAGGTTGTTTTTCTGTCAGTTAGAACATTGTTAAAGTTAATCTGACTGTAGAAACATGTGACGCTGCTCCAGCTAGCGTTAGCCACAGGCTAATGGGCACAGCTAACCTCTTAGTGTTAGCATTAGCCTAGCACCTAAAGCAGCATCAGTTCCAGCAGGTGAATTATTCAGGTATTTTCAGGGGAAACTGAGCAGCTGCAGAGAGCTCTGGTCTCCTCCAGCTGAAGACCTCCAAAGGAAGGAGGAACCTGAGCAGATGTTGAACCACCTCAGCTTGGAAGGAGCTCTGACTCTGAGCTCTTCATCTTCTCTGAGTCCAACACCCACTAGAGTCCAACACCCACCAGAGTCCAACACCTACCAGAGTCCAACATCTACCAGAGTCCAACACCCACCAGAGTCCAACATCTACCAGAGACCAACATCTACCAGAGTCCAACACTCACCAGAGTCCAACATCTACCAGAGTCCAACACCTACCAGAGTCCAACATCTAACAGAGTCCAACACCTACCAGAGACCAACATCTACCAGAGTCCAACATCTACCAGAGTCGAACACCCACCAGAATCCAACATCTACCAGAGTCCAACACCCACTAGAGTCCAACACCCACTAGAGTCCAACATCTACCAGAGTCCAACACCCACCAGAGTCCAACACGTACCAGAGTCCAACACGTACCAGAGTCCAACACCCACCAGAGTCCAACATCTACCAGAGTCCAACACCCATTAGAGTCCAACACCCACTAGAGTCCAACATCTACCAGAGTACAACACCCACCAGAGTCCAACAGCTACCAGAGTCAAACACCCACCAGATTCCAACATCTACCAGAGTCCTACACCTACAGGAGCCATGTTCATCTTTGTGTCTAGAATACTAACAACTTCATGTTTTCCTCTGTTTGTCTCTTTGTTGTGGTGTAATGACACCTCCACCTCGGTGCAGCTCTGAGTTTAAATAAAGTCTGATGATCTGCTCCACCTCAGCCTGAACTAACCCCACCTCCAGGTAGACCAGGTGTGTCAAGAGACTCGGTCAGTGGGGTTATTTGACTAAAGCTAATCTTAACATCAGAGTCTGGTGTTTCCTTTGCGACACCGACCCTCAGCTGGGTGAGACGGATGGTAGCCTCACAGGGACAAACTTACCTTTGCCTTTTGGGTGCTTTCCATTTTTCATGCTCTGCTGCTTCGGTGGAGGTTCGTGGTCGATGCTGTACGCCTTCTGAAAACACAGAAGATGAAGAAGACTGAGGACCAGAACCCACACAGATCTACCTGCTGCACGCTCCATTACACACCTGACTCAGAGGACCTGTCACCAAGTCCACTCGAGTCAGATGGAGTTCAGTCATATGAATCGAGTCAGTGGAGTCTGTGTCGAGTTACTCGGTGACTCTGAGGATGTGAAGCTTCACTCAGCTGTTTGTTGATAGTAAAGATGTTTTTTCCGCACGTTGACTAAAATCTTAGAAGATACTGAGGAAGTTCTGAGATCCACCAACAGGAAGTTTAAAGTTCTACCTTCAGCCCACCTTTAATCAGATCCTGAAGGAGACTAGAACCCAACTCCTGAATTGAGGAAATGTTGCTCTGCGTCTTTAATTCAGCTCTGAGTGTTCTGTTGTTCTGCCACAGGTTGAATAGAGCCTCTCATCAACATGCTGCAGGCCTCCCTGAGTCCCAGACCCCAGCAGACCCCCCTCCCTGGGAGACCCACATTCAGACAGGAGACCCCAGGACCAGGACCGCCACAGGGGGTGCTGCAGAGCCGAAGCAACTCAGATCTGATCCAGAACACAAGCAACACGATTGTTCTGATCCAGAGTGACGTCAGAACACCACAGAGAACCTAGAGACCCATTCAGAACCCCACAGAGAACCCAGAGAACTTGGTTCTGGTTTCCCTCAGTTCTGCTGGTTTAAAGTTTCATTCTTTCTGAGCAGACAGAATAAATCGCCTCTGATTGTTAAGTGATTTTGTTTCCATTCTGTAGCAGCAGAACTGAGGACGGAGCGCCCCCCCCACTGGACACTCAGCAGCAGCACATCCTGTTCTCATTAGAACTCTAGATAAATCCAGCTTCAGAACTCCTTTCAGTTTGTGGACATCTTAGAGTCAAAGGTTTCCACAGAGATCTCTTTAAATGACTCATCAGGAAAATTAAACTATTTTATCCTTGTTTTAAATAAAATGTTCTGAGTGATAAAAGAACAGCCATCTGTAAAGACTCCAGAATAAAGGCAGGTATAAAAGTGGACATTTGATGGATGAAGAACTGAAGCTGAAATATTATTAAGACGTTCGAAGTAAAGAATGTGTCAAATGAAGCCTTCTAATATTTAAAAAAAGAATAAAATATTCTGAAAATATCATAAAAGAATAAAATATCCCAAAACATAATTCTCAGAGTTGTAATTAAAATTCATTTAGAGAGAAGAAGCTCTGATTATATGTTTAATAAAATTTCAACATTTTTCTTGTAAACCATATTTACAGGAGAAGTTTAATAGATTACTGGACAAGTTTCTCTCATTTCATGGGTGAATGTGTTTACATCTCATTAATTAGTCAATGAACCAGTCAATGAACCAGTTAATCAACCAGTTAATGAACCAGCTGAACTGGTCTGGCTGTTTGCTCAGAGTGCAACATTCCTCTCTGCTGATCTCTGAACTATTTCTAGCTGCAGGATTTTCTCTCATCGTCTTTATCTGGAGTCAGAGATGGATTTAACCACCGCTGATCACTGACCTGCTGCTAACCAACACCAGTTAACCAGTAGAGTTAACCAACACCAGTTAACCAGTGGAGTTAACCAGTAGAGTTAACCAGCACCAGTTAACCCGCACCAGTTAACCAGTAGAGTTAACCAGCACCAGTTAACCAGTACAGTTAACCAGCACCAGTTAACCAGCACCAGTTAACCGACGGAGTTAATCAGTACCAGTTAACCAACACCAGTTAACCTGCACCAGTTAACCAGTAGAGTTAAAAATAATTCGCTGCTTCTGATTGGTCACAGCTGACTCACTGTGAGGTCACAACCTCCCAGGAGCCGAGCTCTGATTGGTGGACAGGAGGTGAAGGTAAAGCACTGACTGGTCACCTGAGGGTTGAACTCTGAGAGACCAGTGGGTCAGAAGGAGATGTGCAGAAGGTCCAGGTTCTCAGTGTCAGGAAGGTGGTTCTCTTTAAACCTGTTACATCTCCACGGTAACTGATGCTGAGGAGCTAGAGCTCCATGGTAACTGATGCTGAGGAGCTAGATCTCCATGGTAACCGATGCTATGGAGCTAGCTCTCCATGGTAACTAATGCTGTGGAGCTAGATCTCCATGGTAACTGATGCTGAGGAGCCAGATCTCCATGGTAACTGATGCTGAGGAGCTAGATCTCCATGGTAACTGATGCTGTGGAGGTAGATCCCCATGGTAACTGATGCTGTGGAGGTAGATCCCCATGGTAACTGATGCTGAGGAGCTCCATCTCCAACCTCCTGATCTGAACGTTTCTAAAACCATTGAATGAAGCCGTTACAGCAACACACACTGGATGCATCCTGTTACCATGGAAACCTACATGTATTCAGCTGCAAACATCCCATAAATGTATTTTAATGTTTGGTTTGTTTCCTCTGCTGGTCCTGCAGCTGATAGATCACTGATCAGATCATTAATCATCTATTGGTATTTATTCAATCGGTAACATTAATTTATCTTTAATTTGGTTCAGATTAAAGTGATTTCCTTCATTATGGGATGGAGTCAGGCCTACATGACCTTCAGTACAACATCATGTTTAATACATGAAGTCTTATAGTTTTATTGTGCAGCTGTCAGTGATCAATAATCAGCTGTATTGATCGGTTAAATAAATACAGCTTTCTACCAGCGTTCCTGTCTGACATCACTTCCTGTTGCAGCTTTTTACCATCATTAATGTTTATGTTCCTCATTGTTCTCATTAGAACAACCTGCTGACTGAAGCAGCTCCATGATTGGTCCATTTACTGCAGAAAAGTCACATGACTTGTTAAACGTCCATTTGCCTGAAACAGGAAGTCTGAGTTGACAGAGGAAGTAGAAAACCTCCTTTATGACGGCTGAAATCTGACTGAGGTTCAGTTCTGTTGAACCGATTGAGAGTCTGGATGAAAGAGTCTCCATAGTTCTGATCTGTGGTTGAATGTATCACCAGATTACTGATGTCCAGCTTCCATTCTGAGCTGTAAAACTCAGGGTTCCCTCATTCAGATCCATGTTTCTGATGGTTTGATGTCTTCATATCCAGGTTACTGAAGCAGGTGAACCTTCAGGAGACAACCTGAGTCCAGACTAGCTGGAGACGACCAGATGTTTGAAGCTCAAAGTAACTTTTCTGTAAACCAGATGAAGGTATCTAGAGCTTAGAGCAGATGTAAATAATCAGAAGACTGACTTAAATCTGCAGACAGTGGACCAGCAGCGAGTAAAACCTCTGACTGGAGAGGTTCTGGTTCCTGGAGGTGGATCTGACCCAGATGGAGATTCCAGCTCGTCTCCACCTGCTGCTGCTGACAGAAACACTCGGCTAAAAATAGGCCGATGAGTCAATGTGACTCGATTCCTCCATCCAGAACCCTGTCAGCTGTTGGTCGCCATGGCAACAGACACGCCCTCAACAGGTGCATCGCTTCATAATTCAAATATTTGTCGCCGTTCAGCTTTTCTCCGGTTCACCAGAAACTCTAAGGCTGTTTGAGAATCGCATTCCTCTGAGCTCTGCTCCATCAGAGAGCAACACAAACGGACCTCCACTTTCCACTGCTGTTTAGACCGTCTACTGAAGGTTCTACTGAAGGTTCTACTGAAGGGTCTACTGAAGAGTCTACTGAAGGTTCTACACTGAAGGTTCCACCTCAGAGTTCTCCTCTTCTACTGCTTACAACTTTAAATCAGGGTCAAAATAAAAACAGATTTCTACAAAATAATATCAATGAATTAAAAATACAAACTGTGAAATAAGGGACTGCATCAGGATTAAGCCTCTTTAAAGACTCTGATGGAACTCAGCTGGTTCTAGAAGTCCTCAATGGATGACCTGAGGTCAATGACTGGAGGATAAAGACTCCTGGATCTGAAGGTCCAGTCTCTGGTGGAGCAGAACTCCTGGATAGAACTACACCATGAAGACTGAAGAACCAAGAAACTCTAAGAAAAGGTTGTTGAAAAGCATCAGTCAGGACGATACAAGAACATTTAAAGTTCCTGAAGATCTCCTGGAGTCCAGCTAAATCCATCATTAAGAAATGCAAGGAAGATGGAACATGAATAAATCTGACTAGAGCAGGATGTCCTCAAGACCTGAGAGACTAGAGAGGGAGGCCACCAAGACTCCTATGACTCCTCTGAAGGAGAAAGAGACTAGAGAGGGAGGCCACCAAGACTCCTATGACTCCTCTGAAGGAGAAAGAGACTAGAGAGGGAGGCCACCAAGACTCCTATGACTCAAACAGCTGATCTATTAATCTAGAAACAAGGACAATAATCATCATTTGCAGTTTAAAGCACTGATCTGTGAACCAATGACTGGCAGCTGAAGTTATTTTTCTTTGAGGTTATTTTAACATCTGAACTTGTTAATGATTCTGAGGTTTGTGTTCTTGGTTTATAAAAACAGAAGATCATCTTTAGAAACCACATTAAGCTCTTTTCTCTGTACGACTGATCAGTGAATAATAATAACAATAATCAACAGTTTCATTTAGTTTCATGTTCTTATGTTAAGTCATTTTGACGTAAAGACTCTCCAGAAGCTTCACTGAATGACTTTACCTCCACACCAGCTCCTGAACATCTCAGATTATTTAACTCTGTTCGCCTTAAATGCATGAACTTCTATTTTAAAGGCAGCTGGAGTCAGTCGGGCTCTTTTACAGAAGAAACAGAGAATAAACCAGTCGACAGTCTTCAGATCTGAATGGACTCACCTTCTTCCCATAAGCAGCTCCCATTGTTTCCAGTTAGAGGCAGCAGCTTCCTGACAGTCCAGTCGCTGGGCTCCGTTAACCCTCCAGGCTGGGAGTCCGGCTGGTCGGCTTCATCACAGCAGAGTGAGGAGGAGGAGGAGGAGGAGGAGGAGGAGGAGGAGGAGGAGGAGGAGGAGGAGGAGAAGGAGGAGGAGGAGGAGGAGTCCTGCCACCTATTACTGTCTGACTCTCTGCTGCCACCTGCTCAGGTGATCCCACCAGATTAATCTAATTGGACCTGACAGGAGAGAAATGAACTCTGGACCTTAAAACCTCTGAGAACAAGAACCAGGAACCACAAAGGCGTTCTAGTAATCAGAGTTTATGAGGTTCTCTGGAGAACAACAAAAACAGCAACACAGAATAATTGTTCTTACATTAGAATTACAGAATAATTACAAGAATAACTATCTCTGGAAGGATCCGGGTCAGAAAGTCAACGGTTTAAAAAAACAGATTTTTTAAAAGAAACAGTTCCTCTGAACTCCAACACTTAGCCACATGTAATACAGCCCTCACCCAGCAGTTTCACCACCATTACCACCTTAAATCAGCCCTCACCCAGCAGTTTCACCACCATTACCACCTTAAATCAGCCCTCACCCAGCAGTTTCACCACCATTACCACCTTAAATCAGCCCTCACCCAGCAGTTTAACCACCATTACCACCTTAAATCAGCCCTCACCCAGCAGTTTCACCACCATTACCACCTTAAATCAGCCCTCACCCAGCAGTTTCACCACCATTACCACCTTAAATCAGCCCTCACCCAGCAGTTTCACCACCATTATCACCTTAAATCAGCCCTCACCCAGCAGTTTCACCACCATTACCACCTTAAGTCATTCCTCACCCGGCAGCTTCACCACCTTTCCACCTTAAATCAGCCCTCACCCAGCAGTTTCACCACTTTTCCACCTTAAATCAGCCCTCACCCAGCAGTTTCACCACCATTACCACCTTAAATCAGCTCTCACCCAGCAGTTTCACCACCATTACCACCTTAAATCATCCCTCACCTGGCAGTTTGATCACCTTTACTACCTTAAATCATCCATCACCTCCACCACCTTTACCACCTTAAATCATCCCTCACCTGGCAGTTTCACCACCATCACCACCTTAAATGATTCCTCACCTGGCACTTACACCACCTTTACCGCCTTAAATCATCCCTCACCCGGCAGTTTCACCACCATTACCACCTTAAATCATCCCTCCTGTGGCAGTTTAGCCACCTTTACCATCTTACATCATCCCTCACCTGGCAGTTTCACCACTTTTACCACCTTAAATCATCCATCACCTGGCAGTTTCACCACCATTACCACCTTAAATCATCCCTCCCGTGGCAGTTTGACCACCTTTACCACCTTAAATCATCCCTCACCTGGCAGTTTGATCACCTTTACCACCTTAAATCATCCATCACCTGGCAGTTTCAGCGATTATCTATAACATTCACCTTCATTCACCAATTGTCCAGTTTTATTCAGTATTATTCAGTCTTCTGAAGGTTTTTACAGACATTTTGTTTTTGTTCATAAATCATGAATCTTCGATTAATCTGTTGATAGGTGGTGATCTCAGCTGAGGGTTAGGGTTCTGCTGCTCAGGGTTAGGGTTCTACAGACTGAACCACAGCTAGAAACAGACCATTTATTCATAAATAACAGAAGTGGTAGATGGAACTTAAAGTGAGTTTCTTTAATGTTTCCACAGAGTTTAAAATACAGTTTGTTGTTTCTTTGGGTTATCATCAGTTCAAACAGTGAAACTATTTCAGACATGAAAGCAACAAAAACTAACTAAAGGAGGAACGTTAAGGGGTTCTACTGATGAGATCACTTCATGGTTCTAAACTCGACACCCTCACAGTAATCAGATTACTTCTCAGTAGAACAGGAATGAATCCTTCATAAAGACTGGAGTCAAGCTGTGACTCCAGTCGGTTCTACAGGATGAACCTTAGTGTTGCATCTACTCTCAGATGTATGATAAACTGTAGAAACACTGAAACAGACATTCTACGAGAGTCAACTGAAGATGAACCAAAGATCCTGAAACCATCTCCAGGTGGATCGTTCTGATGTTTGTAGAAACATCTGAAAACTTATTCTGAAAGTCTGATTTACCTCCAGTCTGGATCAACTTCCTGTCAGCTGTGATGAAGCAGGTCGGACCTCCTGTTAGATGTGAAGAACCCTCAGAGTTCTGTGAAGGTTCCTCTCCTGACTACCTGGAGGTTTCATTGGATCCTCTGGAGCAGCAGATCTGAGAGCAGCTGTTTATTTAAATTTTTTTTAATTTATTTAATATTTCATGTCAGGAATTAAACCACCTCTCTGTAGAACCGAAAACGATCACATCTCACAGCTGCAGAGATCTCTAACCCCATTGGTTTGAATTGTTGTGATTTCACTGCTCATGCAAGGCTTCTGATTGGATGTGGGTCCAGCAGCGCATCTGAACAGCTGATTTTCTCTAATCGTTGGCTGATGAGTGCAGAGAGCAGATGGTATCTGTGTTTTATTGCAGATCAGACACAATAAATAAAGTCAGGATATCTGGAGTCCATCACCGTGGACAGGATGATTCTACACGACGGATCACATGATGGAATGTGGCTTTAACACAGCCTCTACTGGTCAGTGGTGGGCGGAGCCTCGGCGTCATCATGGCTCGGCCCCGACATCTGCATGAAGAGCTCCCGGAGCTCCGTGATGTCATCATCGAGGGATGGCAGAGGCGGTGCCGACCGCTGCTCACGCTCCTCAATGAAGTCCCAAAGCCGGACGCTGTTCATGAACTGAACACAGACAGTCAGGAAACTACAAACCCCAGCTGAAGGACTACATCTCATAAACTACAAACGCCAGCTGATGGACTACAACTCATAAACTACAAACCCCAGCTGATGGATGACAACTCATAAACTACAAACCTCAGCTGAAGGACTACAACTCAAACTACAAACCCCAGCTGATGGACTACAACTCATAATCTACAAATCCCAGCTGATGGACTACAACTACCAATCAGATTCAGGTTCTTACCCGGACGTTTCCCTCTGAGCTCAGCTGTTTCCGGGGCTTGTCGGGTTCCGCTCTGGTTCCGTCTGGGAAGGCGTGAAGGTACAGACACTTTCCTCCGAACGGACACGAACCCCGACCCTGATCGAAGTACTTGCAGGCCTTTTTACTGCAGAGACAGAACGATGAGGTTCCACTGAGTGTATGTGGAACGTAGCAGAACCGTTGGTGCTTCTACACCTGCTACCGTCTCTGATCCCCTCCAATGAAGCTCCTTAACTGACCTGTAACTGAATTATGTTCCGAGGAAAACCTGTTTCCTCTCAGATTATGACAGATGTTTCACAAACCCACAAACCTGAGAACGCTCAGAGAACATTCAGAGAATGCTCAGAGAACACTCAGAGAACATTCAGAGAACGCTGTATCTGTTAATCATTCAGTGCAGCCGTGACATCTTGAGGACGTCACCTGGCCTCCAGAGGTCTCACCTGACTCCACACTTGAACAGGTCGATCAGCCGGTCCTTCTCCTCCTGGTCCTCCACCCAGTAGACCGACGGGATGACGAACTCAGAGACAACACGACACTCTGGACACGACCTGAGACACAGAGACAGTCAGACACGCTGTCCTCACCTGTCCCGTCAGACTGTCCTCAGCTGTCCTGTCAGACTGTCCTCACCTCAGATTGCCCTCACCTGTCTCATCTGTCCTCACATTAGACTGTCCTCACATCAGACTGTCCTCACCTGTCCTCACATCAGACTGTCCTCACATCAAACTGTCCTCACATCAGACTGTCCTCACCTGTCCTGTCAGACTGTCCTCATTTGTGCTGGACTTACTTGATGATCTTGTTGCAGAAGTTCCTGGTGCAGCGCCACTGTCGGATGCAGGCCAGGCAGAAGGTGTGGCAGCAGGAGGACAGGATGCCGAACCTGCGGTCGGATGGGTTGGCCTTCTGCACCACCACCTCCATGCAGATGGAACACACCTGAAAAGCAACCTTGGTCAGCGTCACCGTCACCACAGCAACCACACAGGTGACTGAAGGAACTCACCTTGTCCTGGCTGAGCTGAGCTGCAAACGCCTTTTCCATGTCGGCCTCAAAGGCCAGCAGACACACCTGGAGACAGAGGGACACCTGTTGGACCTGCTGATTGTCCTAAATGAGTCCTACTGACTGAAGACATCCGAGTCCTACAGATAGAAGACATCTGAGTCCTACTGACTGAAGACATCTGAGTCCTACAGATATAGGACATCTGAATCCTACAGACAGAAGACATCTCTGAGTCCTACTGACTGAAGACATCTGAGTCCTACTGACAGAAGACATCTGAATCCTACGGATAGAAGGCATCTCTGAGTCCTACTGACTGAAGACATGAGTCCTACTGGCTGAAGACACCTGAGTCCTACTAACAGAAGACATCTGAGTCCTACTGACTAAAGACCTCTCTGAGTCCTACTGACTGAAGACATCTGTGTCGTACTGACTGAAGACATCTGAGTCCTTTTCCATGATGTTCTGGTTCCTCAGAGCTGCAGGACTCTAAACTTGACCCACTAAGATGAGTCACGTGCACACCTTCTCATGCATCCTCCTCTGCTCAGGGTCGTGGGGGTGGAGCACGCGTAGTCCACACACCTCACACAGGTCGCCATGGAAATATGGACAGGTGTCGTCATAGTAACAGTGTCCGGCAGCTGCATATGGACACAGCTGTGGGAGGTCCTGATAAGCCCCACCCACCGAGGGAGGAGCTACAAAGAGTACAGGTGAGCAGAGTAAGACAGGTAAAGTGGAGGTGAGCTGTTCTAGATGGAGACAGTACCAACCTGGTTCTGGTGCTGCAGCGTCCAGGCCCGTCCTGATGGCATCCACGTATGACTGTGGAGCCGCCGCCGCCGTGACCTCCAACCCCACGGCATCAACCGGACCCCCGAACACCCCGTCAGAACCCAGAACTACAGACAGACAGAGGTAGAGGTTGGACCGGGTCGTCCTCTACAGGACTGAAAACATCCTGACTACAGACAGAGGCAGTGGTTCCACTGGGTCATGGTTCTGGTCCCCCAGACAGACGTTATTAAAGGGTTCTACTGGGACTCTTTGGACACAGTTCCATGAACCAGGACAAACCAACCAGACTGAGTTTGTTGGACGTGTGATGACACAGCTGAGTGTTCCTCACCTCTGTCTCTCAGAACCACCTTCCTGACACCACCCCTCCCAGCTCTGCCTCCGGCTCCGCCTCCACCTGCAGGATCCTCTGAAGCTCCTCCCCCTCCTGCTCTGAACAAAGGTCTGATGTGATCGTACCTGCACACAAGTCACACTCACCTGAGTATGCGCAGCAAGCTACGTAGCCCCTAGTTCGTACTGATGCAAAGGTTTTACCTGGTGAGTGTCATCTACATATGCAGACGTTACCTCCTCACCTGTCCCATTCAGGGTCACCTGTCGGTTACAGTTACCTGTCGGTTAGTTACCTGTCGGTTACAGCCACCTGTTGGTTAGTTACCTGTCGGTTACAGTCACCTGTCGGTTAGTTACCTGTCGGTTACAGTCACCTGTCGGTTAGATACCTGTCGGTTACAGTCACCTGTTGGTTAGTTACCTGTCAGTTACAGTTACCTGTCGGTTACAGTCACCTGTCGGTTAGTCACCTGTCGGTTAGTTACCTGTCGGTTACAGTCACGTGTTGGTTAGTTACCTGTCAGTTAGTTACCTGGCAGTTAGTTAGCTGTCAGTTACAGTTACCTGTCAGTTACAGTCACCTGTCGGTTAGTTGCCTGTCAGTTAGTTACCTGTCGGTTACAGTCACGTGTTGGTTACCTGGCAGTTAGTTAGCTGTCAGTTAGTTACCTGTCGGGTGCTGTCACCTGTCGGTCAGTTACCTGTCAGTTAGTCACCTGTCGGTTACAGTCACCTGTCGGTTACAGTCACCTGTCGATTAGTTACCTGTCGGTTCATTATCTGTCAGTTACAGTCACCTGTCGGTTAGTTACCTGTCGGTTACAGTCCCCTATTGGTTAGTTACCTGTCGGTTAGAGTCACCTGTCGGTTAGTCGCCTGTCAGTTACAGCCACCTGTCAGTTAGTTACCTGTTGGTTAGTTACCTTTCAGTTACAGCCACCTGTCGGTTAGTTACCTGTCAGTTACAGTCACCTCTCGGTTAGCTAGCTGTCAGTTAGTTACCTGTCGGGTTCTGTCACCTGTCGGTTAGTTACCTGTCAGTTAGTTACCTGTCAGTTAGTTACCTGTTAGTTACAGTTACCTGTCAGTTAGCTACTTGTCAGTTAGTTACCTGTCAGTTAGTTACCTGTTAGTTATAGTTACCTGTCAGTTAGCTACTTGTCAGTTAGTTACCTGTCAGTTACAGTCACCTGTCGGTTAGTTGCCTGTCAGTTAGTTACCTGTCAGTTAGTTAGCTTTCAGTTAGTTACCTGTTGGGTGCTGTCACCTGTCGGTTAGTTACCTGTCAGAGTCACCTGTGTGTTACAGTTACCTGTCAGTTAGTTACCTGTCAGTTACATTCACCTGTCGGTTAGTTACCTGTCAGTTAGTTACCATCACCTGTCGATTAATTACCTGTCGGTTACAGTCCCCTGTTGGTTAGTTACTTGTCAGTTACAGTGACCTGTCAGTTAGTTACCTGTCGGTTAGTTACCCGTCAGTTACAGTTACCTGTCAGTTACAGTCACCTGTCGGTTAGTTGCCTGTCAGTTAGTTACCTGTCGGTTACAGTCACGTGTTGGTTACCTGGCAGTTAGTTAGCTGTCAGTTAGTTACCTGTCGGGTGCTGTCACCTGTCGGTCAGTTACCTGTCAGTTAGTCACCTGTCGGTTACAGTCACCTGTCGGTTACAGTCACCTGTCGGTTACAGTCACCTGTCGATTAGTTACCTGTCGGTTCATTATCTGTCAGTTACAGTCACCTGTCGGTTAGTTACCTGTCGGTTACAGTCCCCTATTGGTTAGTTACCTGTCGGTTAGAGTCACCTGTCGGTTAGTCGCCTGTCAGTTACAGCCACCTGTCGGTTAGTTACCTGTTGGTTAGTTACCTTTCAGTTACAGCCACCTGTCGGTTAGTTACCTGTCAGTTACAGTCACCTCTCGGTTAGCTAGCTGTCAGTTAGTTACCTGTCGGGTTCTGTCACCTGTCGGTTAGTTACCTGTCAGTTAGTTACCTGTCAGTTAGTTACCTGTTAGTTACAGTTACCTGTCAGTTAGCTACTTGTCAGTTAGTTACCTGTCAGTTAGTTACCTGTTAGTTACAGTTACCTGTCAGTTAGCTACTTGTCAGTTAGTTACCTGTCAGTTACAGTCACCTGTCGGTTAGTTGCCTGTCAGTTAGTTACCTGTCAGTTAGTTAGCTTTCAGTTAGTTACCTGTTGGGTGCTGTCACCTGTCGGTTAGTTACCTGTCAGAGTCACCTGTGTGTTACAGTTACCTGTCAGTTAGTTACCTGTCAGTTACATTCACCTGTCGGTTAGTTACCTGTCAGTTAGTTACCATCACCTGTCGATTAATTACCTGTCGGTTACAGTCCCCTGTTGGTTAGTTACTTGTCAGTTACAGTGACCTGTCAGTTAGTTACCTGTCGGTTAGTTACCCGTCAGTTACAGTTACCTGTCAGTTACAGTTACCTGTCGATTAGGACTGCAACTAACGATTATTTTAAGAATCGATTAATCGGCCGATTATTTTTTCGATTAATCGATGAATCGGATTAAAAAAACAACACATTTTTAATTTCCGCCGCTTTATTCAGAAAGAGAAGATTTGGACTGACAGAACAAATAAGATCCTTGTAGCGAAGCCTTCGTCTTCAACCATCGACAGAGGCCTCATCTCAGTGACCATCATGTTGAGGATGCTCTCAGTCAGGACAGATGCTTGCTGTGGTGGACATGATGTCTTGCTCATCATGAAGCCTGTCATTGTTTGCTGTTCATGAAATGAGAAAGATAGTATGAGTATGTATTATAGCACAATTTACAACTCAGTAGTTATCTGGTTTTATTTGCAGTATTAGGTTAAGGCAAGTAAGTAGTCCAAAGAGCAAAACACAAAGTACGCACGCACACACACACACACACACACACACACACACACACACGTGCCCTATCACTGTCATTAATCAGCTAACAAACACTAGCATCAGGAGAGCTACCAGACAGACTAACGTTACGTTTTCTCACTTAAAAACAGAACAAACGTAGGATAATGTAGTGATTTACCTGCTGTTGAGCTCCTTCTTCCTCATCGGCGACTCCAACGTGTTTCCGTTTCAGGTGTTGCATCATCATCGTGGTGCTCCCGTACATCATATCACTTTTGTAAAGCTTGCATGTTACGCATGTTTTTTACTTTTTGAAGCGTGAAATGCTGCCACACTTTTGAGGATTTCGGTGTGACTGTTTTCTCCGTGTCCGTCATGTTTGGTTGAAATTACTCTGAATTTACTTTCGCTTTGCCGCCACCTCGTTCTGTTCAACTCGCTCTACAGGTTGAGTTATTTAAAAAAAAAAAAAAAACTTTATTTCAGTCAGCCAGCATTGACAAAGCTCTGCAGGTGAAGTAGACGCGCCGCGACATGGCGAGTGACGCACGAATCGATAATGAAATTCGTTGCCAACGTTTTTAATAATCGATTATTATTGATTTGTTGTTGCAGCCCTACTGTCGATTAGTCACCTGTCAACTAGTCACCTGTCAGTTACAGTCACCTGTCAGTTAGTTACCTGTTGGTAGGGATGCAACGATACAGTTAAGTCACGGTTCGGTACGATTTTCGATATGAGGGACACGATTTTCGGTTCGATTCAATACATTTAATGCTCTGAAAAAAAAAATACAAGTGTTATTCCTCTTTCGATATATATTTTTTTAATTTTGCTAACAAGCAAAAATAACAATGCCATAATAAAAACATGCATTTTAGTGCATAACATTATATAATATGTACGAGAGGGGATAGCATATCGTGGATCAACAGTTTTCATAAGGTACGAAAAGCCATCATTTTCAACCACAGAATAAGGCTGCAAAGCTTTGGCAACAAATGTTCCAACAGCACGTGTGATTTTCTTATGTTTATCGGAGGTGAAAGTGTACTTCTTTTGAAAGGCGTCCGCTATGCTGCTCTGAGACTTGGGTCGCGTTACCTTGTCTTCTGCCCCGCTCGCAGATGACTTGTCTGGGTGATGGCGGCGGAGATGAGTGGTCATGTTGGTCGTGTTGCCCGTGATGTACGGTATAGTTGTAAGGCAATACTTGCACACAGTTTTTGTTTTAGTCACCATTTTCGTCCCCTGATCATTATAATCAACAGCAAACCCAAAATGCTGCCATACAGCGGATCTGTACGACGTAGAAGCCGCCTCCTCAAACTTTTGTCTTTCCCCGCTAGCCATGATCCTCGTGTCTGTCACCTCTCCCTCAAACAACAGCAGCGTGGTAGCCCCCGCCCTCCAGGCAGCTTGGGGGGTGAGGGGAGGCGGGCTGCTTGCGGGGAGGAGCTTTCTGGGAGCTTTTCAAGGCAGAGGGCTCAGCCTTGGTTGCGCCCATAGCATTTTAGCGAGAGCACACTAGAAAAAGTTCAGAAAATACATTTTGGGAGCGCTGCTTTCATTTGGATCGAACGTTTTTGTGTATTGAATCGAAGAGGGCGTATCGAACGGTTCAATAAAAAATCAAGTATCGTTGCATCCCTACCTGTTGGGTACAGTCACCTGTCGGTTAGTTACCTGTCGGTTAATCATCTGTCAGTTAGTCACCCGTCGGTTAGTTATCTGTCGGTTAGTTACTTGTCAGTTTGTTACCCGTCGGTTAGTCACCTGTCGGTTAGTTACCTGCAGCGCTCTCCGTAAGCACAGACTCCTCTCTGGTAGAACTTGCAGATGGTGGAGGGTTTGCTGCTGCTTGGGTCATGAGAGAACAGACACCGGCTTCCCTCCCTGCAGACGCCATGGAGGAAATACCTGGAACACAGGAAGTGACATCAGCACCTTCAAACCATCGCTATGGCATTAGATTAGAAACTGCTCTGTGATTGGCTGGCAGTTCAAGTCTTTCATATTTGAATCATTCCTTGAATCTCCTCAAAGAAACGTCGTCTTCAGGTAACCTTGAACCACCCTCAGGGCGAGGAACGACTTTACTCAAAGATTGATCTAACCTCCTGAAAATCAGTTGAAGCTCTACATCATTTCTGTTTCCATCAGATGAATAAAGTCTCTGATGTTCTCAGAATGTTTCAGTCAGAGATGGTTGATTCCTCCAGACCCTATAATGCTGATTTTATTCTAAACCATTTCAGTATCTGTAGCTTTAAATGAGCTGCTGCTGGCCCCGCCCCTTCATGAAGAAGACTCTCTCTGTCTGTAATTGACAGACGAATGAGCCTTTCTATTGTCTAACTTTCTCTCTGAGGATCATTTTCCAGTAAACCAGTGTGAATGTTTTTAACTGGTGTGTTTGTCAGATGACGATATAAAATCAGTATTTAAATAATGCTACTGCTGGTTAACATGTTAGCATGCTGTCTGTTTCATCCTTGTTCTGCTGTCTGTCAACAGAAACATCTGGAAATGAGAGCAGCTTTACTGTAGTTCAGCTGGATAAAAGTGTAGTTTAATGAGCACAGAGAGCAGGGGTCCGTTTCACGAAGCAGGTTCAACAAACTCTGAGTTTAACCCTGAACTCTGAGTTGATCTACTCTGAGATAGAAAACTCTGAGTTTTCGGTTTCACAACGGCTGATTTGAGTTGGTTAAATCAACTCAGAGTAGTTTCACCCAGAGTTAAGCACGTGCACCACAACTCTGAAAAGCCAGGATCAATGGAGCGCTGATTCAATAAGTCACCATGGCAACGGGGAAGCGGAGGACTACACCGTTTGAATTGGAAATCTTAATGCGCTTATATAGCGAGTTTGAACACGTTTTTAGAAAGAAGTGCAGCACCTGCAGCTGCAAAAGAGAGGGAGACGGTGTGGGAGAACATTGCTGCCCTGTCAATGCGTAAGTTTAAATCACAATAATATTACAGGGGAAAACTGTTTGAATAGTAGCCTATTAAGTTATTTCATTGAGGTGCAATCCTGCAGGGGAGAAGCTTAAGATGAAATATAAGAACATTGTTCAAACAGGTAAGAAGTCAGCATAATCTCATGGAGCTACCTCATTTTGATCATGTTTTACATTGTAAAGTAGCCTAAATATTAAGTGGCTGTTTGACTGTGCAGTGGTTTTATCCCACACACAGCCTAAATGTGTGCATCCATATCATGTTCTGTTAAACAATTAAGCAATCAAGGCTCTCTGTGTGTGTGTATGTATGTATATATATATATATATATATAGACACACACACACACACACACACACACACACACACACACACACACACACACACACACACACACACACAGAGCCTTGATGGCTCTGACAGGTTTATGTCCAGGGGAAACCACAAAGATGGTAAAAGTCACAAAGAACCGCAGCACAACACACAATATCTGCTGGGATGTGAGAGCATGACTGTGGTTGGTAAAGTTGTAAATGTAAGGACGGATTAGGTTGGATGTAGATTATGGACTGTGAGGTGAAACGCTACCATTCAAAAAGATAACTGTCCGGAAATGCCAAAACATCTATGCGCGGTCTGAAAACAATCTCCCGACAAATATTTAATTCTCTGTGCAGTAATGCTGCTCCTTCATCCACTGGATCGTTAATAAACGGACATGACATTTATAGACGGCAGAACTAGACTTCGCCAAAACTCACCTGATGACTGAATGAATGAGGAAATCAAATGGCGTGTGTGACTGAAAGAGGGCGGAGACTGAGAGAAACTCGAGGTTTACTGAGAAAAACCTGGTCCCGACCAGGTTATGAGTCATAGAGTCTGTTACTATGGTAACTGACCGAGAGTTTAAGTTACCCCTCTTTGTGAAACAGGCTAGAGTTACCCCTCTGTCTCTGGTTTGAGTTACCTCGCTTTGTGAAACGGAAAACACTGAGTTTCCCTCATTTCAGGGTTAACAAAATCAGAGTTTTCACTAAACCTGCTTCGTGAAACGGACCCCAGGAGAGAAGCTAACGGATGCTAACATGATAACACAGTAACCAACCCAGTCCTGGTTTAAATTAAAATTTAACATCTCTGAATGTCCCTCAGTGGTAGGATTTACACAGACATCTGACCATCAAAGCTAACGTTAGCCACATTAGCTGTACAGTGCACTAACATTAAGGATTCTTTGTTTGTTGTGGCTAATGCTAATGTTAGCTACATTAGTCACACGATGCTCTAACTCCAGGGATCCTCCTATAGTTGCAGCTAACGCTAATTTTAGCCAAATTAGCGTACAGCACGCTAACTGTAAGGATCCTCCTATAGTTGTAGTTAAAGCTATCATTAGCCACATTAGCCTACAGCATGCTAACTCTAATATCCTCCAATAGCTGTTGCTAATGCAAGCATTAGCCACATTAGGCTACAGCATGCTAACTCTAAGATCCTTCTATAGTTGTAGCCAATGCTAAAATTAGCCACATTAGCCTACAGCATGCTAACTCTAAGGATCCTCCTATAGTTGTAGCTAATGCTATCATTAACCACATTAGCCTACAGCATGTTAACTCTAACCATCAGTAATCTGAGTGTTCTCAGTGCATGAAGACTGTTGTGCTCACTCTAACAGCGGAACATCTGGTGAGTTTTAGATGTTTTAGAGTTTAGCAGAAGCAGGAAGTAAATAAACCTGGTGGGCTTATTCTGATTGGTTCACCTGGAAGCAGGGGGCAGGGTACACAGAGCTGGACTGCTATTGGGTCCAGCTCTGTGTAACCAGTAACAATCTGGTCAGATTGTTATTGGTTAGTTAGCTGTGAGGCTAACTAGATGGTCAGATTGTCACTGGTTAGTCAGCTGTGAGGCTAACCAGCTGTAAGGCTAACGAGCTGGACAGATGGTTAGCTGTGAGGCTAACGAGCTGTGAAGCTAACGAGCTGGTCAGATTGTTATTGGTTAGTTAGCTGTGGGGCTAACTAGCTGTGGTCCGAACTAGCTGTGGGGCTACGTAGCTGTGGGGCCAACTAGCTGTGAGAACAGAACAGAACAGCCACTAACTAAAATACTTTCACTGAGTTTGAATCTTTTCGACCTTTAACTTGTTACCCAGGACCGTTTGAACTTCCGGTCTGACGGTAACCAACCGGAAACACTGATTTGACCTCCTGAACATTTATGATCGTTTCAGATCTCACCGTTTAATCGATTAACCGGGTGACGGTTCAGCAGATCACAGGTCAGTCCCGGGTTTCCGACCTCTAGTCCCGCCCTGCTGCGGGCTGAACCAGGTGAGCTAACGGCTAAAAACATTAGCACCAAGCTAACGCGTCCGCAGCGACGACAGACAGTCAGAGCGCGAGACAGACGGACAGGTGTGCGGCAGACGGACTCACCTGCAGGTCACCTGTTTGGTGCTCATCTCCAGAGCTTCAGCTTCGACGGCTGCTTCCAAGTTGTCCTCCGGTGTCTCGGTGAAAGCGCTCCGACGGGGAGCCGCAGATACAGCAGGAAGGTTCCACAGGGTTCTTCTTCTCCTGCTGCTGTTCTGAGCGGACCAGACAGGAGCTGCTGCCCCCACAGGTCACCTGAAGAACTGCAATGACTCAGTTTGTTCCTGCTGCAGCTTTTTATCGCGTTACAGCCTGATGTGTCGCGTTTACGTCCTCAGAAGCACCTGGTACACACCTGGATAAAAAAAATATTTAAAAAAATTTTTAAAAAAAACATTTTTATTCATTCATCAGAATTCAGAGCAGTTTTTTTCTCCTCATTTGTCTTCATGTTCAAAGTTCTGGTTCTCTGTGGAACCAGAACATCATAAAGAAGGAGACAACGACACGTGATGTTTGTCTTCAGGTGAGGATTCTGTTCCCGGAAGCAGACACACCTGAGCTGACAGATCAGATCACTCCGACAGGTGAGATGGAAACACTGCTGACTTACATTCTGTCTACCTGTCTGTCTACCAGGTCTGTCTGTCAGACAGACAGACAGGTAGACAGACAGACAGACAGACAGACAGACAGGTGTTTGGAGAAACTATAGTGTACTGACAAAGTGGGCTCTCAGGCTTTTTCATTACAATTCTGTGTTTTTTTTTCCGCAAATTTGCTGTAAAACACCACATATGACGTATTGGTGTCAATATTTAAAAATTTACCTGTCTGTCTGTCTGTCTGTCTGTCTGTCTATCTGTCTGTGACTAAAGTCTCAGTAAAGTCCCAGAATGCACTGCAGCATTCAAGTGGCGCCGACATTTCTATGCAGGTTGGTTTCTAAGACAACAACGCCCACACAGTCCAAAGGTCACCCATTCAGGCCAGAGCAGCAACAGATGAGCCAGGTCACATGACAGTCTGTCTGACAGCACCTGAAACCTGATAGGCCGTTACTAGGCAACCAGGAGAGAAGGAGGAGGGGAGAAGAAACCACAAGTTAGAGAGGAGGAGAAGGAGAAGACACGAGAGGAAGAGCAGAGCACTGGGAGGACTGAGAGGACTGGGAGAAGAATTAGGAGGACTGGGACTGGGACTGGGCGATGGAGCGCAGCGTCATCCGGCTGAGTCACTGTCAGAAGGAGATCTTCTGCTTCTCGCTGCCAGATGAGTGTCCGAGCTGTGGGGAGGAGCTGAAGGGGATCCGCCTGCAGGAGGCGCCGGTCAGCCTGCCGTCCCCCCTCACCAACGGACACAAGAGCTCCTGCTGTCTGCTGGTCGCACCTGCACACGACAACCTGCACAGGTAAACACCTGCACAGGTAAACAACAAACCAGTCTGAACCAGGATCCAGTCTGTTTCTCGAACACTGACCTGCTGTAACAAGTATAACCAGTCTGACCAGTATAACCATTCTGACCAGTCTGACCAGTATAACCAGTCTGACCAGTATAACCAGTATAACCAGTCTGACCAGTATAACCAGTCTGACCAGTATAACCAGTGCATCCTGCTGTTTGTTCCTCAGAGACTCTGACGGGGCGTCTGATCTGCACACTGGGATCTCCAACACCAAAGGTAGGACTCACCTGGACACTGGTGCTGAAGAGGACAGACAGGTAGAGACAGACAGATACAGACAGGTAGACAGGTAGAGGGGGCAGGGCAGGTCTCAGGTGATCACCTGTGGGTTACCTGTGTGTGCAGGAGTCGTGTTTAACTACACTCGAGGAGGCGTCCGTAGAGACCAGACTGGATGGGAGCGCTGCGTCAGCGTTCCTCTGGTCCGACCCGACATGTTCCACCTGCTGGCCCAGTGGGACCAGTACCTGGACCGCTTCTCTAACGGACCCATGTGGGACCCAGCCTGGCACAGGTAACTACCAGCTGACACACCTGAGACAGGTACAGTCATAAAGTTTATATCCACAATAAGTCCATGTTTACCATTAGTCTGAGTCTCCAGTGACTCCTAGAACTCTGAATTTAAGCTGGAACCATTGAAACATGAATCTTTGTCACTGAAAATCCTGTATTTTGGTTCTTTTAGATTTATTAAAGGTCTTCTGGAAATATGACTAAACCAGCTGGATCATAAATATACAAACATTAACTTAAATTATCAGTTTTGGTGATGTAGAAAATTGTGGTTATCATATTTCCTAAGTTCCATGGCCTCTTAACTTCTCCTGAGTGATTCCAGTCGACTACAGCTGCTGACTCCTCTGATCCAGTTTAAATAGAACCATTAGATCCACTCATTAGACTCAAACACTACAGGGGGAAAGTCTGAGAAGCTCAGCAAAGATCTGAAGAAGAAAATCATTGACAAGAACCAGTCAGAAAGTCACTTGGAGCCGTTTGAAAGCAGCTTCAGATCCAGAATAAAAAATTTTTTAAATTTTTTTATTTAGCCTTTATTTATACAGGTAGGCTCATTGAGACACTGAGTCTCATTCTCAAGAGAGACCTGTCCTTAAATAAAATAACAAGGCAACATTGAGTCACTGACAAACAACACTAAGGGACCTGTACTAGACAATATAACAATACAGATACATCTTCATGGTCCAGGTGTGTTACTGCCACCATCAGAGAGAAAACACAAACTACCACCTGCTGCTGAGAGACCACTGAGAGACACCAAACCTACCATAAAGCATGGAGGTGGCAGTATCATGATCTAGGGCTTTGTAGAAGGGCTTCTGGACTGGTTTCAGACGGGATGTTGGACTGGTTCTGGACTTTCTTGAGACTGGTTTATGTTTGGTTCCAGTCTTAGTTCTCCTGGTTTAAAGGTGGTTTAGGATTTATTTTACTCTGGATCTGGTCCTGGATGAGGACTGGTTTCAGACGGTCTTGGGCTTTTTTTAGGAGTAGTTTAGGTTTGGTTTTAGTCATGATTCTTTTGGGACTGGTTTCTGACTGTATTCTGCCTGGTTCTGAACATTTTTTTGGTTTAGGCTTGATTGTGGTCCTGGTTTAAGATCTTTTTAGGACTGTTTTAGGACTGTCTTGGGTGGGTCTTTTTTTTTTAACTCCAAGAACACTAAACCTACCATTAAGCATGGTGGTGGCAGTATCATGCTCTGTGGAACTGGAGCTTTCCACAAAGTAAATGGAATAATGAAGAAGGAGGATCACCTCCACGTTCTTCAGGAGAACCTAAAACCATCAGCAGAAGGTTGATGTTGGACACAGTTGGATGTTTCAACCAGAAAATGAGTCCAAACACACATCAGACATGGTGAAGAAATGGTTCCATCAGGCTAGAATGAACGTTCTAGACTGGTCTCCCCAAAGTCCTGACTTAGATCCATCAAGAACCTAAAGAACCAAGTCAGAAAGACAACACATTCAGAGTTCTAGGAGTCTCTGGAAACTCAAGACTGACCTGATCAACATGATCTGCATAGTGAATGGAAACTTTAGTTTATGACTGTAAGTCACACCTGACACCATTTAACTGTCTGTCTGTCTGTCTGTCTGTCCGTCTGTCTGTCTGACTGCCTGTCTCTGTCTGACTGACTATCTGTCTGTCTTTCTGTCTGTCTGACTGACTGACTGACTGACTGACTGACTGACTGACTGACTGACTGACTGACTGCCTGTCTGTCTGTCTGTCTGTCTGTCTGACTGACTGTCTTTCTGACTGACTGTCTATCTGTCTGTCTGACTGTCTGTCTGACCGACTGTCTGTCTGTCTGCCTGTCTCAGGTTCGATGAGGATGACCATAACTGCTTCAGCTTCTGTCTCCAGTTTGTGAACAGCGTCCTGACAGCCGAGGGTCGCAGCTCTCTGAGCAGAGACGACTTCACTCGCAGCTTTATCCTGCCGAGGATGAGGAGGGTGTCCAAATACACCACGCTGTACCAGCACCTCCAGAGACACCAGTACTACCTGGTGGACAGACAGGAGGACAGACAGGAGGACGCAGCAGTCAGCAGTTAAACCAGACTCAACACCACTGGAAGGAGTTTCAACCAAACTCAGCTCTGTTACCACAGAAACGGAACCCTGTCTCCATGGTAACACTGATCCTGTCCAACTATGGTCTTCATGGTAACAGCAACCCTGTCCAACCGTCGTCTCCATGGTAACGCTGACCCTGTCCAACCACCTTCTCCATGGTAACAACAACCCTGTCCGACCGTCGTCTCCATGGTAACACTGACCTTGTCTAACCGTCGTCTCCATGGTAACAACAACCCTGTCCAACCGTAATCTCCATGGTAACGCTGACCCTGTCCGACCGTCGTCTCCATGGTAACGCTGACCCTGTCTGACCATCGTCTCCATGGTAACGCAGACCCTGTCTGACCGTCTTCTCCATGGGAACGCTGACCCTGTCTGACCATCATCTCCATGGTAATGGTCTCTGAGGAATCTGAACCCCCCCTGCTGGTCTGGTGGGTCTCAGGGACTGGGTGCTGATTCTGGTCCTGGTCCAGTCACCGCATGGAGCCTCACAGAGTCCAACACGGACGAAGTCTGTTTCTCAGTGTGTCTGAACGTCTGCACTAACACGCGTTTTAGCATGTTTCTCTCATGTTCATATGAACATGTTCAGATTTTCTCTTCAGCAGGTGGAATAAAAGTTGAACTATGAAGATAAAAACTGTTTTCTGACAGAACAGCTGAACTTCTAGATAGTCTATACGCATGAAAACATTTATTCAACATGTTTGTTGGTAAATCGTCTGCAATGAAACCAGTCAAATAAATCTGATCATTTAACGAACACACGTGTAAAATGACTGAACCTCCTTCTGTTTCTGTTGTCTTTGATTTAAAGAACTTTAAAAATATACTGACAGCATTAAACTGGAATTTAACCCTTTATTTAATAAAAATACATATCTGTAAAATTACAATAAATCTATGAAAAAATATTTTTCTTCACAAAGTTTACTGGGTTGAAGCAAATCTTAGACAATAAATGAGTAAATTCATAATCATTTCATTCTCATTTCACACACATTCCGGGGCTTTCTTCTGGTAAGACTTTACGGCGCATGCTCAGACAGGAGGAACTGCGATAGCAGGCCGACAGTTCCAGCCGGACTCAGATTCTGTGACACCGTGGCGTCCACAGCAAAACAAACCGGCAGAAGCCAAGCAGCTAACAGTTAGCATCGTCTCACTAGAACTGGACCCGGCCTCTGCTGGTTCAACCCGATCTCTACCTGTCCCGGCAGGATGCAGGCGGAGTTTCGGGCTCCCCGGCGACGGACCCGGGTTCAGGAGGAGTACGAGGCCCCGCTGCCAGTGAGCCTGAGACCGGAGGAGAGGAGCCTGTTCAGGGCGGAGCTCATCAACCAACACGTGCTGGTCCGGGACCTTGAGCAGATCCAGAAGATCCACAACCAGGTCTGACTTAACCCACATCACATAAACCAGGTCTGAATTAAACCAGGTCTAGTTCTGGATGTTTTTCCCTGAGCTTCGTCTGTCAGGCTGAACCCTTGTTGCGCCTTCAGGGGTTTTTCGGGAAAGGCGTCTTGTCCAGAGCCCGGCCGGACCACAGCATCTCTGACCAATGGGAGGGTAAGTTTAAACCTGCACAATGACATCACTGTCTGGTATCCAATCAGTGCTGCTCGCCGCAGTCAGCTGGTCTGTTTCTGTTCCAGAACACGAAGGTTTGTTTCTGCCACTCGTGTCACAGGCCAGGTCAGTGACGTCACACTCTTCTCACCTGATGATGTCACTGTCTGCCCTCTTGATGATGTCACATCTTGCCCCTCCCCCTCTGTCGCAGGTATGAGGAGCTGCTCAGGTGGGCGGGGGCAACTCTCTCCGCTCAAGGGTTGGACGAGGAAGCTGTCAATCAGACTCTGCTCCAGCTGTCTCAGCCAATAGGGACTGAGGACCTGAGGGGGGAGGGGCAGATGATGAATGGGCAGGAAGGGCCGGGGCCAGAGGACGGAGCCTCTCCATGCACAGAGAGGGCGTGGCCAGAGGGCGGAGCCTCTCCGTGCACAGAGAGGGCGGGGCCAGAGGGCGGAGCCTCTCCGTGCACAGAGAGGGCTAACCCTAACCCGGACTCTGATTCGTTCTCTGACTCTGACTCTGAACCTGGTCCAGGTCCAGGTTCTGGTTCTGGTTCTCTGGTTCCAGGTCCTGGTTTTGTCCTGGTGGTCTCTGACAGTGAGGTGAGTCTTTACCTGAGACCCTGTGTTATGTTGTTGTGTTTAGTTGTGTTGTTTTGTTGTTTTTGTGTTGTTGTTGTGTTGTTGAGTTGCTTAGTTGTGTTGTTGAATTGTGTTGTTTCGTTGTATTGTTGAGTTGTGTTGTTAAGTTGTATTGTTCAGTTGTGCTGTTGTGTTGTTTAGTTGTTGCGTTGTTGAATTGTGTTATTGAGTTGTGTTTTTGTGTATCTGCAGGCTGCTGTGCAGATCAGGGAGGTCAGACGGACTCCGTTGTCGCTGTCAGAGTATCTGCAGCTCAGTCTGGAGGAGGTAACACACACGTCTCTAAATACTACAGTACCCATGATCCTCTAATGCTGATGCCATGGAGACAAGTCAGGAAGTAAGCGTTTGATCTGGATTCTACCTGTTCACCTGTCTGTCTGTCTGTCTATCTGCTCGCACAGGCCTTCTTCCTGGTCTACGGTCTGGGCTGTCTGTCTGTCCACATGCACCAGGTACCTGTCTGTCTGTACCTGTCTGTCTGTCATTCTTCTTTTAGAACTGAAATTTGGTGTCAAGCCGTGTGTCCACTAGATGTGATTTTCCCGCACGGCAATGCACCGCATCTGAAAATTGCACAGCCGGCAGGCGGTCACGAGCGGACCACAACATGGTCACATGACAGCTCTGAGCAACAGCAGGTTGCTACATGGTCACATGACCGAGCTTTCAGCTTGACGGTCTGGCAGATGAGTCAGATAAACACAGTGGCTCGGCCGCAAACTTTCCTTTTTATTTCAAAAACACTAATGGTTATGATGCGTGCGCAGATCCAGCTGTTCTAAGCTTCTCCTCCATGGTGTTCAACACCTGCCGACCTTTCTTTAAGCACCTTGCCTGCTCCTGATTGGACAAACGCATCGATTCGGGGGCTGGTCTGCTCCTGGATTTCAAGCCGGACCAACATGGCGGCTCGGCCGCAAACTTTCCCTATTATTACAAAAACACTGCAACGGAAAGTATTTCTGAACGCATTTGAGGTGAGAAATACTCTGTGCATCAGCTGAATCTGTCCTCGTTTTATTTCAAAATAAAATTGGATGCGGCGTGTGGAGATCCCACGCATCGTGAAACTGTCCTCAAACTTCTAAACTAGCCGACGGTGACATAAAACCAGGACAGATTCAGCTGCTGCACAGATTATTTCTCGCCTCAAATGCTTTCAGAAAAACTTTTCGCTGAAGTGTTTTCTAAATAAAAGGGAACGGTTGCGGCCGAGTCGCTGTGTTTATCCGACTCATCTGCCGGACTGTCAAGCTGAAAGCTCGGTCATGTGACCATGTTGTGGTCCGCTCGTGACCACCCGCCGGCCGTGCAATTTTCAGATGCGGTGCATTGCTGTGCGGGAAAATCACATCTGGTGGACACACGCCTTTAGTCTGTGACCTCATTCCTGTCCTGTCCTGTCCTGGGATTGGTCAGGAGCCCCTGTCAATCGTCCAGCTTTGGAGGAAGTTCCGGTCGCTGCATCCCGACTTTGTCAGCTCGTACGCAGCCTATCATCACTTCCGCAGCAGGGGGTGGGTCCCTAAGGAAGGGGGCGGAGCCAAGTACGGCGTCAACCTCAGTAAGGCACACACCTGAAGTTACAGCAGGTCGAGTCTAATGTAGACACAGGTGTGGTCTGGAGTAATGGGAGGTGGGGTCTAGAGATACTGGAGGTGGAGTCTAATGCTAGAGGAGGAGGAGTCTAATGTCAGTGTTTTAGTTCTCATACTTTTCTTCTTTGTGTTTTTCAGTGTTGTACAGGAAAGGGCCGCCGTTCTACCACGCCAGGTAACACACACACACACACACACACACACACAGACACACACAGGCACACACACACACAGACACACACAGGCACACACACACACACACACACACACACACCCACACAGACACACACAGGCACCCACACACACACACACACACACACAGCTGTAACACCAACGTCCTGATGTCGTCCTCCTCCTGTAGCTACTCCGTGGTCATTGAGCGGGCTGACGATGCATTCGAGGGTTCTGCGCTGCATCCGTTTTCCTGGCGCTCTTTGGCAGCTCTCAGCAGGATCACCGCCAATGTCTCCAAGGTAACAACCTATCAGGTGTCTTTACTCTGCTGCAGGTGTTCCTCTGGAGACGAACTGTGCTGGTTTCACAGGAGCTGATGTTGTGTTACGTTGTCTATCCGACCGACCAATCAGAGGCGGAGCTTGACTCACCTGAGTGCCTGAGCAGACTGAAGGTTCAGGTAATGTCAGTCTGTGACTTCAGTCTTCTGTCTCTGTGGAAAATAAAAGATAAATGTTGTCTCCTCATACTTCTGTGGAGGTTCTCAGTCCAGGTCCTGGTGATGGTAGGAGCTTCAGGAGAAACCAGCTGGAGGTTTTGGAAGACATTTCTAGAAACATCTTCCAGAACCTCCAGTTGGTTCCTCCTGAAGCTCCCCCCATCTCCTCATCCTGTAGATGATTTGGTTTTGGTCAGTTGGTCAAAATGAGTTATAATCTGTCTGATATGAACTAAAAGTTGCTCAAAATTTGTCTTATATGAGCAAAAAAATGTCCAAAATTAGTTAAAATTTCCCTGATATGAGCTACAAATTGCTCAAAATGAGTTAAGAATGATCTTATATGAGCTAAAAAAAATATTTAATGAAATACCAGGATTCTTATTTCAGATTTGTTTTATTTTTCCTGAAGGAAACTTGTTCACAGGTTGCTATAAAACTAAAGTTTGCTCATAAAGTTTTGTGTCTTAACAGGAAGTGATCGTCGGCAGGTGGGTTTCCTCCAGAGAACGAGCGGAGCAGGACGACATCTGATTGACTGACAGGAGAAACTCGCGAGGCCCTGAAGTAGTGATGTCACTAGGAGACTGGTGATGTCAGTGTCAAGTAAGAGCAGAAGACAAACATGGACGCTGTCGTAGAGCTGATGGAGGACGTGATCACCTGTGATCTTTGGAGTTGGACTGCAGCTTCTGGTTCTGAACTGATGTGGTCCAGCAGGTTCAGGTTTGATGTTTGTGTTCAGTCAGCTGACCGTCCAGGTAACCATGGAAACAGCTGGACCACCCTGTCATGTCAGTAGTCTGTAGGACGTATCTTCTGGGAACCATGAGTCAGACCCTCACTGAGATATTTAAGATGATCATCAGCTGTAGTCAAACCCTCACTGAGATGTTTAAGATGATCATCAGCTGTAGTCAAACCATCAGGGAGATGTTTAAGATGATCATCAGCTGTAGTCAAACCCTCACTGAGATGTTTAAGATGATCATCAGTTGTAGTCAAACCACCCATCAGTGAGATGTTTAAGATGATCATCAGCTGTAATGAAACCATCACAGTCAGCAGGTTTGAACTCTCTGACCCCAGAAAGGTTTCAGTCTTTGAAGAATCACCAGTAATGGCAGAATTTATCAGACAGAAACTAACGACAGAATCTCCAGCTGAAGAACTCTGACCGCCTCAATTCTCTGTGAAGGAAAATGACGTGAAGCTGGACAGACGAAGCGTCACAGTGAAGCTGGAAATGTACAAAACTGCTCCAGTAAAATGGACTTCATGGTGCTTTAGGTTCACTGGTCTGATTTGAAGATGAGACTTTTAAAAACTCGACCAGAAACACATTAAAGCAAGTTCTTCTGAGACCATCAGCGTGTGTGACTGATATTTACTGAGAAACAACCGAATAATCCAACAGTATTCTGTACACCACCACTACTAATGAAACAACCAAATAATCCAACAGTATTCTGTACACCACCACTACTAATGAGAGCTGTTAGAAAAATACTGTCACTCATAAGAATACTACACAAATATTACTACTACAATAAAAATACTGTCACTTGTGAAGGAAAAATTCCTCACTTTCTCATGACTGAGGTGGTTCTAGTTTATGACAGCCTAAATGCTGAGTCATCCCAAATGGTCACCCTTGACTCATGGTTCTCCTAGATAGAGGATACAAACTTGCGTATGTTCTCTCTGTCCCCTAATATGACCCTGAGACAGACAGACGCTTGGTAAACATAACATAGGGATAACAGACCAACTATCTGGCTGACGATGTCAGAACAACAAGGTTATATTGAGTATAACATCAACATGGCACGCCTTCCAAACGGTATAAGTACCCAAGACCAGAGAGACTCCTCAGAACTGATGCTGCCAGTGCTCATGTCACTGTGTTACTCGCTGTATCATTTCTCCTGAATTCAGTAAACCTTATTCTCAACATAAGCCATCTGAGTCTCCAGAGTGTCCCTGAGTTTGCCTCCTGATTCCTCTTTTGACATCGCAGAATTCCCTAACAGATTGGCGTCACGAACAGGATCTCCACACAACAAAGACTGGTAAGTGCAAATTTTAACAAATTTTGCAAACTGCCATGCCTGAGTTTGGCGAGATTATGTACCTGTTAAAACTTAGTTAAAAAAAACCTAAACTTTGAAAATTAAGTTCTATGATACTGAATCTGCGATGGTCTGATATTGAATTTGGACATTAAATGCCAGTCGGCTGCCTCAAGAGGCGAGTACGGCGCACTACGCATGTGGGTTTCAGTGTAGAGTCGGCGCTCGTCCACTGCTGGACAGAGGCAGTGTAGAGTACACGGATTGGGTAATGTACCTGGGTCGCCTCTTAAAGGAGGGTGACTCGACCTTAGGGGACAGCCTGTGGGTCCTTCCACCTTTGAGAACGAGGTTCTGGGCAAATTTAAGTGTTTGTCTGTGGAAGGCGAGACGAGCGTCCGCCCTTTGGTTCGGCGGGGTTTAAGACTCTGTGGAATTTTGTCCCGGAGCTAGGTTATGCGCAAACCTATTGATTCAATACGTTGAATCTGGTACCCAGATCCACCAGACTGAAATCCCACGTTAAATTAGAGGAAACTCCTATTGAATTCTGGCACGAAATTTCCTATAAATTGTGTAAAAAGAATTTTGAACTTCATCTAACAGATCAGACTGAAATTTTTCCCTGATCATAATTGAAAATTGACACATAAGAGTTCAGATGCAGCTGAGAGTGATGGATATGCACCTGCTGTTTGTCTTCATTGCGGTTTTGTTTCTGTGTGTGGATGAATGCCTGTTGTTGAGTGAAAGAAATTAACCATGGGTTGTCATCAGTCCAAATCAGGCGAGACTCATTGTTCCAATGTGAAATCAATTAATAATTCTCATAAAGTACAATCTGAATCTAACTCTGATGCATCCACAGCTAAAATTAAATCTGATGCATCTACGCTGGTCAGTGTAGCAGGAATTCAGTCATTAGTCAGAGCTAAGAACACAGATGAGAAACTTAAGATCATTGCTCTTCTTCAGGAAGAATTGACTAAGATAAAGACTAAAAAGTTGAATCTGGACTTAACACAGAACCCGAGTCAGGATCAGGCTCAGTTTCAGGAAATGGTGATGTAGAAAAAGGACACAGTAATGATGATTTGACGAAAAAGGATAAACAGTCTGCACATTCTTCACCTGTTTTTCTTCAAAGTGATAAGACAGAGGAGTCAGAGCTTTCTGAAACTAATCCAGCTTTCCCTAAATGCATGATCGTTAACACAGCTGTGTGTCAGGCTTGTAGCTCAGCAGAGACCAGAGATATAGTGTTTAGTGCACCAGATCCTTTCACTAGCTTGATGAAATATCTTGATTGGTTGTGGGTTACAGCTACATTGTATAATGTTCTAGTTCCAGACATGAAGGTATTGTTGCATTGCACCTATGGCATAGAGTGGTCTGTGGTTGAGGAATCTTTTGATCTACCCCCCACTGAGAATGTCCAGTAACCTGACAACATAGACATGCTGACATGGTTAACAGAGAAAGCTAAAAAGGCAGTGTTTAAACATGCACGCTGTACTGCTAAACCTTACAAGCTTAATGTTTGTGTGCAGGATGATGATGAGCCCCTGCCGACATTTATTGAATGGTTTGATGGAAATGTACAAGGATGGTTGTTTTTTCCACTGAATGATCTGCTAAGGTTAAATAAATGGTTCAGGTCACAGATCAGCCCCACTGGGCCAGAGACTGCAGAGCACCTAGGAGCTAATCAGTAGAATGGAACGTTTTCAACTCTGTAAACACTAGAGTTTAACATTCCCCTATTGAAAATCTAATATGAACAGTAGTAAAAAGGAAAGGGATCAAATCAAAATTATTTTTTAAAATAAAATGGATCTTTTCTCTGATATGACTTCAATACTGAGAAATTAAAAATCCATCTGTTCTGGATTTAAATTAATTATAATCTTAAAAGTTAACTATATTAAACAAATTAATGCCTCGGTAGTAAATAAAATAGTGTTGAACTTTTAACCTCTGTAGTTTAAGGAAATTATATAAATAACTAATTTCTTTCTGGTTCATCATGAGAAAATCAAACTTTTACAGAGTAAATTGAGAGCAGGATAAATAGAACAAGAAGATCAATCGGTAAAATTAGTAAAATATAATACAAGCTGTGCCTATCAATATGTTTTAAAATATCTTGTAACTTTCTGCTGTATGTTTCACTGATAATGTTTGCATTCCTAGTTCTAAACTAATCACTGTAGGCATTTCAGGCACCCCATAATTAAATTATTTTTTGAACAAGCTTATGTTTCAGAAGCAGGATCAGATGTGGAACATACTTTCTGATTCTTGCAGGAACACTTTTGAGTCTGATGGGAAGAGACCTTCTTTGTAAATTAAACACTGGTATTAATTGTACCTCAGATTACTTGTTTCTAGAAAATAATAAAATCAGTTCAGTGTTTGCAATCAGCTAATGATTTTCAATATTGTTAGACTGTGGAAAGTTTTAATATGAAAGACATCTTTACTGCTAATCACATACAAGTATTACAAAATCTTGTCCAGTTAGTGCGTGTTTGCTGTCTGCTATGAGGTCTGTGTTGCAGTGTTCATGTGTTGCTGCTGATAATCCATCCACTGAGTATCAAATTATAACTGTGACACTTACACTTTTACTTATGACAAAAATGATAAAATAATCTGAGAGGATTTTACTGGTTTATGGTCCAGATTGGGTGCATTTTACCTATAGAACTAACAGATGCACAATAAGCTCTGTGCAAAGATCAGGTTGCTCTGCCTCACATCAAGGTCGTTGTGTCGACTGGGGCAGAAGTAAAACAACTCGCATCAGTCAGCGAGAGACTGTCTCCAGTCCACTGATTGCTGCCGCAAAAACACTTGGGGATGATATGTCTTTCTTAAAACCTAATAAGACTATCACTCTTCCTAAAAAAAAAAATGTTTGTTTTACAGGAAGCACCCTTTCATATTTTAAATGGACCCCCTCAAATTTATCTGAGGTCCCTAACAAACTATGGGCTAAACAAAAGAATCATGTGGGATGTGTGACAACTGTTTTACCTCATGTTGTTGAAGTTAAATCTAAAAAGTTACACTTAATGCTGTAGTTCCTAAGACTAATCAGTATAAGTTATTTTAAAGGGCAATCGTAGGCATAGAGGGCTTAATTCAGTCTCTCTTGGATCAAGGATTGTTAGTGGAGAGAAACAGTCCATGTTACACTCACATTTTGCCAGTTCCTAAACATAATCATTCTGATGAATGGGGATTTGTTCAAGATTTGCAAGTAATTTATAACATTGTCATGCCTTTGGCTTCAAGTTTACCAGACACTAATTCTAGTTTTGCCTCTTTGCCCCTAGATTCTAAATATTACCTCAATTGTTGACCTGAGCTGTGCATTTTTCTCTGCATCCAGATAGTTATTATCTGTTTGTATTTCCATACAAAGGGTGTTAGCTGACGTGGACCAGGCTCTACATGGCTTTGTTAGGAGTCCTGCAGTATGTGCTGCTTTGGTGGGGTGTGATTAGGTGAATTTGCACCTGGCTAGTGATAGCACTCCCCTTCTTCTCTTTCCTCCAAAAGAAGTCTGTCACATGGACTCTGTGCTTCTGTTAAAGAAACTGGCTGAAAGAGGTCACATCACCTCACTGTCGAAGCTGCAGTACTGCAGTCTGAAGACCACCTATCTGGGTCATGTGTTGTCTGAAGGAAAGCAGATGTTTTCTCCTAAAAGACTGACACTGCTCAATAGCATCAAGTTATTGTCATCACTGGATCTGTGTTTATGCTGCTATGGACTCTGTGATGAGCTGCCACACTGCAGGAGGCTCCCCTGTAGTGGAATGGACAGAAAGCATGCATAAGGCCTTTGTGGATGTAAAGACTGCTCTGGTTTCAGCTCCAGCCCTGGGATTGCTGGACTATATGCAACCGTTCAAGCTGTACGTCAGAGAGAGAGAGAGGGGTTTGCTGGAAGTGTGCTGGTGTGGAAACACTTGTCATACCATCGCTAGGTGGCATATTACTTATCAGGGCTCTGTACAGTAGTGCGTAGCATGCCTGGCTATTTAAGATCTATGGCTGTGGTTGCAGCGCTAGAAGAGAAATCTGCACCTCTGGTTTTATCTCATGACGGCATTGTATATGTTACATGCTTAGTGATGTACATAATTAATACAGCTGCCATACTGAACATAATTAACCACATATAGACCAAGTAATGACTCAATCATTTTGTCCAGTCCACACATCATTCTGAAAAGAGCACCTGTTTTAAATTGCAAATTTCCCTGAATTATAGTCTGTTCTAAATTCTGCTATTCTTTCTCCTATTGCAGAATCAACTGCTAATCGAGGCTGTGAGATGGTTATAAGCTGTGGGACACCACCTAGACCTGACCTGAAGCAGAGAACGATTCTAATTTGAAGTTTAATTTAATACACAGATGGTTCAACCAGCAGACCCTCTGACGTCACACGTCATGCAGGTGATGCTGTAGTCAATGACTAGTAAATAGTGGAAGTGGGTACTCTCCCCCCTGAGTAGCTCAGTACAGCCAGTTGAACTGTTTGCTGTTATTATCTCCAAGGACAAGGTCTCTAGCCTTTACACAGACTCCTGCTAACTTTAGGAGCAGCTTATGATTTGGCTCAAAATATGGAAATAGAGAGGAATTTAAACATCAAGTGGAAAGCCACTAGAAAAAAAAAAGCATAAGCAAGGCTCAACAATTTGATTAAAGCAATTTTATTGCTTAAACAATTGGTTACTGTAACATGTAAGAGACAATTTTGGTTCTAACCCGGTTGTAGAACAATAAAGTGAATTATAGCTGGATTATAATGGGTTTTATTTCAATAATAACATTGTTTGTTCCAAATTAGACCCTGAAATGTGAACTGTGAGAGACTTAGGGAGAGTTCTAATCAACCACTTTGGATAGTTTAATTGATTTATAGAAAAAATTAAACTCATTTTACTTTATCAGATGTAATGATTTGATATATTTCTTCGGTCAGTTTTGTGGGTTTAAACTAATAACAGAACGGAGAATAACTTTGAGGTTCACCTGCGGTCCTAAAATTTTGTTATTGGTGTTTTAGAATATATCATTTAATACTCAATAAAAGAAATTAGATGAATTAACACTGGATCTCTAACTACACCACGCAGTATGCAAAGTTTAAAATTGTGTGAGAAACAGATGACTGAAGAAGGGAATTCAGTTTTCTGTTGTGTTTGGGTGTTTCTTTGTTTAATAAGAAAGCTTTGTGATTAAAGAAATTTTCTTTCCAGCTGAAAACTTGGAGTGTTTTTAAGTTAAATATGGTTGATAAATAGTTACGCGCTCATGGATGATGTGGTAAAGACACTTAGGAGTTCTTTTTGGGTTACATTGTTCATCTACATTCTCTCGTGCTGTATGCGGTTCAACTTGTGTTGCAAAAAGAGGGATAGATGAGATCAGTCAATCATAGATGAGATCAATAAACAAAATCACAATGGTTCTAGCAGGATTTACAGCTTAGCAGAAATATTAAGGTCTCCACAGAACTCAGGATAGGTAGAAAGAATTAATCATACTATAGGTAGAAATATTAAAATTTTACTATCAAAGAAAAATGAAAAAAAAACATGTTGAAAACAGGGTTAAAATGGCATGATGCTCTCCCAGTTATCCCAATTGTGCTGTATTCAATCCGCAAAACTGCAAATTTGACCACAGGACTGAGCCCTCATGAGGTTCTCATGGGTCGGCCTATGTCCACAGGAGCTAGAGCACCTTTGAACACACAAGGTCACTCTGTTATGGACTGATGAATGAATGGCTGAGTGTGTGAAAATTGCTAACTGAAAATTTCATTTACAGGTCCCTGACAGGCTCCCAGAACCATCGAGGAGCACATTCATTGTTTTAAGTGTAGTGATTGTGTACTAATCGAGTGTTTGGAAAGAATCTCTTTCTCTTAGGTGGATCCATATCAGGTGATGTTGGTGATCAGAACGGCTGTGGAGGTCGAGGGCTGAGCAGAGTAGGTCCACGAGACACGATGCCGACTAGCAACGGTGGACAAGGAGGGGCCTGGACAGGAGTGATGTGGATGCTGATCTTACTACTGACGGTTCACAGCCACTCCCTGAACGACGGAGAAACGAGAGAAGCACCTGGAGCATCTCCTACAGGAGAAGGCCTCTCACCCCCTGGGTTTGCTATGCTTCTTTCACCTGATCCTCTGAAACCCAATACATTCACCGGTGCAGCCCCAGCACCGTACATATACACTGATACATGAAGTATGGAGCAGAAGAAAAGACAATGAACTGTTCGAATTGCTCCTCACTCACTGACACAGATGATCACCAGAGAGAAGAGAAAAGAGAAATTAACTCTGTGAACTCTAAATCTGTTTACAATTCTACAGGGAACACACCTACGACTGAGGACATCTTCTAATGTTCAAGTGCCAGGTGTAAGGGAGATGACTGTTACACTGGGTGTGGCTATTATAATAGGGTAGATGAGTGACAGGAAGTTAGCATGAGCAAAATCACTCCTCACATGAGGGCTCTGTTTGCTGTGATTTTCAAAGGTGAAGTAATACTTTTGACATACTATAGTGCTTAATGAGTTGCTGAACACAACTGTGTGATTTGAAATGTAAAAAATTGAAAGGGTCAAATAATTTTTCTCAACTGTTTGGTAGAGGTCAATATTTAAAAAAAAAAAAAAACCACTGAAACTAATCATAAAAAAACAAACAAAACATTGATTGTTGTTATTAGTGCCCCAAAGACATAAGAAATAGGAAGTAATAATTTTTATTGCCTTTTTCTTGCTGAGAATGTTAAAGGGTTAAGCTACATAAAGTTTCTAGGCAAAAGGTTGAGGTTACCAATCATTAACCACTTTCAGGAATTCCGGACTTATGGTGTTTCACATCACATCACTTGTAAATTATCCTGTGTGTGGTGATTATGCAATTAATTTTAAACATTCTGTGGCAGAGTCTAGAGAAACACACATCAGGAGTAATGAGAACTCCACTGTGAGATTGATGCTGGGTTATGCACAAGAACGTAATCTAAGCAAGTGTTGGGTGTATCAGAATATGCCTAATTCCATGTATTCTGCCATGTTTACAGCAATAATTTCTTCTCTAGCAGACTATAAAGCAGTAAACTGGAATGGTTTAGATTAAAGGATGGAGAGAGGTGCAGCAGACTGCTTCTCCTCTGACTTTCCCATAAACATTACTGAATTTACTAAATAGTAGCAAATGACAAAATAGGTTGCATAAGATGTTAACAAACATTTCCTAGTCTAGATTAATTCATGCAAATTACTGAGAATCCAATCAGTCAAACTCTACAATAAATTGACTATGAAGCTTAGAGTGTTATTACCATTAGTTGAAACCAACTGTAGAAAGTCTTATATAAAGCATCCTTTGAATGCAATAACGGGGGTGCAGCCTTGGTTGGGGACGCACACCATAGAAAAACAGTGTAAATATTAATAATTGTTAAGTTTGAGTTCCAAATAATGAACCCTCATTAGGAAATTGCAATCAGTATCTGGCACCTATTTAGGCTCAAATCAAATGTGTTCCTAGGCTTTAAAGTAGTAATAATAAAAATATTGATTTTATTTATGTGGCACATTTAAAAATAGCGTTCACTAAGTGCTTTAACAGTTAATAGATGTAAACATAGAAGACTGAGCAAATTATAGGAGAGAAGTAAGAACCGTAAACAAGAATAAATAGTATAATGACAATAAATTAAATGACTTAATTACCTAGATTGGCACGTGGAATGTAACAAGGGAGATAGGTCATTTGAGAAGTAAATTAGTGTTGAGGGTAAAAAATTAAAAGTGATAAAAGTTAGAGAATTAAAGAGCTAAAGAATTATTACAACAAAGAACCAGATAATTAAAAGTAAAATAGAATAAAACTAAGCAAAATAAGAGAAGATATTAATAAAATGAGACAGAACATCTCAAATAATCCAGACAACTTACAGTTTGAAACATTAAAATAAAAGTAAAAATAATTTTTTCATAAAAGAAAGTGTATAAAATTGGATGGAACTTGTCCTTCTCCTGGATGATCAGGGAGGAACTTACAAAGTAATAGTTAAAGGTTGAAATAATTTCACAGATTTGATTTTAGAAAGTTTTCAGGATTGTTTGAATTTTTTAGCGCAGAACTGATTTGAATCAGATTTCTAACAATAATATTAGTGTTAATGGTTTGCTTACTAGTTGTAGTCTCATTTAATATTAATATGATAAAATGTGTGCTAAAGGATGCACCAAGTAGTAATGTTTTTGAAGTGATTAAATTAGTAATAGATAAATAGTGGATAATATAGAATTGGATAAGTGGATTAAAATGTAAAATTTAGATTTAAATATCAGTACAAAAGATAGTGATTGCTGGATGAAGAATACTGAATAATTTAATAGTAACTGGAAATTATACTGTGATGGAAGCATTTACCTTAGAATTAATCAATGATTTTAACAACATTTTAGTGTTATTTATGAATTTTACTAGATGTGTTGCTGTATACTGATTCACACATTGCATCATTGTGCTCATTTGAGTTGTGCTGAACTGAGAAATAGGAGGGTCTCGAACATCGTTCCCACGGTGTGAATGGAACGAATAAAAGATGATTTAGACCAGATCAGTTAGAGGGATGCAACTGCTTACACACACACACAACATATCCATATACATACAAACACCACACACATCTCATACATGATTTTGTCACATCTACACCACATTTATTAGTTTTGTTTGAATCTTATTCATCAATTGTGCCTTATAATAAGTTTTATATTATGTTGTATGTTTTTGAGAATCATGAATAACATGACAGTAACTGTGCTGCCTGGATACCAACTGAAGCTCTTAGGGAAACAGGCTAATGAGCTGTTATGCAGATCTCTAGGATCGCTGCCCCATGAATTTGGTGTAGTCAAACTATTTCCAAGCTTATAGGGGGGTGGTAGGAAATTTTTGTCCCACTGCATTTTCGTTCCTACCTGCATAAACCTTTGAGGCTCACAGTCTGTTAGTTGACTTATAACATCTAATGTGTGATTGAATTTATTATTAATTGAATTTAAATGATGTATTGGAGAATGTGATCAATTACATAGTGACTATTTCTGATAAGAAATGAATGTTTTTAAATGTTACAGGATCAGTTTTCTGGAGCTCTCTGACCTAGGTTTTTCAAATGGTAATTTTCCCTTTTACTTAATGTTTAGGTTTGATCTTACGATCAAAAAGGAGGGATTTGTGAAGGAAAAATTACTCACTTTCTCATGACTGAGGTGGTTCTAGTTTATGACAGCCTAAATGCTGAGTCATTCCAAATGGTCACCCTTGACTCATGGTTCTCCTAGATAGAGGATACAAACTTGCGTATGTTCTCTCTGTCCCCTAATATGACCTTGAGACAGACAGACGCTTGGTAAACATAACATAGGGATAACAGACCAACTATCTGGCTGACGATGTCAGAACAACAAGGTTATATTGAGTATAACATCAACATGGCACGCCTTCCAAACGGTATAAGTACCCAAGACCAGAGAGACTCCTCAGAACTGATGCTGCCAGTGCTCACGTCACTGTGTTACTCGCTGTATCATTTCTCCTGAATTCAGTAAACCTTATTCTCAACATAAGCCATCTGAGTCTCCAGAGTGTCCCTGAGTTTGCCTCCTGATTCCTCTTTTGACATCGCAGAATTCCCTAACATCACTACTATTAAGAATACTACACAAATATTGACTACTACAATAAAACATACTGCTACTAATGATAACACTACACAAATATTACGATAACACTAAACACACTGCTACTAATAACAGTGATAACTGTACCATTAATGATAGCGGTAACAACAATGCAAATACAAATAAAAATATTACAACCATTAATTTTAATGATGATATAACTAATAATGGTAAAACACCACTAAAAACAATTATTTTAACATTAATAACAATAATAAAAATACAAAACTAACAATAATAGCTTTATTGATAATTATAAAACCCTACAAAGTGTTTCACAGGATAAATACCAGAAAATGTCTGTGTCTGGAAACTAACAAAATTAAAGAAAAATAAAAGATAGGTCAAAGGAAATTAGAAGTCAGGAAACGTTTAGATAAAAATGTGTTTATAAGATATGTAATTTTGTTTTGTCGTCTGTGAGATCAACATCTGCTGTGTTTTGATCTCGCGGTAACGAGTTCTCGCGATAAGACGCGAGCTTCCGGTTTCGCCATTTACTGCACTGTCGCGCAGGCGAGAAGTCAGGATCCGCCGTTAACCGGACCGAGTGACCGTCTGCTGGTTCAGACCTACCGAGCAGCTGTGTACCGAGGTAAGCTCCGCTCAGCTGCCGCTAGGAGCCTCTCTGGTGGCGTCCAGACAGAGAAAGAGCCGCTAGAAGCCGGAGAAACACCGGGAGAGGCCTGGCTAGCTGTTAGCCGGTAGATGCATAGTCCGGGCTAACGGCTAATGTAGCACCGAGCTGAGAATTCCTCAAAATATCCTAAAATTCGCCTGATATGAGCTAAGAATTGGCCAGAATAACTCAAAATTTACCTGATATGAGCTAAAAATTGTCCAAAATTAGTTAAAATTTTCCTGACGTGAGCTAGAAATTGCTCAAAATAACACAAGATTTGTCTTATATGAGCTACAAAAATGTCCAGAATAACCCATAATTTGCCTGACATGCGCTAAAGTTTGGTTAAAATGAATTCAAATTTGTCTGACGAGCTAAAAATTGTTCAAAATGACCTAAAATTTGCCTGATATGAGCTAAAAATTGGGATTGGTCAAAATTAGTTAAAATTTGACGAGTTAAAAATTGGTGAAAATGAGTTAAAATCTGCAGACGATCCACTGTCTGTTCACCTGTTCGGGACGGCACACCTGACAGGTGACTGTAGACCGGCTGGTGTAGCATGGGAGCTAACAGGTGAGTGTACACCTGTGCTGACACTGTTGTGGTGTTTGTGTGCAGAGCAGCAGGATGGCTGACGACCTGGACATCGAGGCGATGCTGGAGGCTCCCTACAGGAAGGTGAGAGTCTCGGAGTCCTCGCTGGTTCTGGAGCTCTCAGCGGGACTCTACTGCTCCTCATCCAACTGCAGAACCTGTTGGGTTCAGGGTGAAAGATGTGGATCAGGGTTTCCTCCAATGTCTTGTTTGGTTCAACGAGGAAAGAAACCAGAAAATATTCCCACCGAAGAAGCTAAACTCAGAGAAGTTAGACTGATTTTCTTAAATACTGACTCAAACTGATGGATTAATAAAATAGTTTGAGATTAATTTAATGGCTGAGACATAACAACGGCTCCTTTCAGCTGTTTTTATCTGTTGTTATATTCACTTCTTTACAAAATCATCCCAGTTATTCCAGAATTACGATGTTTTTTGGGATGAAAATCTCTGTTTAGCATAAAAACATACTAAATATCCCATTGTCAGTTCTCCTTGATGTTCTAGTCAGCAGTGGTTTTATTTGTTAGTTTATGTCATTTTTTATGCAAAAAGAAAAACCCAAATGTTTTGCAGATTCACCGTCTCAGATAGAAAGACGTAAAAATTGCTCAAAATAACTCAAAATATGTCTGATATGAGCTAAAAAATATCCGAGCTAAAAATTGTTCAAAATGACTTAAAATTTGCCAGACATGAGTTAAAAAATGCTCAAAATAACTCAAAATTCATCTGATATGAGCTAGAAATTGTTCAAAAAATTCAGAATTTGTCTGATATGAACTAAAAGTTGTCCAAAATAATTAAAAATATGTTTTATAAGAGCTAAGATTGTTCAAAATTAGCTAAATTTTGCTCAAATTGACTCAGAATTAGATTGACATGAGCTAAAATGATTTGCTGCTTTCTATCATTTTCATTGTAAACTAAATGTTTGTGATTTTTTTTTTTTTGTTTGTTTTTGGAACAGAACTAGGTTTTACCATTCAGAACTTTCTAGCATTTTATGAACCAAACAGTTAATCAGATATTTGACTTAAAAAATGCCCATTTTTAACTCCTTATTGGTCCGTATAGGATGAAGTCTGGTCCAGTTGGTGATCTGGAGTCGAGGATGGATTAAACCGAGAGTTTTAGTAATCAGATTACTGGAATAACTGGAGGAGTTTTAGTAATCAGATTACTGGAATAACTGGAGCAGTTTTAGTCATCAGATTACCTGAATAACTGGAGGAATAATTTCAGAACCAAACACACCTGATGTTTAGTTTTTATTGATCAGTTCCGGTCAGGTCACTATAGTAATAATAATAATAATAATAATAATAATAATAATAATAATAATAATAATAATAATAATAACAATTATCTGATTATTGATTCACTGGTTCAGATGCAACATCGAACTCTAAATGATTGATTATCAGAACATCGGCAGATGATTGATCAATAATCAGCTGCAGATTGTTCAGTTTGTCAGACTGATGGTGGAGCAGTAGAGTCTGGCTGATGATGATGATGATGAGATTGATGATGATGATGATGATGATGATGATGAAGGCGTCCTCAGACTGTCATGAATAAATGCCCATCTATCTCTCTTTGTAGACTTGCCTAACGATTTCTCACCTCTACTCCCCTGAATGCCAGTGTGATCTGTCACAGACTTGAAGGTAGTAAACAGCCCCCATCATGCATTGCTTTACTGTGGTCCCCATGGTAACATGACTGTGGTTCCCCCGGTAACTGGAAACTGTCCCCACGGCAAGGAACATGTAGCCATTAGCTTAGTATAAGCAGCATTCTGCATCCTGACTGAGCTGTACCTGGACTCGGACTGGTGCTGCATGGAGACTCACCGGGTCAGATCTGACACTGAGGTCAGGACAGAGCAGGTGGGGTGGGCGGGGCTTACCTTTCAGTGAGCTGCAGGTGGGGTGGGCGGGGCTTACCTTTCAGTGACCTGCAGGTGGGGTGGGCGGGGCTTACCTGTTAAAGCAGAGCTATTCGAGGACAGGTGTCATGTCTTAGTGTGGCAGCTCTGCAGGAAGCTTCAAGATGTGATGTCACAGGCATGGTCACATGTTCCAGCCCGTCCAATTAGACAGCAGTTTGTTTCCTCCAATCACCCCACAGGTTGAGAAGCAGCCAGACACGTTACCTGTCCACCCTGTTTAGAATGACGCCTACATTACCCACGATGCACTGGGCCTCCCAAAGCTGGCTGCTACATATATGTCATGTAAGATGCTTTAACACCTGGAACATCTGTACTGTCTGTAGAAACATGTAGAGAAACCCTCCAGCATCTGTAAAACATCTGGAAAAACTAGTTTGATCCAGTCAGCTGGGAGGAGGGAGGGCTGGAACAGGACAGATGTTCTGCCTGCTCAGGTGACAGTCTCAGGTGTATTGAGGAGGCGTGTACTCTGGTGTGGGCTGAGTGAGTGACTCCGCCTCCTGTCTGCTTCAGGACCCTTCAGAGGAGTCTCAGCACCACTCTGAAGACCAGCTGGACTGTGGAGGGTCTGTCTGCACCCGGAGAACCTCAGAACCCCCTCCGACCCCCACAGAGCCGGGCTTCAGCCTCAGAACCCCTCAGAGAACCGGGCTGCAGGCTGGGACTGACTGACTTGGACTGACCCAGACCGATCTAGACTGACCGGACCCCCTACTCCACAGTCTGTTTGAATGACTCATTAAACTGTGTTTATATTCTCTCTACCCCTCCCTCCCTGCTTCCCGTCCTCACCTGAATGTTGCCTCCTCATGCTGTTCTCTGTCGACCTGCCTAGGAGGACACCAAGGCCTCCAGCTCCAACGGACAGGAGGACCGCAACAAGAGGTAAGCCTTTCCTCCTGTCTGTCCATGTGTCTGCTGTCTAACCTTCTGAACTCAGTTTCTGAGAGCCCGATGCCCCCTTCTGGAGATAGGCCCACAAGGGGGACAATAGCAGGTCCAGGACTTTCCACCTAGGATGCCAGGTGCTGGACAGGTGACTCTGAATGTTCATGGACCAAACAGCAGCTCCAGCTCCTTGGCCTTCTTGGAAGTCTCTGGGTGGTTCCTGGGAGGAGTTCTGCCCAGGACTCCATAATTATCCAGGGGGAATTCAACCCTGACTTGGTACCAGAGCACCGTAAGCCAAAGGTCAGCGATGGATTGTAGTCGTATCTTCAGACCTGCGGCTGAATGTCTGAAAGCAGAGGAGCAGAACTGTGACCTCATGGAAGGACAGACCTGGTAAACCCAAACATGTAGTGAGCCTGAACTGGGAACGTCTGATGGAGGCCCCTGTCCGCGGGGTCTTCAACTCCTACCTCTGGAAGGATTTCTCATTCACCCCGGAGGAGGTTGGGACTTGGAATCTGAGGGTGCCATGTTCAAAGCCTCTATGGTGGTGGTGTGAGGAACTGTGGCCTGAAGGTAGCTGGTGTCTGTTGTGACGGCAGACTAAGGTCACGTTGGTGGACACTAGTGGTAAAGGAACCCATTGGGCTGAAGAAGGAGACCTCCTGGCCGTGGACCAGCTCCTTACATGCAGAGCTGCTGAGGGGTCATGAGCGTTTGACCAGCCAGTCCACATGTATTTTGTGGATTTGAGGAAGGCCGTGTCCCCAGAGGGCCCCTGTGGCGGGCACTGCACGAGTATGGGGGTACTGGAGCTGCTGCTGGGAACCATCCGGTCCTTGTACAGCTCCACATGTCCAGCGAGTGTTGGACTCTGTCAGGGCTGGTTCTTCCAGTGGTTCTTATTAAGAGACTAGTAGTTGTTCTGAGCTGCTGCAGCGTCTGCAGTGATTCAGGTAAAACCCCCACAATGCTCTCTGGTGGCCTAAATGAACTGCCGTTACCCAGAGTTAGCGCCTCCTCTGGTCACTGTAATAATTAACAGTAAAGTACTGCAGCTGATTTATGATGTGTATCCTTACCTGCATGTCCCTGGCCTTCTCCCTCTTCATGTATTTTGAATCAGTTAACCCTTTAGGCGCCACAGTTTTTCAATAAAATATTCAGTTTTGATATCACTTTTTCAAAAGGTTTTAACTTGAAAATGATTAGAGATAAAGGCATACTGTAAATGAGAAAAATCATCAGTATGACCCAAAGTTTGTGATTGGAGTAAATGTACTCATCTAATTTGCATATTATAACATCATCAGGGCGCGCCATATGGATTACATAACTTTTACAGATGTTTATTGATCGACGGCATTGCTTGGCTCAGAATTTGTCAGATTCCTTTCGCCACGATACCCAACAGGCTCATCTAAATGTCAGATAAACTTTTGATACTGTTCCTCATCTCTCAAGCAAACCCAGCCATCACGATCGTCATTTACGGCGGGGCCGTGAACGCCACTGCTGCCTCCGTTGCTATTATCAGTGCGTTTTCATCCCCGCTACCCTCCTCACCATTAGCGGGGTTTTGACCACCCCTGCTACACCCACCACATCCCCTCCTGCCACCGTGGTCATGGTGAAGCAAAGCATCAGCTCCAGTATGTGCTGCTTGTGGACTGTCATGGAGCGCGGACTCGCTGCCCTTACGCACAGACGCAGTGTCACTTTCTGTCTCACTGGACGACTGAACATCTTCATCAGAGGGTGAATATTCCTCTTCAGAATCTAAGTCAGCCATTACTTGATGAAGTACTTCGTCAACGGTGAACAGACCTCTCGGCATGGTGAGTTTTCTCTCACTGAAATGCGATCTCTGTTACGCTCCGACTACAGCTGCTACTTCCTCGTCTCCTCGACCGGGGGGGCGTCTTTCAAACTCTATAAACTCCAAAACTTTGAATGAAAACATGCCCACAAATGTTGCTCAGATTGAAGTTTCAGATGTCCGCCATCTCCTGGTGTAAAGTAGTAACTACATGAGGCACCATATTTGCAACTATGGCTTGTTAAATTCCACAATGTTGCTGGTTGCAATTTTGCGACTTTAGCGCTTAAAGGGTTAAGTTTCTACCAGCGACTGATCAACAAATATTTATGAACATTTCTACCCTGAGAAACGCTACAGTGCCTCAGATCAAGACGTTGATGAAGAACTTCATGGTTGCTGCAGCCTTCAGAACATTTCTCCAGTTCTAGGCGTCTGTCACGCTGCGCTCTGATTAGCTGCTGTGTGTCCAATAGGAAGAAGCACACCTGCTCTCACAGCCGTGACAGGAATCGCAGTCGGAGTCGAGACAAGAAGAGGAGTCACAGCCGCAAACGCAGCCGAGAACGACGCAGGAGTCGCAGCCGCAGTCGAGAACACCGTCGCAGCCGAGAGCGAGGAGGACGCTACCGAGACCACCACAAGTCGTGAGTTACCATGGAGACGGAGCTACAGCCTGACTGTCTGGTCACCTGTCGGTCTGTCTGTTCACCTGTCTTTCTGTGTTTCCAGCCGTAGGAGGTCAAAGAGTAAGAGTCCGTTCAGGAAGGAGAAGAGTCCAATCAGGTGAGTGTTGGACGGTTTGTGTTTATGGGTTGTTTTCACCTGGACTGTAAGATGCTCAGTCAAACTGTTGATGTCGTCGTGGTAACAGGCAGCCCATAGACAACCTGACTCCAGAGGAACGAGACGCCCGAACCGTGTTCTGTATGCAGCTGGCAGCCCGGATACGGCCTCGAGACCTGGAGGAGTTCTTCTCAGCTGTTGGAAAGGTGTAGTGTGTATTATGGGATGTATCCTAGTGTCTATAACCTGCTGTGATCATCAGTATTATGGGATGTATCCCAGTGTAGAAACAATCATTGGTTCCTGGAGGTGTTTGTGGTTTCTAGAACTGTAAAAGGTGATTCTGGGTGAACTTTAGTGTTGGTCGGCCGTTGGTCAGGACTATAAGAGACGATGACGTTGTTGGTTGGTTGCCGTAGTAACCGTTGCTATGGTACCTCCTCAGGTTCGGGATGTGAGGATGATCTCAGACAGAAACTCTCGCAGGTCGAAGGGCATCGCCTACATTGAGTTTGTGGAGGCCAGCTCAGTTCCTCTGGCCATTGGACTAACGGGGCAAAGGCTGCTGGGAGTTCCCATCATCGTACAGGCATCACAGGTACACACACACATCTTCAGAATTTCTCACTTTGATGGTTTCAACACACAGAAGTAGTTTAATACTGATGAATAGGAATGGACTGTTACCGTACTCCACCTGTACTATACCTGTACTACACCTGAACTACAGCTGTACTATACCTGTGGTACACCTGTACTACGCCTGTATTACACCTGTCTTATACCTGTACTCCACCTGAATTATACCTGTACTCCACCTGTGTCCAGGCTGAGAAGAACCGAGCAGCAGCAGCAGCAGCAGCAGCAGCAGCAGCAGCAGCAGCTAACAACCTTCAGAAGGGAACATCTGGACCGATGAGGCTCTATGTCGGCTCGCTGCACTTCAACATCACCGAGGAGATGCTAAGAGGAATCTTTGAGCCATTTGGACGGGTAACACACACACACACACACACACACACACACACACACACACACACACACACACACACACACACACACACACTCACAGTGTCTGACCGCTGCTCTGTGTTTCAGATTGAGAGCATCCAGCTGATGATGGACAGTGAGACGGGACGCTCTAAAGGCTACGGCTTCATCATGGTGAGTTCTTCATCCTCATCTTCCTCCAGGTTCTGGTCATGTGACAGGAAGCTGAACAACAGCTGGATGTGGGCTGCAGGTGTAGACCTGCCGCTGGTCCATCATCTCTAGCTTCTATGATCTGTTTTAATCGGTGCTGGTCCTCCTGCTGCTGATGATGTTCAGTATCAGCTGTACCTACCTGTGAGACAGCACACCTGTGTAATGTCAGTTTGCAGATGCAGAATGCGCTAAGAAAGCTCTGGAGCAGCTGAACGGCTTCGAGCTGGCGGGTCGCCCCATGAAGGTGGGCCACGTGACGGAGCGGACCGACGCCTCCACAGCATCATCTTTCCTCGACAGCGACGAGCTGGAACGCACCGGCATCGACCTGGGAACCACCGGGAGGCTGCAGCTGATGGCCCGGCTGGCTGAAGGTAGACCACCTGAGACCACCTGGTGACCAACAGGTCCAGTAGACCCAGAACCAGAGTCAGTGAGGTTCTAACCTGCAGTCTGTTGCAGGAACTGGACTTCAGATTCCTCCTGCTGCTCAGCAGGCTCTGCAGATGAGTGGAGCTATCGCTATAGGAGCCATGGCTGCTGTGTCAGGTACACACAATACACACACAACTACACACACACACAATACACACAATATACACAATACACACACAACTACACACACAACTATACACAATACACGCACAACTACACACACGCACACACACGATACACACAATATTTTTTATTCATTTTTTTTTTTTACAAGGTGGCACCGTGCCAGCGGCAGCTAGTTACAGCATCTCCGGTTAACTTTAGGTCTGTTTAGTTATTTTTGTAGTTTTCTTCCCTTTTTTAAGTTTTTTCAGCAAGTAGGTGTGACGCTTTTGTACGGGACAGACATGGATGTGCAAATAGCGTTTTCCCTACTTTGTTTACTACTGTTTTCGGAACTTTTTAAATCAGCATCTGGTGAACCATTCAGCCACGGAATTGTTTACAGTCGGGAACAGCTGTTGGCGCTGAGCCAGGCCAGGCCGCCGTCGTGGGAGAGACCAGACATCCCAGCTGAGCTCCGCAGAAGGAGGAGAGGATGCCGGGCAGGACTGAAGCGTCGGGAGAAGAGGAGACGCTACAAGCCGTCCGTTCCATCTGTGATTATGGGGAATGTGAGGTCTCTCCCGAATAAGATGGAAGAACTGACGGCGCTGACCAGGCTGCGGTGGGAGTATCGGGAGAGCAGCCTCATGATGTTCATGGAGTCATGGCTGAACGAACTCACTCCGGACTCACTTTTAACTCTGGACGGATTCCATCTGGTCAGAGCGGACCGGAACGCGAGGGAGAGTGGTAAGAGAAAGGGTGGGGGCCTCGCGATGTATGTGAATGAGAGATGGTGTAATGCTGGACACATTAGCGTTAAAGAGCAGCTCTGCACTAAGGATGTAGAATTACTGGCGGTCAGTCTGCGTCCGTTCTATCTGCCCCGGGAGTATTCACATGTAATAGCCATTACTGTGTACATCCCTCCCTCGGCTGATGCGGCTGCAGCCTGTGAACTCATCCACAGTGTAGTGTCCCAGCTGCAAACATCTCACCCTCAGTCTCTTATTATCATCTCAGGAGGCTTTAATCATGCATCGCTCTCTGCCACTCTCCCCACGTTCACCCAGTACGTGACCTGCCATACCAGAGACAATAAAACCCTGGATCTGCTGTATGCAAACATCAAGGATGCATACAGCTCCTCCCTCCTCCCCCCGCTGGGCCACTCAGATCACAACCTGGTGAGACTGCAGCCCATTTACATACCTATGGTGAAGAAACAACCCCCCACCACCAGGTATGTGAAGAAGTGGTCTGACGAGGCCACTGAGGCGCTGCAGGACTGCTTTGAGACCACAGACTGGGATGTGCTGTGTGGTCCACACGGGGAGGACATTGATGCACTGACAGACACTGTTACGGACTATATCAACTTCTGTGCAGAGAACATCGTACCGACCAGGAAAGTACGGTGTTTCTCTAACAGCAAACCCTGGGTGTCCCTGGAACTGAAGGCCCTGCTGAAGGAGAAGAGGAGGGTCTTTGGATCTGGGGACAAAGAGGAGCTGAGGAGGGTGCAGAAGGAGATAAAGAAGAAGATCAAGGCGGACAAGGCCAGCTACAGGACCAAGATGGAATCTCACCTGCAGGACAATAACACAAGGGAGGTCTGGAGAGACCTGAGATCCATCTCTGGTTACAGCAGAGGCCATGAGAGGGGAGCTGCAGCAGGAGGCCAGGAGTGGGCCAATGAGCTGAATCTGTTCTTTAACAGATTCGACTCTGCTCCCACTCCTCCCCCCTCTCATCAAAGCACCGACCAGCCAGCTCCTTCTTCACACCTCAGCTCTCTACCACCAACACCACCAACAGCACCCCTCCTCCCATCCCCGTCTTCTACCACCTCCGGACTTCGCATACAGCCCCATCACCCCTCCTCGTCTCACCCCCCACCACCACCATCACCCCTCCCCCTGCCACCCTCCCCCTGCCTCTCCATAACAGCTGATCAGGTGAGAAGTGAACTTAAAAAGATCAAGACCAGGAAAGCTGCAGGTCCTGATGGAATCAGCTCCAGACTCCTTAGAGACTGTGCAGACCAGCTCTGTCAGGTGCTGCTGCACTTCTTTAACCTGAGCCTGAGTCTGGAGAGGGTTCCTCTGTTATGGAAGACTTCCTGCCTGGTTCCTGTCTCTAAGACCAGGAACCCCAGGGAGCCTAACCACTTCAGACCTGTGGCCCTCACTTCTCACCTGATGAAGACCATGGAGAGGATCGTCCTCAGGAACCTCCGTCCCCAGGTGAGCCAGTATCTGGATCCACTGCAGTTCGCCTACCAACCGAACATTGGAGTGGATGATGCAGTGGTCTACCTGCTGCACAGATCGCTGACTCATCTGGAGAAACCCAGCAGCACTGTGAGGGTCATGTTCTTTGACTTCTCCAGTGCTTTCAACACAATCCAGCCTTCTCTGCTCAGGGTGAAGCTTGAAGGAGCAGGAGTAGACTGTCACCTGGCTGCTTGGACCATCGACTACCTCACCAACAGACCACAGTACGTGAGGCTTCAGGACTGTGTGTCTGATGTGGTAGTCAGCAGCATGGAGGTCCACAGGGGACAGTCTGTCCTCCTTTCTCTTCACCCTGTACACATCGGACTTCCACTACAACTCTGGGAGCTGTCACCTCCAGAAGTTCTCCGATGATACAGCCATTGTCACCTCAGACTGCACCGGTGAACATCCAGGGTTTGGACATTGAGATGGTGGACACATACAAATACCTGGGTGTTCACCTCAATAATAAACTGGACTGGACACACAATACAGAGGTTCTGTACAAGAAGGACCAAAGTCGTCTCCACCTGCTGAGGAGACTGAGGTCCTTTGGAGTGTGCAGGACTCTGCTCAGGACATTCTATGACTCTGTGGTAGCGTCTGCTATCTTCTATGCAGTGGTCTGCTGGGGAGCAGGGAGCACTGAAAGGGACAGAAAGAGACTAAACAGAAGGTCAGGAGGAGGTTCTGTCCTGGACTGTTCCCTGGACTCCATAGAGGAGGTGGGTGAGAGGAGGATGTTGTCAAAGCTCACATCCATCATGGACAATCCCTCTCACCCACTGCATGACACTGTGGGGTCTTTAAGCAGCTCCTTCAGCAGCAGACTGAGACATCCACCCTGCAAGAAGGAACGCTATCACAGGTCCTTCATCCCATCTGCTATAAGACTTTATAACATCAGCATCACTGGCTGATGTTAACATAAACTGGACTTACATCATATCATCCCAAACCATAAAATTTGCACAGACATTATTGCACTGCTACATCTTTGCACTTTTTAAACTTATTTTTTTAAGCCACTTTATACTGCATTGTCTTACAGTGTCAATACTGTACTATTTCATCCTCATTTCTCATCCCTGTACATATTGTAAATATTATTACTACTATTCTATTATTATTTTATTTCTATTACTATGTCTATTGCTATATAAGCTGCTGTAACAATGTAAATTTCCCCTGGCGTGGGGAGAAATAAAGGATTTATCTTATCTTATCTTATATACACAATACACACACAACTACACACAATGTACACACAATACATACAATGTACACAATACACACAACTACACACACACACACACACTGCTACACAGTGTTATTGATCAGACTGTTTATTAGTGATCAGGGTGTTTGTTAGTGATCAGGGTGTTTAAGATAAGATAAGATAAAGTTCTTTATTTCTCCCCATGCCAGGGGAAATTTACATTGTTACAGCAGCTTATGTAACAGTGGACGTAGTGATAAGAATAAAATAATAATAGAACAATAGTAATAATATTTACAATATATACAAGGGTGAGAGATGAGGATAAAGTGGCTTAACAGAAAAAATAAAAATAAAGTGGTCTGTTTAGTCTGACCAGTCTGTTTAGTCTCTTTCTGTCCCTTTCAGTGCTCCCTGCTCCCCAGCAGACCACTGCATAGAAAATAGCAGACGTTTATTAGTGATCAGGGTGTTTATTAGTGATCAAGTTGTTTGTTAGTGATCAAGGTGTTTGTTAGTGATCAGAGTGTTTGTCTTTCAGCTGCCATGAATCCGTCCCTCAACATTAACATGAACTCTGCTGCTCTCAACCTGCCGGCTCAGCCTCTGGCCACTCACTGCTTCCAGCTGTCCAACATGTTCAACCCCCACAGGTGAGGACACATCTGTCTGCTGCACCTATAGTGTTCATCATAGTAACATGTGAGATCAGCTGATCAGTGTTGATCCATCAGTCTGTCTGGACCGTCCAGGTCTTTGGTTCTTAATACTCAGACAGGCCTGTTGTCATGTACACACGTGGACAAAATTGTTGGTACCCCTCGGTTAATGAAAGAAAAACTCACAATGGTCACAGAAATAATTTGAATCTGACAAAAATAATAATAAATAAAAATTCTATGAAAATTAACCAATGAAAATCAGACATTGCTTTTAAATTGTGGTTCAACAGAATTATTTTAAAAAATAAACTCATGGAACAGGCCTGGACAAAAATGATGGTACCCCTAGAAAAGACTGAAAATAATGTGACCATAGGGACATGTTCAATCAAGGTGTGTCCTCTAATTAGCATCACAGGTGTCTACAAACTTGTAATCAGTCAGTCGGCCTATTTATAGGGTTACAGTAGTCACTGTGCTGTTTGGTGACATGGTGTGAACCACACTAAACATGGACCAGAGGAAGCCAAGGAGAGAGTTGTCTCAGGAGATTAGAAAGAAAATTATAGACCAGCATGTTAAAGGTAAAGGCTATAAGACCATCTCCAAGCAGCTTGATGTTCCTGTGACTACAGTTGCACATATTATTCAGAAATTTAAGATCCATGGGACTGTAGCCAACCTCCCTGGATGTGGCCACAGGAGGAAAACTGATGACAAATGGAAGAGACGGATAATAGGAATGGTAACAAAAGAGCCCAGAACAACCTCTAAAGACATTAAAGGTGAACTCCAAGGTCAAGCTACATCAGTGTCAGATCACACCATCCGTCATTGTTTGAGCCAAAGTGGACTTCATGGGAGACGACCAAGGAGGACACCATTGTTGAAAACAATTCATAAAAAGCCAGACTGGAATTTGCCAAACTGCATGTTGACAAACCACAAAGCTTCTGGGAGAATGTCCTATGGACAGATGAGACAAAACTGGAACTTTTTGGCACATCAGCTCTATGTTCACAGATGCAATTCAATTCAATTCAATTTTATTTATATAGCGCCAATTACAGTCAAATTGTCTCGAGACGCTTTACAGAACCCATATGCCTGACCCCCAGAGCAAGCCAAAAGGCGACAGTGGCAAGGAAAACACCCTTTTAACAGGGAAAAAAACCTCGAGCAGAACCCGGCTCTAATGTGGGGGGACCCATCTGCCTGCTGGCCGGGCGGGTTGAGAGGGACAGAAGAAGTAGAGAGGTAGAGATAGAGGGGTAGAGGTAGAGATAGAGGGATACAGATAGAGGGGTAGAGATAGAGAGGTGGGGGGTGGGACACAAGGACCATAAAACACAGCCACACATCTGAAGCATCCAGCTCTGGGACCAGGGACACTCGGAGAAAGGACACAGAAAGAAACAGAGTGAATGTAATGCAATAATGGTATATATAGTAAATACATAGGTAGTTAGAGAAGGGCTCAGTGCATCCAGAGAGGTCCCCCAGCAGCCTAGGCCTATAGCAGCATAACTAGGGGCAAACTAAAGGGACGTCAAGAGGGGAAGTCAGTTGTGCAAATGAAAACACCAGCTCACCCCGTCAGGGTCACCCAGTCAGCCCTAACTATAAGCTTTGTCGAAAAGGAAGGTTTTAAGCCTGGTCTTAAAAATAGAGAGGGTGTCCGCCTCCCGAACCCAAACTGGGAGCTGGTTCCACAGGAGAGGTGCCTGATAACTGAAGGCTCTGCCTCCCATTCTACTTTTAGAGATTCTAGGAACAACAAGTAAGCCTGCAGTCTGAGAGCGAAGAGTTCTGCTAGGGTAATATGGTACTATCAGGTCTTTAAGATATGATGGAGATTGGTTGTTAAGAGCTTTATATGTCAGAAGAAGGATTTTGAATTCTATTCTAGATTTAACAGGGAGCCAATGAAGAGAAACCAATATAGGAGAAATATGATCTCTCTTGCTAAATGAAGCTTATGAAGAAAAGAACACTGTCCCTACTGTGGAACATGGAGGAGGTTCTGTTATGTTCTGGGGCTGCTTTGCTGCATCTGGTACAGGGTGTCTGGAATCTGTGCAGGTACAATGAAATCTCATGACTATCAAGGTATTCTAGAGAGAAATGTGCTGTCCAGTGTCAGAAAGCTTGGTCTCAGTCGCAGGTCATGGGTCTTTCAACAGGATAATGAGCCAAAACAAACAGCTAGAAACAGCCAAGAATGGCTAAGAGGAAAACATTGGACTATTGTGAAGTGGCCTCTATGAGCCCTGATCTAAATCCTATTGAACATCTGTGGAAGGAGCTGAAACATGGCGTCTGGAGAAGGAACCTTCAAACCTGAGACAACTGGAGCAGTCTGCTGATGAGGAGTGGACCAGAATACCTGCTGAGAGGTGCAGAAGTCTCACTGACAGTTACACAAATGGTTTGATTGCAGTGATTGCCTCAAAAGGTTGTGCAACAAAATATTAAGTTGAGGGTTCCATCATTTTTGTCCAGGCCTGTTTCATGAGTTTATTTTTTAAAATAATTCTGTTAAACCACGGTTTATTCATTAACCGAGGGATACCAACAATTTTGTCCACGTGTATATGTAGTGGACAACGACACGCCCACTGGAAGAGACACCTCAGAGTTATTTGATATGAAGTCATTTTGAGTGTGACAGGTGAGCTGACAGGTAACAGTAACTGTTTCAGTGAGGAGGCGGCTGGTTGGGAAGTGGACATCCAGCATGACGTCATCGAGGAGTGCAGCAAACACGGAGGAGTGGTCCACATCTACGTAGACAAGAACTCTGCCGAGGTACACCTCACCTCTGACATCGCCATCCTCCCCTCTGACCTCAGTTTGACCTTTGTCTCTTTTTTTTTACAGGGAAATGTTTATGTCAAATGTCCATCGATCCCGGCCGCCATGGCTGCTGTCAACACTCTCCATGGAAGATATTTTGCAGGTAAGACTTCCTGTCATGTGACACCCGTGTGGTGGACCAATCGCTGAGCAGCTCTGACATACTCTCACCTGTTGTTTCAGGTAAGATGATCACGGCGGCGTACGTCCCCTTGCCTACCTACCACAACCTGTTCCCAGAGTCCGTCACTGCCACTCAGCTGCTGGCTCCGCCTCCACGCCAGTGACTCAACAACAGTGCTGCCCTCTGATTGGACAGTGGACATTAGAGCCTGCCCCTCCTTTCCATCATATCTTCTTCGGTTCATCGGGTCTGAGTATGCCTATGAGGGACGCTGTGTGTTTGTTTTCAGTCGGGACACAAACAACTCGCTCTCTCACTATTGGCTGGATCCTGGTCACGTTTGTGCTCCCTCAACCATGTGACCTGCCCTGTTTCCTTCCTGTTGATGATCTCAGCAGCGTTTCTGTGCGAAGCCTCACACAGCTCCGCCCCTCTGGAGTATCGTCCAATGATTGAGCTCTGTGAGCTGCGAGGGGGCGGGGAGGGTGTCTGCTGATTGGTCAGTTCGAAGCCGTTTGGTATTTAACTGTTTTTCTAAATGAGATTTGATTTTGTAAAATTGTTGATTAAATTTATTTTGATGTCACTCAGCTGCAGCGTCTTCTTCTCTGCTGGCTCTTGATTGGCTGGGAGGTACCAGTGGGGCGGAGCCTGAGATCCAGCCCTTGGTGTCTCACTCAGGTGTTACCTGTGAATCACCTGCAGTCTGCATGTGTTCAGACCAGGAGATGGTACCTGGATGGGTTCCTGTTTGTTCTGTTTGGTTCTTGAACCACCAGAGGAAGTCCAGATACCTTCTACCCAGACCACTGATAATAACGTGACCTGAAGATCTTCTTCAGTGTCATAAACATGGAGATAGAAAAACATGTACAGGATGAGGAGATGGTTTCTGGAAACGTCTTCCAGAACCTCCAGCAGGTTTCTCCTGAAGCTGCTACCATTACCAGGACCTGGATGACTGAGAACTTACACAGAAGTATGAGGAGAAAACATTAATTCAAGTTTAACATCTGAGGAGACCTGGGGTCCGTTTCACGAAGCAGGTTCAACAAACTCCGAGTTTAACCCTGAACTCTGAGTTGATCTACTCTGAGATAGAAAACTCTGAGTTTTCGGTTTCACAACGGCTGATTTGAGTTGGTTTAATCAACTCAGAGTAGTTTCACCCGGAGTTAAGCGCGTGCACCACAACTCTGAAAAGCCAGTATCAATGGAGCGCCGATTCGACGAGTCACCATGGCAACGGGGAAGCGGAGGACTACATCGTTTGAATTGGAAATCTTAATGCGCTTATATAGCGAGTTTGAACACGTTTTTAGAAAGAAGTGCAACACCTGCAGCTGCAAAAGAGAGGGAGACGGTGTGGGAGAACATTGCTGCCCTGTCAATGTGTAAGTTTAAATCACAATAATATTACAGGGGAAAACTGTTTGAATAGTAGTCTATTAAGTTATTTCATTGAGGTGCAATCCTGCAGGGGAGAAGCTTAAGATGAAATATAAGAACATTGTTCAAACAGGTAAGAAGTCAGCATAATCTCATGGAGCTACCTCATTTTGATCATGTTTTACATTGTAAAGTAGCCTAAATATTAAGTGGCTGTTTTACTGTGCAGTGGTTTTATCCCACACACAGCCTAAATGTCTGCATCCATATCATGTTCTGTTAAATAATTAAGCCTATTTAAACTAACACAGACTTCTACTCAGCCAACTATATATATATATATATATATATATATATATATACACACACACACACATACATATAAATACATATAAATATAGATAGATATAGATATTTTTTTAAAGCATATTCATACAAATATTTATTTCTCTTTTATGTCTTGTTTTTCTTTTGGCCCAACAGATTGTGATGGTGTTATCTGCCTGGTGGAGCCCCTTCACACCACAACAGAGCTTGTAACTGTAAGTAGACAATACTCCAGAGATTTAGCCAAATGGTAGTTTAAGTCCACTGAAACATATCAGTCATTTAGGATGAAGAGGATGAAACTGTGTCTGCTGCCTTTACAGAGGGGGATCCAGAAAGGCATCTAGAGGTATGTTACTGATAGTTCTCTTCCCATTCACATTTCTGAACATTCTGGTGGAATATAGAGTGTGACATTTAGCCTACACTGAAGTATTGCACATTCTCATCCTTTTTAACAGAGCATGGCTGGACAACAGCAGGATGCTTCCTCAACTTCCACTGCACAGACTGACACAGTGAGATGGATGTTCAGTAAACACCAGAGGTTCAGTCCATGGAATTCATGTGCAACTGTATAATTTAATGTCCTTTATGTATTCCCAGTTACCAGTAAAACAAATATACAAAATCCACTTGCTGAGAAAAATACAAAAAACAGATAAAGAAATACAGTACTTGGACCACCAGATTAGGAGGGCAGATCTGGAAATTGAAATACTGGAGCACAAGTTAGAGGTGGATGCAGGTCACAGGTGAATTATGTTAACTACTGGAACATGAACTAAACTAGCTCTTTTATTTGTAGGAAATAAAGAAGACCAAATGAAATGTATGTCATGTGTTTATTTCACTGCTGTGGTGGTGATGATGGAGACTTAAACTCTAAATGATGCAGTCTTTAACATTTTGAAACCGTAGTCAATCTACCTCTAACCTACCTGCACATTTATACTGTGAATGGACTTCCTGTTCACATAATCAGCTTCATTATGTGAGGGAGCTTTGATGGGGATGTGTGTGTCCATCTATGCAGCCAATCACACTGAGAAATCCTAAAAGAAATTAAAATTACTAATCCCAGTCTGAGGTTGCAACACAATGTCATTAACATAATATGATTTAAAATTTAACAGGTCTCTACATCATTCACCTACAATCCTGTGGAACTCCTCCTTGATGGCTCTGACAGGTTTCTGTCCAGGGAAAACGACAAAGATGGTAAAAGTCGTTTCAGGGCCAGACACACTTTTCTGACCGTTTTCTGAAGTGTTCTGCATCTCCTACATTATATAAAAAACTTCCATTTGCAAAGAACCGCAGCACAACACACAATATCTGCTGGGATGTGAGAGCATGACTGTGGTTGGTAAAGTTGTAAATGTAAGGACGGATTAGGTTGTATGTAGATTATAGACTGTGAGGTGAAACGGTACCGTTCAAAAAGATAACTGTCCAGAAATGCGAGAACATCTATGCGCGGTCTGATAACAATCTCCTGACGAATATTTAATTCTCTGTGCAGTAATTCTGCTCCTTCATCCACTGGATCGTTAATAAAAGGACGTCATTTTGACACACGGCAGAACTAGACTTCACCAAAACTCACCTGATGACTGAATGAATGAGGAAATCAAATGGTGTGTGACTGAAAGAGGGCGGAGACTGAGAAACTCGAGGTTTACTGAGATAAACCTGGTCCCGACTAGGTTAGAGTCATAGAGTCTGTTACTATGGTAACTGACCGAGAGTTTAAGTTACTGCTGCTCTATCAGTTTGTCCTAACTTAATGAATATATATAATACGATATGAGGGCAGACCAGTTCAGAAACTTCATTCCAGCCTGATGGAACCATTTCTATACCACGTCTGATGTGTGTTTGGGCTCATTGTCTGGTTGAAACACCCAACTGTGTCCAACATCAACCTTCTGCTGATGGTTTTAGGTTCTCCTGAAGAACGTGGAGGTGATCCTCCTTCTTCATTATTCCATTTACTTTGTGGAAAGCTCCAGTTCCACAGAGCATGATACTGCCACCTCCATGCTTGAAGGTAGGTTTGGTGTTCTTGGGGTTAAAAAAAAAGACCCGCCGAAGACAGTCCTAAAAAGGTCTAAAACCAGGACCAAAATCAAACCTAAACCACTCCAAAAATGTTCACAACCAGTCAGAATATAGTCTGAAACCAGGCCTGAAAAGGTCTAAAACCAGTACAACATGGGGACCAAAATCAAACCTAAATTACTCCTAAAAAAAAAAAAAGTCCAAGATGCGCCCAAGACCATCTAAAACCAGTCTCCTCCAGGACCAGATCCAGAGTGAAATAAATCCTAAACCAACTTTAAATCACATCTAAATCCAGGAGAACCAAGACTGGAACCAAACATAAACCAGTCCCAAGAAAGTCCAGAACCAGTCCAACATCCAGTCTGAAACCAATCCAGAAGCTCTTCTACAAAGCCTCAGAGCATGATGCTTCCACCTCTGCCTGATGGTAGGTTTGGTGTCTCTCAATCGTCTCTCAGCAGCAGGTGGTAGTTGTGTTTTCTTCCTGATCATGGCATTTAAATTGGCTTAGAGGAGTCAGCAACTGTAGTTAACTGTGATGATTCACATGAAGTTAAGAGGCCTGCCACTAAGAAAATATGATTAACAACAACTTAATAATCACAAAAAGTGATCATTTAAGTTGCTGTTTGTATGTTTTGACCAAACAGATTTAGTCATATTTCCAGAAGACCTTTAATGAATCTATGAAAGAACCAAAATACAGGATTGTTTTTAGTGACAAAGGTTCATGTTTCAATGGTTCCATCTTAAGTTCAGAGTTCTTGGAGTCACAGGAAGTTCCAGACTGATGCTAAACGTGGAACCTCGTTTACCTTCAGGGTCACATTTAGTGTTTGAGATGTAAAACTTGACCAGCAGAGAGTTTGCCATCATAGCAACAGCAGCTACCTCGGTCCAGTCGAGGCAGACGTCTGCCCTCCCTGAGCCCGGTTCTGCTGAAGGTTTCTCCCACTGACACCAGAGGAAACTGTTGGTTCCTTAGGAAGAACCTTGACACAGCCAATGTTATGAATTAAACTGAATTAAATTTGGTTTCATGTTAAACTGAATTCATCATGAGACAGAAACTCTTAGTGTCCAGTTTATTAGGAACAGTCCGATGCTATGGACAAAATACCAGAAACGGCTGATTTTTAAGGAAACGGAAGGAATCATGTTTCTTCAGAGGAAGGATGCTGATTCGCCAGCTGTCTGATTACAGAGCAGGTAAACTCCTTCAGGTGTTGAGCTCGTTCAGGTGGATGACGGTGATGGTGATGTCATCGCGGTACCTGCGGGCCAGGTCTGCTGGCAGACTCAGCATCTTGGCCAGGCGGTTTGGGGCCACGGCTCTGTAGCCATCGTCGCCCAGTGCGTGGCGGAGCAGGTGGGTGGCGGCGTTCTGGTCCTCCAGCACCGACAGGACACGGCCTCTCCGATCCAACAGGAGGCGCTGCAGACCGCCCAGAGTCATGCCCATGCCAGGAACAATGGGTCTCTGCTGCTGAAAACCTGTGAAGACAAACACACGCTAACAGCTGGACTGATTTAAAGGTTTGTTTTTTTTTATCTCAGCTTCAATGCAGAATCACTTCAGCCATTAACCTTCAACCATCAACCTTCAACCTTCAAGCATCAACTATCATCCTTTAACCATCAACCTTCAACCTTCAACCATCAGCCATCAATCTTCAACCTTCTACCTTCAACCATCAACCTTCAACTTTCAACTATCAACCATCATCCATCAACCTTCAACCACCAACCATCATCCATCAACCTTCAACCATCAAACATCAGCGTCACGTCAGAACCAACTGGGCATGCTCAGCACTGAAACATGCCACAGAGCATGACTGGATATTTCTGGATACATGTGCATTAACATATTTCTACAGTTATTTATTCAGTTTTTGCTTTAATCTGTAATCCCGGTCATTTAAACCTGTTTTTTACTGCAGCGTCGTTCACAGGATCGGCTGCTGATCGTCTCTTTAGGTCTTTCTGTTCCCACTTTAGGATCCCTCAGCTTCAGCCTTAACTCAGAGAAACCAGAGAACATAAAGGTTCAGGATGCCAGAAGACAACCTGCAGTGGGAAACACCTTCATTCTGTGAGCTGAGGCGTCCCTCAGGGCTCCATCCTCGGTCCTTTACTTTCCTACATGCTCTCAAAACAACTACAGTCTTCATATCTGATCCTGAAGTCCTTTTAAATACAGCAGGACATGATGGGACAGTAGACAGACCAGATCACTCTGCATTCTTACAGGGAATCTATAGTCTCAGCAGTAGACCTCACTGGTCCATAAACTGAAACATAGTCCAGGTTTTTTCAGTAAAATAAACTCCAACATTAACTTTCTGATCAATGACTCTAAAACGTTTCAGTCAGGATTTACTGAGGAACAGGAGCTAATTTCATCTGTAACAAGAAAAACCCTGAACCCACCTGTCAGCTGCTCTCCAACCAGCTGGACCACCGTCTGTCGGTGCATCATCTCCCACAGTCCGTCGGTCGCCAGCACCAGGAACTTGTCTGCAGGACTGATTCGATGCCGGGTGACCTCCGGCTGGGCGCTGAGGTAGGGCGGGGTGAGGTAGTGTGGTGGCAGTGTCCGGACCGCCTCACTGACTGCCGACACGAGGTCCAGTCGGGTTTTGTAGACACGACTCAGCATCTCTGTGCTCCATTTGAAGCGCACGTCTCCGAACGCCCTGAAGGGCAGCAGCAGGCCGAGCAGGCGGTCGTGGCGAACCACTGTCCTCCGCTCCAACCGCGGGTGTTCCTCCAGAACCCTCTGCAGCTCATCGGGGTTCTGGGCGTTGTGGTCGTTGGTGAGGCTGGTGGCCGACCAGCGGCCGTCCGCCTCCTGAACGCCCAGGACCGCCCGGCTGTCGCCCAGGTTGGCCACGTGCAGGACGCCGTTGGAGACGTGGACAACACAGGCCGTGCTGCCAGACAGGGCCACCCGGAGGGGGGAGGACAGAGGCAGGCCTTCCCCAGGGAGGGACACCCGTCTGTGGACAGAGAGAGAGGATTCATCTGGTGGTCTGACATCTAAAGATCCATAAAACTGTTGGTGTTGATCTTCTGGGCCTCAGCTGGACGTCGCTGAAACACCTGCAGGATCTGGGGGAAGACATGGACAGGTGGACCTGAGCCTCCACAGACAGGTCGTAGTCGAGGCGACGGAAGGCATTGACCAGCGCTGATGTCACTCTGCTGTCGTCCTGCAGCCAATCAGAGAGGAGTCGGATAATGATGTCAGAAGAAGGAGAAGCTCACAGGAACCAGAACTTACTGAAGTCCTGAACAGCTCACATAGGATTAGCTGGACTGCCCCGGCATTAGTCCAATACCAGGTCCTGATACTGAGCCTGATCCTGATCCTGGACCTGATCCTGGACCTGATCCTGGACCTGATTCAGGACCTGATCCAGGACCTAATCCTGAACCTGATTCAGGACCTGATCGTGAACCTGATTCAGGACATGATCATGAACCTGATTCAGGACCTGATATTGGACCTGAGTCAGGACCTGATTCAAGACCTGATCCTGAACCAGAGTCGGGGCCTGATTCAGGACCTGATCCTGAACCTGATTCAGGGCCTGACCCTGGACCTGATTCAGGACCTGATCCTGAACCTGATACTGGGCCTGACTCAGAACATGTCCGAGAACCAGACCCAGCAGCTGAGTCAGGGCCTCTGAACTAGACTTTGTGTGGAGAGGTTAAATATGTCCAGCTGGTTTTTGTAGGTTTGTTGACAGTTCTGGACCCGTGCAGGTCTCGGTTCTAGTCTGGGTTCTAGATTTCAGGCTACTGTGTTTCTGGTTACCTCTTTGTCCTCATCCTCGTCTTCGTCCTCCAGTCTCTCCTGCCAGTAGTTCCTCAAACTATGGAAGGAGCTCATCCCCCCGTTGGTCCCGCTGTGGTCTTGTGGATGTTTGTGCCACTCGAGCAGTGGGGGTCCGGCCCGGTCCTCCTCCACGGCCCGGTCCAGGTCGGCCAGCGTCCTGAGCGGCAGCGAGGCCACCACGATGTAATAGAAGAGCCTCTGGCTGACGGCGTGGGCGCAGGCCGGCCCGGCGTGACCGTCGAACACTCCAAACAGGACCCCTCCTCGGCCAGGTAGGCAGGTGGCGCTGCTCCGACGGTCCTCGCCTCGGTGGTTGGATGGCAGCATGTTGCTATGGAAACCCAGGACGCCATGGGAGGCGGGGCCTCTGGGAAAGGTGTGGCTGTACTCGTTGGCCTGACAACAGATGATCAGAGTGACTGATGTGGTGGATTCAGGGACACTCTGAAAGTCAGATGGTTCTCACCTTTAAGATCCGGTTGGTCTGAGCTGAACTCACCTGCCCCTCCCCCTGCCCCGCCCTGTACCTCCTGCTGCCTGATGGGAAATGGAGTCCAGGCAGCGGAGGGGGAAGGGGGGGGAGGGGAGGACAGGGAGCAGCACTGGTGGAGGTCCAACTTGCAGCGTCCACAGAAGACTCCGGTTCTTCCCAACATGGCAACACACGAGAACGAGCAGGAGAACCAGCAGCAGCAGAACCAGCAGGAGAACCAGCAGCAGGAGAGCCAGCAGGACCAAGATTGGACCTTAAGGAGAACCAGCAAGAGCACTGGAAGGGGAAGAACCAGTAGGAGAAACGATGGAGAATGAAGATTGGACCTAGAAGAGAACCAGAACCGTCATCAGCAGTGAGAACAGAACAGATTTTGGAGGAACAGCTGGAACCACAGCATCTGCCAGATGTTTAGAACATGACAGAAAACAGCTGCTGCAGTTCTGATACATGAATGAAACCAACAGAACCAACAGAACCAACAGAACAGAACCAAGAGAATGGAACCAACGGACTGTTGAGTTTCTGTCAGAGAACCAGTCAGAGAATGTAAATAGAACTTATGCAGCACTTTTCTGCCTTAGTGAAACTCTGAAGTACTCTGAGGTATTTAATGCCATACAGAGTTCTACAGTAAACGTCACCTGTTCAGGTTGGTTCTCTGCTGTCCTGTTCCTGGGTTTGTGGCGTCCTTCAGCCCATCTCAGGTGGAACAGGTGAATCTGGACTCACCTGTTGAATCTGGACTCACCTGTTGAATCTGGACTCTCCTGTTGAATCTGGACTCTCCGGTCATCTGAACGTGTTGCCGGTTGTTTCCTGGTTGTTCTCTGTGACCTTTGGCAGTAATCAGTCAGCTATAAACTCCTGAAGCAGCTTCTCTTTCACCTGGTTCTATGTTCAGCCCAGCAGGTAAAGTTCAGGTGAAACAGAACATCAGAACCAAGTCGCTGCAGGTTCTGATGTTCACCTGACAATAAACACAACAAAACACACTGTAACCTACAATAATCTGTTATTCATCCAATCAGAACAGGTTGCTTCTTCTTTAATCTGAACAGGTTTCTAGTTGTGGAAAAAGTTAAAATCAGAACTTGAAAGTCTGTTTCCAATAAAAAAAAATCCCACAGCTGAAGAACAGCTGAGGCCAGAAGATGATCCTCCCTGTGAAGTCAGACAAACCCCTGATTCCTCCTCAGACCATCAACAACAGGGTTAGAGTTTATTTTATAGTTTATTTCCAAAACAACAAAGACAAAATGTTCTCTAAGTTTGATTCAGATGTTTTATTAATGTAATGACTTGAAACATGAGACGCTAAAATGATTATCAGCCCTCTGGTCTGAGCCACAACCTCCAGTAGATCTTTATGAGGCTGGCTCATGTCTCTGAGGGTGTTTGGAACGTTCTTCAATACAAGTTGTTCCATCTGCTCCATGAATGGATTCTGAGCATGAACATTCACTTTGAGAACCCACCACAGATCCTCACTGGACTGAGATCTGGCCACTCCTGGACCTCAGTTGTTTAGTCCTTTAAAGACTGTTGGACCAACTCTGGCATGATGTTTGGGTCACTGTGTTGGAGGAAGAACCCGAGGTCAGACTAGGAGCAGATTTCTTCATGGGTAATAACTGTAAATGGGATTCTAATCAGCCATCTTTATAGAATTACCAGGTATTACGCAGAAAACAGGAGCTCAGTGACACAATAAAACACAGACTTCCTTTGATCAGAACAGTTTAAACGAACACTGAGCTCTTCTCCAACCGCAGCCTCCTCATGTGTGGAAATTATAATAATTATGTGTGGCAGTGCTCAGGTTCCTCCAGCAGGGGGCAGTAATCAAGGGAGGGACACCAACGACGACATGACGCCGGAAGCAGTAGCGGCAGCGGGAGATTTGTCTCCGGTACCGTCGGTGTGGGTCTGATTTCTGTTCGGTACCGTCAGTGTGGGTCGGAATTCGGAGCCGGAGTTTGTCCGGTACTTTGTTAGAAGCTAAAATCAGCAGCAGAGTTTGTGTTTCAAGTCCAGCCGGCAGCAGAGATGGTGAGAAGCAGCTTTAAGGCCTTTACAAGGCTGTTAGCATGCTAGCCGTTAGCTTGCTAACAGCTTTAATTCACTTACACCGCTGTTAGCCTGCTAGCCCTTAGCATGCTATCCGTTAGCATGCTAGCCCGTTAGCTGCATTCACTAACATTAACTACTATCTGCACTAAGACCAGTAAAAACTCATCAGCTTCTAAACTGAGACGAACTTTCCTTTACTGGTTTTCCCGCCGTTCAGTTCAGCAGTTTTCTGAAAGATCAGTTTAATAAAAACACGGAAACATAAAATATATTAGGACCTGTTTCAGTGTTTTATAGCATAATATTATATTATAGTAATATGTTATAGTATTATGTTATAGAAATATGTTATAGTGTTATATAGTAGTGTTATATTGTCTTAGTGTTGTTAGTCTGTAACTCAGAGTTCTATTATACTGCTAAATATTCATATCAAAAAACTAGTCCTGGTCTCTCAGTGTTCTGGTATTTAAGGACAGATTCTCTCTAGAATGTTCTCCACGTCTCAGTAGTTAAATAAATGAATAAATATGGTGTAAATATCAGATAAACCTGTTTCTCAGTTTATGTGGAGGATTTATATCTATGATATGATATATGATATGATATGATATGATATGATATGATATGATATGATATGATATTCAGCTCTAGTCTGGTCTCGATCTCTGTTCTTCACATTTCTCTGAACTGAACTTCAGTCATTCACCTGAAACTCTTCAAAAGTTTTATTGATCAGATCTGAGCAGACGTATTGATCAGCTGATCAGATCTGATCAGACGTATTGATCAGCTGATCAGAAGAATGTTTCTAACTGCTGGTGTTTGTGTTTGTGCAGGCGAGGAACGCTGAGAAGGCCATGTGAGTATCTGTTACCTTCATGATGAAACTGTTCAGGAGAGAACAGGTGGGTCTGGACCACCTGTTCTCTGGTTCTCCGGGTTCCTCTGCAACTGCTTCACCTGGAAGAGGTTTAGACTCACCTGTTCTCAGGTCACAGCTGTGATGTCATTAGTGATCAAGAACTTAAAGAATCAGCTCCACACTCTGACAGTAAACTGTGTCTGATGGTTCTCCTGCTGGTTCTCCTCCTGCTGGTTCTCCTGCTGGTTCTTCTCCTGCTGGTTCTCCTCCTCCTGGTGCTCCCAATGGTTCTGCTGCGGGTTCTCCTGCTGGTTCTCCTGGTGGTTCTGTGTCTCTCAGGACGGCTCTGGCCCGGTTCAGACAGGCTCAGCTGGAGGAAGGAAAAGTGAAGGTGAGGTTCTACTATGTTCTAAAATCTTGGAGAACCCTGTAGATGAGGAACATTGAAGTTACTTTAAATGAACTGTTGTAGAACACTGAGTTTGAAGCTGATCTGGAGCTTTTAGAGCTTTTAGAACCAGAGAACATGAAATACAGAACAACTGAAGAACCTACAATCTAAAGAAATGATTTCTGGCAGTTTTCTTCTTTTTAAAGGAGAACCGAGAAAATTAAGCAGAAAAAAAGCTGATATTTACCTGTCTGTTTACCTATCTGTCTGTCTATCTACCTGTCTGTCTGTACCTATCTGTCTGCCTGTCTGTCTGTCTATCTACCTGTCTGTCTATCTGTCTATCTACCTGTCTGTCTGTACCTATCTGTCTACCTGTCTGTCTGTCTGTCTGTCTATCTACCTGTCTGTCTATCTGTCTGTCTATCTACCTGTCTGTCTGCAGGAGAGGAGACCTTTTCTGGCCTCAGAATGTTCTGAACTTCCTAAAGCTGAAAAATGGAGACGACAGGTACTCACACTGCAGTACACCTGTAGTAATACCTCAGTACTCTGTAGTAATACCTCAGTACACCTGTAGTAATATCTCAGTACTCTGGTGCTCTGTAGTACTGTGTAGTACTCTAGTACTGAGTAGTACTCTAGTTGTGTGTATTTAACAGTAATCTCTGTTTCAGATCATCAGTGAGATCTCAAAAAAAGTCGCTCAGATCCAGAACGGTGAGTTTAAACCTGTCTGTCTCTAACCTGTCTGTCTGTCTGTCTGTCTACCTGTCTGTCTCTAACCTGTCTGTCTCTAACCTGTCTGTCTGTCTGTCTGTCTCTAACCTGTCTACCTGTCTGTCTCTAACCTGTCTGTCTCTAACCTGTCTGTCTGTAACCTGTACCTGTCTGTCTGTCTCTAACCTGTCTGTCTGTCTCTAACCTGTCTACCTGTCTGTCTGTCTCTAACCTGTCTGTCTCTAACCCTTCTACCTGTCTGTCTGTCTCTAACCTGTCTGTCTCTAACCTGTCTACCTGTCTGTCTGTCTCTAACCTGTCTACCTGTCTGTCTCTAACCTGTCTACCTGTCTGTCTGTAATCTGTCTGTCTGTAACCTGTCTACCTGTCTGTCTGTAATCTGTCTGTCTGTAACCTGTCTGTCTGTCTGTCTGTCTGTCTCTAACCTGTCTGTCTGTAACCTGTCTGTAATCTGTCTGTCTCTAACCTGTCTGTCTGTCTGTCTCTAACCTGTCTACCTGTCTGTCTGTAACCTGTCTGTCTGTCTGTAACCTCTCTGTCCTTGCTGTCTGTCTCTAACCTGTCTGTCTGTCTCTCTAACCTGTCTGTCTCCCTGTTTGTCTCTAACCTGTCTGTCTGTCTCTAACCTGTCTGTCTGTAACCTGTCTGTAATCTGTCTGTCTCCCTGTCTATCTCTAACCTGTCTGTCTCCCTGTCTGTCTCTAACCTGTCTGTCTACCTGTCTGTCTCTAACCTGTCTGTCTACCTGTCTGTTTTCCAGCTGGTCTGGGTGAGTTCAGGATCAGGGATCTGAACGATGAGATCAACAAGCTGCTGAGGGAGAAAGGTCACTGGGAGGTCAGGATCAAGGAGCTGGGAGGACCCGACTATGCGGTAAACATTATTAATCAGTGGTTATTGATCAGTCACTATTGATGGCTGATTATTGATCAGTGATGATTGATCAGTGGTTATTGATAAATGATTATTGATCAGTGGTTATTGATGGTTGATTATTGATCAGTGATTATTGATCATGGTTCTTCCAGCGGGTCGGTCCCAGGATGTTGGACCACGAGGGGAAGGAGGTTCCAGGAAACCGTGGTTATAAATACTTCGGAGCAGCCAGAGACCTGCCGGGAGTCCGCGAGCTGTTCGAGAAGGAGCGTACGTACTTCCTCTTACTTCACTTTCTGTTTCCTGCTGTCTGATGACTGGTCCTCACTGATCATGTGACTCCAGCTGTCCCGGCGCTGAGGAAGACGAGGGCGGAGCTGATGAAGGACGTGGACGCCGAGTACTACGGCTACAGGGACGAAGACGACGGTGTCCTGCTTCCTCTGGAGACACAGTACGAGAAACAAGGTGAGAGTCGCTCAATGAACGAGGCCGTTTAATAAACCTGTTCAGTCTGAGGAGGCAAACGGGTGAGCAGTTTAATGTCCAGGTGAAGAAATCTGACATCAACACCAGCAAACAGGAAGACATTATCTCAGCTTCAGACACAGTCAATAGAGAAAACACATAGAACCTGGAGCCAGTTATCTCTGGACCAGACTGGACCGGACCACACACAGACCTACTGAACCCCGATGTCAAGATCGTCAGGGTTGGGAGCCACTGGAGTTAACACTGGAGTTAGGGTTAGGGTTACTAACCCTAACCCTAACCCTAACCCCGACTGGGGTTAACTGAAGTTAATACTGGGGTTAACTGGAGTTTCAACTGGGGTTAACTGGAGTTAATAATGGGGTTAACTGGAGTTAATAATGGGGTTAACTGGAGTTAATACTGGAGTTAACTGGAGTTAATACTGGGGTTAACTGGAGTTAATACTGGAGTTAACTGGAAAATTCCACTGTGAACTCCAGTGAACTTTAGGCAGTGTGGAGGTGTTTTGGACAGTGACCCTGTGACCCTGCTGGCTGCAGACGAGCTTTTTGTTTTACTGTTTGCATCAACTTCAACACAGCAACAAACAGTCTTACTCTCTGTGTGTGTGTGTGTGTGTGTGTGTGTGTGTGTGTGTGTGTGTGTGTGTGTGTGTGTGTGTGTGTGTGTGTGTGTGTGTGTGTGTGTGTGTGTGTAGCGGTGCTGGAGGCGGTCCAGAGATGGAGAACAGAGAAAGAGTCTCGTCTCTCTGGAGAGTCTCAGCAGCAGCAGGACGAGGAGGACATCTACAGCGTCCACACTGACCAGGTGAGTCCTTCACCTGCTGGACAGTCTACCTGCTGTCTTACCTGCTGTCTTACCTGTTGTCTTACTTGTTGTCTTACTGGCTGTCTTACCTGCTGTTCTTACTGTGTGCAGCCTGAAGATGAGGAGAACCAGGAGGAGATGCAGGGAGAAGAAGGAGGAGTCGCCTTCATCGCACACATACCTGTTCCCTCCCAGAGAGAGGTGAGACGCCGTTCCTCACCTATCCTGTCCTCAGTAGGACCTCCACTCCAATGTGAACTCAAATTTGTGTCCTTCAGGTGGAGGAGGCTCTGGTCCGGAGGAAGAAGATGGAGCTGCTGCAGCGTTACGCCAGCGAGACCCTTCAGGCTCAGAGTCAAGAAGCCAGAACTCTGCTGGGACTCTAACCTGTCTGTCTGTCTGCCTGTCTGTCTGTCTGTCTGTCTGTCTGTCTATCTGTAAATACCAGCTCAGTTTTGTACTCCATCTGTTTCTTATTAAAACTTTTTCAGCTCAGTTTGTTCTTGTTGTGTTTTGTTGGTTCTTGAAGATTAAACCATAAATACCCAAATGTTTGTAGGTCCAGGATCCAACAAGTGGTTCTAAACTGTATCCCCTCACAGTAATCAGATTACTTCAAAATACAGTAGTAGAGTATCTGCTCTGGTATCAGATTACAAGCTAAAAATTAAATTCAGGCTCCCATGACTCCTTCTACACCTCCTGATTAATGGTACTGTGACTCCTCCTAGACCTCCTGATTAGTGGCACTATGACTCCTACAGTAGACCTCCTGATTAGTGGTACTATGACTCCTTATAGACCTCCTGATTGATGGTACTATGATTCCTTCTAGACCTCCTGATTAGTGGTACTATGACTCCTTCTATACCTCCTGATTAGTGGTACTATAACTCCTACACCTCCTGATTAGTGGTACTATGACTCCTACACCTCCTGATTAATGGTACTATGACTCCTTCTACACCTCCTGATTAGTGGTACTATGACTCCTTCTAAACCTCCTGATTCATGGTACTATGACTCCTTCTACACCTCCTGGTTAGTGGTACTATGACTCCTTCTACACCTCCTGATTAGTGGTACTATGACTCCTTCTAAACTTCCTGATTCATGGTACTATAACTCCTTCTAAACCTCCTGATTAGTGGTACTATGACTCCTAAACCTCCTGATTAGTGGTACTATGACTCCTTCTACACCTCCTGATTAGTGGTACTATGACTCCTTCTAAACCTCCTGATTCATGGTACTATAACTCCTTCTACACCTCCTAATTAGTGGTACTATGACTCCTAAACCTCCTGATTAGTGGTACTATGACTCCTTCTACACCTCCTGATTAGTGGTACTATGACTCCTTCTAAACCTCCTGATTCATGGTACTATAACTCCTTCTACACCTCCTGATTAGTGGTACTATAACTCCTTCTACACCTCCTGATTAGTGGCACTATGACTCCTACAGTAGACCTCCTGATTAGTGGTACTATGACTCCTCATAGACCTCCTGATTGATGGTACTATGACTCCTAGACCTCCTGATTAGTGGTACTATGACTCCTTCTACACCTCCTGATTAGTGGTACTATAACTCCTTCTACACCTCCTGATTAATGGTACTATGACTCCTTCTACACCTCCTGATTAGTGGTACTATGACTCCTTCTAAACCTCCTGATTCATGGTACTATGACTCCTTCTACACCTCCTGATTAGTGGTACTATGACTCCTTCTACACCTCCTGATTAGTGGTACTATGACTCCTTCTAAACCTCCTGATTCGTGGTACTATGACTCCTACACCTCCTGATTACTGGTACTATGACTCCTTCTATCCCTCCTGATTAGTGGTACTATGACTCCTTCTACACCTCCTGATTAGTGGTACTATGACTCCTCCTATACCTCCTGATTAATGGTACTATGACTCCTTCTACACCTCCTGATTAGTGGTACTATGACTCCTTCTAAACCTCCTGATTCATGGTACTATGACTCCTTCTACACCTCCTGATTAGTGGTACTATGACTCCTACACCTCCTGATTAGTGGTACTATGACTCCTTCTATCCCTCCTGATTAGTGGTACTATGACTCCTTCTACACCTCCTGATTAGTGCTACTATGACTCCTTCTACACCTGCTGATTAGTGCTACTATGACTCCTCAGATGTTTCTCTTCCTCTGTTCAGTTCTTTTCCATGTGGAGCTATGATGCAGACATAGATAGACCCAGTCCATAGGTCCACGACTGAGAATGTTCTGCTGTTCTCAGCTCATTTAGAAGCATGTTCATCAGTTGGACTGACTGGAATCACAGCTGGACTCAGTTTCTCTGAGTTTCTACTTTGGAGCTGAACTTCAATTCTTGTTTTTCTAGTGTTTGTTTTTTGTTGTTCATTAGAAGAAATATTCTGCTGTTCTGAGAAGTAATCTGATTACTGTGAGGTGATATACTTCAGGTTTGTTCTGGTGACTGTGTAGAGGTCAGGCTGGATGTTCTGTTGTTCTGATCCTCCAGTTCTGCATCATCTGATTGGTCCGTCACAGCGTTAGATATAACAGTAACCCTCTAGATTCTAACAGATGTCTGTTCAGCTGCTTCATCTCTGGAGATTCTCAGACACTCTAGTTACTTTAGTTACTCTAGTTCCTTGTAGTGTTCTGCTCATGACTCAGAACAGCAGAACAGCGTCTCTGTCTCGTCATGTGGCTTCACTCTGATTGGTTGATTGGTGGCAGCATTCTGCAGCATGTGATTGGCTGATTAATGACCAGACGCTGCATGTGATGTCATGTGAGGAGAAACGGTCAGCCGCATTTAATCTGTGTGTGTGTGTGTGTGTGTGTGTGTGTGTGTGTTTGTGTGTGTGTGTGTGTGTGTGTTGTTCTCTGTGCAGAACTTTGTCAAAGCTTCAGTTCCCATAAACTTCTTCAGGTGGAATGAGGCTCAGTCGGTGTTTATCTTTTATTTGGTGAATCAGAAACACATCACTGTGGAGACGTTAGAACAACGGAGACACGTTCTTCTGTTCTCTGATAGCCGACGTCACCTCCACCTCCTCCAGTCTGTCAGCTTCTGAACATCATGTCTCTGATGATCCGCTCTGAGCAGGACCAGACAGGATGGTTCTGGTTTAGGTGGTAGAACAGGTCCTCCTCTGATCATATAGTTCAGAAGACAGAAAGGAGACAAACAGATAGAGAATATCTACAGAATGTCCTTTTAAAGACAACTGGACTCCTCAAGGGTCATTCTGGAGCATTCCACCCTGCTGTGGTTCCACTGGTGGCCTCCCTCTCTAGTCTCTTTCTCCTTCAGAGGAGTCATAGGAGTCTTGGTGGCCTCCTTCTCTAGTCTCTCAGGTCTTGAGGACGTCCTGCTCTAGTCAGATTTATTCATGTTCAATCTTCCTTCCATCTCTTAATGATGGATTTAACTGGACTCCAGGAGATCTTCAGGAACTTTAAATGTTCTTGTATCGTCCTGACTGATGCTTTTCAACAACCTTTTCTCAGAGTTTCTTGGTTCTTCGATCTTCGTGGTGTAGTTCTATCCAGGAGTTCTGGACCTTCCAGATCCTGTTACTTTTCAGCAACATTAAAGAATGTTGAAAAGCATTGAAAGAACAAAGCGTCCTGGAGGGAGTTTGGACTTTTTATACTCTCTGTCCTGATGAACACCCTGCGGCCACAATGACATGACAGCCACTGTGACAGCCGTGTAGCCCCGCCCCCTGATGACATCACAGCGCTGTGGCTATAAAGCAGCAGCAGAGAGGAACAGAAATACAACAGGAGTCATGTGGAGCCGAGGCGTCCTGCAGACAATCAGACGAGCGTCCACCAACAGACAGGTTAGTGAGTCTGGGCATGTGTGTGTAATGATGCTGGTCTTTATGGGGACGTGGTCTTTGTGGGGACCATGCTGAAGATACATTTCTGTTGGAAAAGGACAGAGACAGACAGAATATTTTTAATCTGCATGTACACATCTGCAGATATGAAGACAAACCGAGACGACAGGAGACGTCCTCTGAATAGTTTCAGATTATTAAACTTGTCTGTCTGTCTGTCTGTCTGTCTGTCTGTCTGTCTGCCTATCTCCATCATGTTCACTGTGGGATGCTGCTGCTTTGCATCACCCTCCCTATACTTGATATGCTCATCTACATACTGCTTGAATTTTACCACGAGCTATATATATAGTATATTTAATACCAGAGCCGTACACCAGAACAGGAAACTATGAATCAGTTTACATGTTAGCTTCTATTTTGTATGTATCATCTATGTTACTCATACAATACATGTATCCTATTGTGTGTTATACGTTCCTTGTCCCTCTCTACCCTCCTTCCAGCAGAAAATGGGTTCCCCCACATAAAGATCCGGGTTCTGCTCCAGGTTTCTTCCTGTTACAGGGAGATTTTCTTGCCACTGTCTCCTTAGGGCTTCTCTGGGGGCTCATATGGGTTCTGGAAAGCATCTTGAGACAATGACCTGTGATTGGCACTATATAAATAAAATTAAATTGAATTGTCTGTCTGTCTCTAACCTGTCTCTGTCTCTCTTCCTATCAGGCGGGAGTCCTCTTCGATGTGGACGGCGTCCTCCTCCGTGGACGTTCTGTCCTTCCAGGAGCTCGTCGAGCTCTCAGAAAACTTCTGGATCAAAACAACAACTTCCTGTTTCCTGTTGTCTTTGTCACCAATGCAGGAAGCTGTCAGAGACAGGACAAGGCGGAGCAGCTGTCCAATCTGCTGGACGTCCAGGTAAAGGAGACAGACAGTGTTTCACTTTGGCGTTATGATGTATCTGTGTGGAGCGTCTCATTGGACATCAGTCATGTGACCTCTCTCTCTCTCTCTCTCTGTAGATTGCCCCTGAGCAGGTGGTTCTTTCCCACAGTCCTTTGCAAATGATGAAGAGTTTCCATGACAGGTGTGTCCTGGTGTGTGGACAGGGACCAACAACCAGCATCGCAACACGTATCTTTCACAGACGAACTGGACTATTTTAGTCTGGTTTGAGTCCGAAATTTTGTCTGGTTGTAGACTAGCTGTAGACTAGTTGTAGACTGGTTTTAGTCTGGCTGTTGACTGGTTGTCATGGCAGCGTGTGTGTGCAGCAGCTGTTGCTCTCTGGCTGTGTGTATCTTGTTGTATTGTTGTTTTTTGAGTATGTCTACCTGGCAGGTCATACAGTCACATGGACCTGATGGTTTTTGGATAAGAGAACAACTGAGGTGTAACGAGTGAAAACCTAGTGGATAGGGCTGGGCGATATGGCCTAAAAAAAAAAACTCTGATTTTTTCACAAAAAATCCCGATTCACGATTTATCCAATTTTCTTTTATCCCCTACCTAATCTCGTTGAAGTCCAGTCTACTTTATGCAAATGAGCTGCAGCCCTCTCCAGGTAAACACACCAGATCACAGCTGGAAATGCGCGGCATGTGGGATACTGGTCCGGTTGCAGTGCGTTTCCAGTGTTTTTACCCGGAGCGGGTTGCAGCTCATTTGCATAGAGTAGACTGGCTTCTACTTTATGCAAATTGGATGTGGTGTGTGGAGATTCCACGCATCGTGAAACTGTCCCCAAACGTCTAAACTAGGCGTCGGTGACCTAAAACGAGGACAGATACAGCTGCTGCAGATTATTTCTCGCCTCAAATGCTTTCAGAAATACTTTTTGCTGATATGTTTTTTGAAATAAAAGGGAAAATTTGCGGCCGAGCCGCTGTGTTTATCCGACTTGTCTGCAGGACTGTCCACCTGAAAGCTCGGTCACGTGACCACGTAGCGACCTGCTGTTGCTCAGCGCTGTCATGTGACCATGTTGTGGTCCGCTAGTGACCGCCCGCCGTCCGTGTGATTTTCAGATGTGGTGCGTTGCCGTGCGGGAAAATAGCATCTAGTGGACAAGTACCTTTAGATCTGCACCGCTCGTCGCCATGTTGTTTGTGTATCAAGCGTTGGGGGGGAGGGGGGCGCACTCTGAACTACGGGAGCCCAGCGGGAAGGCGTTGGTGGTGGATGTTGATGAGAAAATCGATTTTCATTAAAACAAATCAACATTACGTATAAAGTCGAATTAATCGATAAAATCAATTTATCACCCAGCCGTACTAGTGGACCAATCACAGGAAGGACAGAAGTGAAGACTCCAGTCAGAGCAAGCAAGGGGACCTCTGTCTCTGTCCATAACAACAGCAGGATCACAAACCATCACTGTTGTCCCAACCTTGGTTTCCTATCAGTTGTATGTAGACCCTTCTACCTACCATGAGAGCCAACAGTAATCCTAACAGCCGTTTACGTAGCACCAGATGCTAACATGAGCTCTGCTCTCACCCATCTACTCACCACTGTCACTAAACAGCTCGCTCATGCTGATGCTGTCCATAGTCTAGCCTGTCTAAAGACTCTGGCCTGTCTAAAGACCGATCATATTTCCTGCTGCTAGCCCGTTTATACACCAGCCAAAAGGAGAGCAGTTCCAACTAAAAAACTGACCAAAATCTGGCCTGAAGGTGTTGCAGTCCAACTACAGAACTGTTCAGAGCAGACAGGAAGTTTCTGATCAAGGAGACTTTGAGGAGTTCACTGAATCAGTGTCCTCCTACATTTGTTTTTGTGTGGACCATGTCACTGTGGACAGATACGTTCAGCTTTTTCTCATCAGAGAACCATAGATGACCAGTGAGGTCCACTCACTCCTTCGAGCTGGCAGTGCTACCTTCAGGTGCCCGCACAGCACCAGAACCAGAACCAGAACTGACCTGAGGAGAGGCATGAAGGCAGCTAGGGAAGCCTGCAGGCTGAGGATTGGGGTTCCTCCAGGGGTTATCATCTCACAGATGATAACCCCTGGAGGAATCCAGCACTTCACCAGAGATCAGGGTAACACCAGCAGTAGCACCAAGGCTCATTCCTCTCTGGATGGAGACCTCAACCACTTCTTTAGCGTGCAGGACCTTCACCACCCTCGCTGGCCTCCAACACCATCTCAATGAACCTACAGGAACATGGTCCGAGACTGGTTATAGACTGGTCTTAGACTGGTCGTCGGCTGCTTTTACACTAGTTATAGGCTGGTTTTAGACTGGTTATAGACTGATTGTAGACTGGTTGTAGACTAGTTGTAGACTTGTAGACTGGTTATAGACTGGGTCCTGTATGTGGTCTCCCACTGGGGGTGCTGTCCATGGGTCCCCTCGGCCCAGCTGGTTGGGGGGGCTCCCCACCTCGGTGTGGGGGTCCCCCTGTCTGTCGGGGTCGGGGGGTCTGTGGGTCTGGGTGCCAGCGCCCCCAGTGGTCATGGCCTGTGACTCCTCCCAGTGTGGACGACCCCAATTGGAGGCGTTTTCCACAATCGTCAGTGCCATGCCATGTCTCCCTACTGTCAGTGGTGGGAGTGTGTGTCTGTGGGCGTGTGTGTGTCTGTGTATGTATGGGTGTGTGTGTGTATGTATGTGTGTGTGGACGTGTGTACGTGTGCGTGCTCCTGCAGTTGTGTGCATATATGTATATATGGAGGGAGGGAGGGAGGGACGGGTTTTCTTCTTTTTAATGTTTTTAATGTTGTAAAGCACTTTGTGTTGCATTTTTAACTGTATGAAAAGTGCTATATAAATAAAGTTTGATTTGATTTGATTTTGATTTGGTTGTAGACTGGTTGTAGACTGGTTGTAGATTGGTTTTAGACTGGTTGTAGATTGGTTTTAGACTGGTTTTAGACTGAGTTTAGACTGGTTGTAGCCTGGTTTTAGGCCAGTTAGAGACTGGCTATAGACTTGTTATACACTGGTCTTAGGCTGGTTGTAGACTGGTTTTAGACTGGCCATAGACTGGTTATATCCTGGTTTTAGACTTGTCATAGACTGGTTATAGACTGGTTTTAGACTGGTTTTAGGCAGTGATAAGGACATGTCCTGAATGTGATAATGATGTAGTTTGAACTCAGGTCACAGGTGAGTTCCTCCTGAAGGAACTAAAAGCTGCAGAGACACTTGTTCACAGTAGTGAGTTCAGTTAAAGTTGGATCCTGACCTGATGTCAGTTTGGGTTTCCAGAAGGTGCTGAGCATTGAGCAGCTCGCACAACAGCACCCCCTACTGGACATGGTCGACCACCAGAGGAAGCCCACACCACCTGTGAGTACTGCGATTACTGTACCTGTTAGTACTTCACCTGTTAATACTCTATCTGTTAGTACTACACCTGTGATACCTGATCAAAGGCATCAATAAATATTCTATCAATCAATAAAACTGGTCGTGAGTTAAAGTGATGTTTGGGAGTTTCTGATGAACTTATTTATTATATTTATGCTATTTGTTTCAGTCATCACCTGCACAGAGTCTGCCCCAGATACAAGGTAACACCAACCTGTACACAATCTAGATACAACACACACACAACCTATACACAACACACACACAACCTACGCACAACACACACACAACCTATACACAACACACAAACAAAAACACTCAAATATGCAGCCAACATGCAAGAAACACACAATGAACACACTAAAAACACACTACCTACATACAACTTGTACACAACAAACACATAACCTATATATAACGTACACACAACCAACCCATGTCTGTGGACTTCTGTTCTAATTCTTCAGCTTATATTTATGATGTATATTTTCCATGAAAACAGCTGATTCTCTGTCAGCATCCTCACACCCAGTGTCAATAAAGTCTGACTGAAGCTGCTGATACTTCCTGTGTTGCCATAGCAATCATCCTGTTTGGGGAGCCAATCAAATGGGAGACCAACCTGCAGCTGCTGATTGACGTGCTTCTGACCAATGGTAGACCTGGCAACGTGCACGACACCCAGCTGTTGAACCAGCTCCCCATTCTCGCCTGCAACATGGACCTGCTGTGGATGGCCGAGGCGCCTTCACCACGGTAACAACCAAACCCCTCTTCTCAGGTGGAGATGAGTCGGGAAGCAGGAGGCTATGTCCTCAATGTGTTGTAGGTTTGGTCATGGTAACTTCCTGTTGTGTTGTTGCAGGTTTGGTCATGGTAACTTCCTGTTGTGCTGTTGCAGGTTTGGTCATGGTAACTTCCTGCTGTGTTGCAGGTTTGGTCATGGTAACTTCCTGTTGTGTTGCAGGTTTGGTAATGGTAACTTCCTGTTGTGTTGCAGGTTTGGTCATGGTAACTTCCTGTTGTGTCGCAGGTTTGGTCATGGTAACTTCCTGTTGTGTTGCAGGTTTGGTCATGGTAACTTCCTGTTGTGTTGCAGGTTTGGTCATGGTAACTTCCTGTTGTGTTGCAGGTTTGGTCATGGTAACTTCCTGTTGTGATGCAGGTTTGGTCATGGGATGTTCCTGTTGTGTCTGGAGTCGGTCTACAGGAAACTGACGGGCCAAGAGCTGCGCTATGAGGCTCTGCTGGGTAAACCCAGTCTGCTCACCTATCAGTACGCCGAGCAGCTGCTACGACTGCAGAACCACAACCGCAAACTGACCACCGTCTACGCTGTCGGGTAACGAAATACTATCTAACCAAACAATCTGTCACACCGTCTAACCAAACAATCTGGAACACCAACCAATCTGACCTGTTCTTGTTGCCTAGTGACAACCTGCTGACGGACATCTATGGTGCTAACCTGTACAATCGTTACCTGGCCCAGCAGCACATTGCCATGACAACCGCTGCCAAGCTGGTTGCCCAGGGAACAGGGAGTCAGGTGACGACGGCAGAGGAGGAGGTGGTGTGTGCTGCTCAGTGTCGCTCTATTCTGGTATGTACGTTTAATGCTGGACGCAAACTCAGTAACAATAAATTACAATACTTAGTGTCCGTAGAATGCCATTCTCATTAGAACACGAGACACTTAGACAATCAGATAGGAACAAAACTGAAATACAAAAATACAACCAGACAAAATAATTCAAATCAAAAGTCAGAGGACAGCAGTGACTGTGTCAGAAATATCGGATCAGAAAAGCAGAATGTTCTGTCAGTAACTCAGGTCCTCTACCTTCCTAGCAGCTGGACAGCTCACTGGTTAGCTCCCTGACTCTGGCACCGGAGATCGTTGGTTCAGATCCTGGTCAGAGGGTCCACTGAGGACCCTCAGGTCGCCTCCCTATCTCCTGTTGCATCTACTGTTGGATGGATAAAAGCGTCTGCCTCATGTCATTCATTGTGATTGTCCTCAGGTGTGCACAGGTGTCTATGACCCTCGCTCCCTGTTGCCTGGCGACCAAAACAGTGGTGTCTCAGAGACGGTGTTTCATGGTCACAGAGACCTGGCGCTGGAGCCGGACCTGGTGGAGCCGAGTCACGTGGTGAAGGACGTGGAGGCGGCGGTGGACCTGCTGCTGCAGCAGGAGAGCAGCGTGACCTCCGACCTCTGACCTCAGGACAACATGATGAAAGAAACTTAGAAACAGAAGAAGTCACAGCTCTCTAATCAACCTGACTGACCGCTGAAGACGTTAGATGAACATGAACTGCTCTGTGATTTATGTTGGGAACACAAATAATAATAATCAGCTTCATCTGATAGTTCACACCACAGTTACAAACACGATTCATTCAGTATCACACACACAGCGCCATCCAGTGATGGATGCTGAAACTGCAAACCAGCTAAAATGATTAAAATGAAGAATGACAGGGTTAGAGATCCGCAAGGAAACACGATGAATTGGACAAATCTTACTCATTAAACTGTTGCAGATTGTTATGCAAATTACTTTGTCTGTTGTTTTTGTTTTTAACCAATTATTCACCCTTGGCATGTTTTTAGCAGATTTTATGTGTTTTCTTGATTATTTGTGTTTTTGTATTTCAGCTTCTGTTTACCCCGATTTCAGATGTTTTAAGCATATTTTATACCATTTTAACAGATTTAAGGTATTTTTTAACGTATCTTGTGTTTTTATTAGCAGAAATAGTGTATGTACAAATATAGTTCATAAATGTTTAACAGATTTTGTATATTTTTTAACATACTGCTGGTGTTTTCCAGATTATTTGCCTGTTTGGACTTCAGCCTCTTGACATGTTTTTCAGACATGATTTATTTTTACCACAATAAATGAATTTTTTAAAAACACTTCATTTATTTTAAAGTGATTCTTTGTGTTCTTTAAATGTGTGTTACATGTATATACTGTATATTTAAGTACAGTATTGCCTTTAAGTATTTTAGGCTATTTTAAAATGTATTTTCAGCAGATTTGTGCTTTCCGGATTATTTGGATATTTTGACTTCAGCCTCTGTTCACCTTTTTTAGATTCCTGATGTATTACATATACTTCATGTATTTTTTTTTTTTTTTTTTACATCTCATGTATTTTAAGCATATTTCAAGTGTTTTCAACGTATTCCGTGGTTTTTTGGGACATATTTCTGGTTTTATTTTGGTTCTTTGACCTCTCCAACATGGCGGCGGTAACCAGACACCTCGGGACAGGAAGCGGGTCAGCCGCCGCGCCTGCGCAGTGGCTGAGCCCGGGTCCCTGTAAAGATGTCTGAGCAGGCGGGGAGGGAGCGGAGCGGAGGACCCGAAACAAGCGCGCAGAACCTGCAGCTGTCCGACACTTCCCCCGTCAAGGTAAGAGCAGGCGGCCCCGTAGGTCCGCTCTGACTACACCGACATGCGGCGGAAGGTTCCGGGCTCCGGTTGAGCCCGGTTGGAGCCCCGCGGGTCGGCGGGGTTTGCGGAACGGAGCACAAATGTTGGGGAGGGCGCGCGGCGCTGTGGCAGGGGCGTGTCCGCCATCTTGTGAGCCGAGTGGCGCCTGAACCAGCTGCGGCTCTGAGCGCACTCCGAGCGGGCCGCACCAAATGGCCGCTAACGGCCGAATTAACGGTGCGCCGCCGCCGCTGTGCCCGTTCTCGGCGCTCTGGGCCGGTTTGGTCCCGCCGTGGACCCGTACCGACCGCCACCGTGTGCGTGTGGAGATCCAGGAACCGGAGGAGCAGCCGTAGCCTTTTGTTGTCCTCCTCCTCCTCCCTCTCCTCCCCCCTCCTTGTTTGTTTGGAAAGCCTGCCAGGCGCATGCGTGTAACCATGGCGCTCGTTTCTGCGTATGAACGAAAACAGATCAAATGTAACGACAGCGCGTGGCAGTTTGTCACCACACACACACACACACACACACACACACACAGAGCCGCTGATCGATCACTGTGATCAGATGTGATCAGATGTGTGCTACGAGGCCGCTGTTTGCCGCCAAAACCAACAGCTCAGCCCGGTGTTACCGAGCAGTCCGTCACCGTGTCAACCGGAGCCACCGAACGGAACAGCCGAACCCGAAATCCGACCTGTCCGAACACACAACACCTGAGTCCACCTGCAGCTGGATGGCGTTGATGTTAACACCGATTGATCAGTGATTAATCTGATCGATCAGCTCCTTGTCCTGTCTGATTCATTAAAACGCTACTGCTGATCAAAGTATTGATTATCTGTTGATTTACTAATAGATCATCAGGTCCAGATGAGTAAAGTACATCCGAGGGTTTATTATTATTGTCTATAAATGACCATAAATAATAAGTATTAATATCAGTTGGTTCTGTTCGTGTTCTACATCAGAACAGGGTTCTTCAGGTTCCTGTTTTAAACACACCTTTATAAATGTGAACAACTCTGACAGGTGATCATCACCTGAGTGCACCTGTTTGATGTGACAGTGATGTCACCTGTCTCTCCTGTCCAGGCAGGTCGATGTCATTCTGACGTGCAGCTGAGATGTCCAATGACAGCCAGGGATTGGTGAAGGGGGAGGCGGCCATGCTGATCTCTCCCTCAGCCTCCGCCTCCTCTCAGGGACCGCCCCTTTCTCCGTCCACCGCCACCAAAACACCTGAGCTCCCAGGTAAACCTGTCAGTCCTTCACCTGTCTGTCTCTCACCTGTCTGTCTCTCTCTCTCACCTGTCTGTCTCACCTGTGTGTGTGTGTGTGTGTGTGTGTGTGTGTGTGTGTGTGTGTGTGTGTGTGTGTGTGTGTGTGTGTGTGTGTGTCTCTGTAGATGAGCTGGTCCAGGCCGGCTGGTCCAAGTGCTGGTCCCGGAGGGAGAACCGGCCGTACTACTTCAACAGATTCACCAATCAGAGCCTGTGGGAGGTGCCAGTGCTGGGTCAGCATGATGTCATTGTGAGTCCCTCCCCCAACAAACACAAACAGTAAACAAACAAATAACTACATGATCTAAAGTTATTGATCTGTCTACAGTTATTGATCTGTCTAGTTATTGATCTAATTATTGATCTGTAATTATTGATTGTTTCCAGTCTGATCCGTTGGGTCTGAATGCGGCTCCTGCAGAGGGTGGAGACAGTAACCTTGGTAATGGTCAGAGGAAGAGAAGGAGCTCTGAGGAACAGGGGGTGGGGCCTAACAGCTTCAAACGTACGAAGGTAAACGTTAAAGCTGCAGTTGAACAGGTGTCATGACTGACCAACCAGGTGCTGGGTGTTTCTCAGGTGTGTGCAGGCTGATGAACAGATTGACCTGCTGCACCTGAAGATGATTCCTGAGCTCTGTTCTGCTTTAAGCTCCGTTTGTTAGCCTCACGTGCAGTCGGCGATGTTGACTGACCTGATGGATTTGATTGGATGAGAAAGTTTATGACTCGGCCTGAAGGTGTGTTTCTGTTTCAGGTGGAGCCCACCACGCCCATCTCTCCCAGCACCCCCGGGGTCAAACCCTGGAGCTCCGCCCCTGAGGACAAACAGGCCCAGTCAGCCACACCCACGACCCCAAGCCCCGCCCCAGCACCATACAGACCAGCAGTGTGAGTGCTGAGGCCACGCCCCCTCCTGTTACCTGCTGGTGGCCCTCCAGGAGGTTTAATCAGATGTTTGTGGTCCTTTTCAGGATCTACTGGGACCTGGACATCCAGACCAATGCCGTGATCAGAGAACACGCCCCCGCCGCTCACCTGCCGCCCCACCCAGAGATTGAGCTGCAGAGAGCTCAGCTGGTCACCAAGCTGAGGCAACACTACCACGAGCTGTGCCACCAGAGAGAAGGTATGCTGACAACACCTGTAGCCGTCGGGGTCACCTGTAGACAGGTGTGGACAGTGACACCTGGACAGTCTGTATAGCATGGTGCTCCTCTGAGTCGCTGCTGAAGATAGAAATACAGTCCTTTACCTGAGTTTCAACCTGGAACTCGCATGGGTACCTGAAACGTACTGACAGCCAGCAAACGTTATGTTAACAAGCACCTGTCTCACTGCTTGTCCACCTGTGCAGGTATTGATCCGCCCCGGGAGTCCTTCAACCGCTGGCTGCTGGAGAGGAAAGTGATCGATAAAGGTCAGGACCCGTTACTGCCCAGCGACTGTGAGCCAGTCATCTCCCCGTCCATGTTCAGAGAGGTGATGAACGACATCCCCATCAGGTACCTGTCTGCCTGCCTGTCACCTGTCTGTCTGTCTGTCAACTGTCTGTCAGAATGTGACTTCAAACTGGTCAGTCGTAAGAAACTAAATATTTTAATAATTATATTTTTATTTGCTGACTTATTATTATTTGATGACATGTTGATGATTATATATTGATCCTGTATTGATTGTGTATTGATTGTGTATTGATTATGTAATGATTTGTGTCACAGGTTGTCTCGCATTAAGTACAAAGAGGAGGCCCGGAAGCTTCTGTTTAAATATGCTGAAGCTGCCAAGAAGATGATCGACTCTAGGTAGGTGACAGCTGACCAATCGCAGAGCTTCATTCTGCTGAGGTCAGCAGCCAGCGGGTGGGCTGACCTCTGTCATGTGACCTCTGTCATGTGACCTGCAGGAACGCCAGTCCGGAGAGCAGGAAGGTGGTGAAGTGGAATGCTGAGGACACTATGAGCTGGTTGCGCAGAGATCACTCCGCCAGCAAGGAGGACTACATGGTAACCCCTGAGATCCGCTGTTTGACAGGTGTTTACAGACAGGTGTAGGACGTGCAGCAGCTCAGGTGTGACCGCTGTGTGTCTGCAGGATCGCCTGGAGCACCTGAGGCAGCAGTGTGGACCCCACGTCGCCGCCGTTGCCAAAGACTCCGTGGAGGGAATCTGCTCCAAGATCTACCAGCTGTCTGCAGAGTACAGCCGCCGCCTGCGACAGACACACCTGAGCCTGCTGCAGGATCCGCCCACAGGTAAACACAACTACCTACCTACAGGTAAACACACACCTACCTGCCCACAGGTAAACACACCTACCGCTCACAGGTAAACACACCTACCGACCTACAGGTAAACACACCTATCAACCTACAGGTAAACACACCTACCACCTAGGGCTGGGCGATATGGCCTAAAAAAAAAATCTCCGATTTTTTTCACAGAAAATCCTGATTCATGACTTATCCGATTTTTTTTTTTTTTTTTTTTTTTTTTTTTTTGCCACCTACCTAATCTCTGCAGGCTGGAGTCCAGTCTACTTAATGCAATTGAGCTGCAGCCCTCTCCAGGTAAACACACCGGATCGCAGCTGGAAATGCGCTGCATGTGGGATACTGGTCCGGTTGCAGTGCGTTTCCAGTTGTGATCAGGTGTGTTTACCTGGACAGGGCTGCAGCTCATTTGCATAAAGTAGACTGACTTCTACTTTATGCAAATTGCATGTGGGTACGGAGATTCCACGCATTGTGAAACTGTCCTCAAACTTCTAAACTAGGCGTCAGTGACCTAAAACGAGGACAGATTCAGCTGCTGCAGATTATTTCTCGCTTCAAATGCTTCCAGAAATACTTTTCGCTGATGTTTTTTGAAATAAAAGGGAAAGTTTGCGACTGAGCCGCTGTGTTTATCCGACTCATCTGCAGGACTGTCCAGCTGAAAGCTCGGTCATGTGACCACGTAGCGACCTGCTGTTGCTCAGAGCTGTCATGTGACCATGTTGTGGTCCGCTAGTGACCGCTGTCCGTGCCATTTTCAGATGTGGTGCGTTGCCGTGCGGGAAAATAGCATATAGTGGACACATGCCTTTAGATCTGCACCGCTCGCCACCATGTTGTTTGTGTATCAAGCGCGGGGGGGGGGGGGGGGGGGGGGCGCGCACTCTGAACTACGGGAGCCCAGCGGGAAGGTGTTGGTGGCGGATGTTGATGAGAAAATCGATTTTCATTAAAACATATCGACATTAAGTACAAACTCGAATTAATTGATAAAATCGATTTATTGCCCAGCCCTACTACCAACCTACAGGTAAACACACCTACTTGAGCATACTGTCCTGTTTGTATGATGTCCCTCCTCTGTGTTTGGCGTGTGTTTGGCGTATTAGAGGCGTGTGCGTCGCCGCCCCAGTCCCGTCTGGTCTACTGCTACCCGGTCCGTCTGTCCGTCCCGTCGCCACCGCTGCCCCGAGTGGAGCTGCACTTTGAGAACGACGTGGCCTGCCTCCGCTTCAGAGGGGAGATGGTCAAAGTCAACAGAGGTCACTTCAGCAAGCTGGTCGGTACTACGCAGTCCTACTGCTACCTTAATGCAGTATTACTACTAATACTACCTAAACACAGTACTACTACTACTACTACCACCACCTTAATGCAGTACTATGACTAATACTACCTTAATGCAGTACTACTACTACCACCTTAATGCAGTACTACTACTACTACTACCACCTTAATGCAGTACTACTACCACCATAATGCAGTACTACTACTAATATTAATACTACTACTACCACCTTTACTCAGAGTACTGACACGTACTACACCACTGACTGATGACATTTGTTGAATGAACAAACCTCTGTCCACCTTTTTCTCACCTGTTCTACCTGTCCCACCTGTCCAGGAGCTGCTGTACAGGTACAGCTGTATAGACGACCCTCGCTTTGAGAAGTTCCTGTCCAGAGTTTGGTGCCTCCTGAAGAGATACCAGGTCAGCTGATTAGCTAATTAGCTTCCAGCCACTGTCACCATGGCGACCACTCAGCATTAACCAGGTGTGTCTGTGTCCAGGTGATGTTTGGCAGCGGCGCCAACGAGGGGACGGGCCTGCAGGGGGCGCTGCCGGTGTCCGTGTTCGAGGCGCTGAACCGACAGTTTGGTGTTTCCTTCGAGTGTTTCGCCTCGCCGCTCAACTGCTACTACAAACAGTTCTGCTCTGCCTTCCCCGACATCGACGGCTTCTTCGGATCCAGAGGGTGAGGCTGCTGCAGTTGGACACACCTGGACACATCTGGACACACCTAAACACACCTGTACATACCTACACACATCTGGACACACATCTGGACACACCTGCACACACCTGGACACTTCTTACATACCTGTACATACCTACACACATCTGGACACACCTGGACACTTTTTACATACCTGTACATACCTACACACACCTGGACACACCTGTGTAGTACTGCAGTGTCCCAGTATAACCAGTATACTGTGTTTCCAGGCCATTCCTGTCTTTCTGTCCCGTCAGCGGCTCCTTTGAAGCAAATCCTCCGTTCTGTGAGGAGCTGATGGATGCCATGGTGACACACTTTGAGGTCAGTATTCTGGACTGGTTCTGCTCTGGACTAGTCCTGCTCTGTACTGGTCTGTACTGGTTCATGATAAATGGTAAACAGTTTGCTCTTCTCAACACCTTTTTAACCTGAGCACAATGTGTTCCTCACCTGAGGGAACAGAACTGCCAACCTCACGATTAGAGGACTACCTGCTCTACCACCTGAGCCACCCCATGTACTGGTTCTGTACTGATTCTGTGGCTCTGTGGTGGCCCACGTCCTGACTGTGTCCCCTCTCTGCAAGGACCTGTTGGACCAGTCCTCGGAGCCCCTGTCCTTCATCGTCTTCGTGCCAGAGTGGCGTGACCCGGTGACGCCGGCTCTGACCCGTATGGAGGCCAGTCGGTTCCTCCGCCACCAGCTGAGCGTTCCGGCCTACGAACACGAGTACAGATCAGGCAGCCAGCACATCTGCAAGAGGTACTGCAGTACTACACCATGTTTGACTGTACTTCTGCTGTCCTACTGTAGTCCTGCTACTGTCTGCTGATACTCGCAGTACTGTAATCCTCTGTGTATTCCAGGGATGAGATGTACTACCGGGCGGTACACGGTACTGCAGTACTCTTCCTCCAGAACGATGCCGGTTTTGTGAAGTGGGCTCCGACTCCGGAGCGTCTGGCCGAGCTGACGGCAGCATACCGCCCCTCCCTGCCCCGCACCTCCTCCCTGTCCTCACCTGGCCCCGCCCACATTGTACCTGGAGACAGAGACTCTGCCCCCAAGGCCTCTGATAGGACGCAGAGCGCTGTGGCGCCACCTGGTGGCCACGACAACAACAATAACAGCAGCAGTGGTGGCAGCAGCAGTAGCAGTCCTCGAGACAAGATAGCTGCTGTGTAGAGGGGGCGGGGCTTGTGGTGACCACGCCCCCTTTGTGTTCCTGACCGTCGTTTCGTCCCTTCAGATTGTCCCTCACCAGCACCTGTAGCACCCTCAGTTCATACCCACAATGCCCTTCTGCCACTGCCAGCAGGGGGCAGGGCCTGATTGACCCTGTTGTCTGATTGGCTCACGCTGTGTCCCTCAATCTGGTTTGTCCCTGCTGACTACACACGATCTTATTGGTTGAAACTCTGCAGCTGACTCAGTTGTGGTTGAAGCCAATCAGAAAACGTAAATCAGCGACTCATCGGAGCTCCACCAATGAAAACCTTTTCACTCACCTGTGATGTCACGTGTGATGGGGCCACTGGACGTCCTCTGATTGGTCCCCACACTGACAGGGCTCAGTGATTGGTCGACAAGGCAGCTATCGTTTCTATTGGACTCAAGCGGCGTCCTGTTTTTGGCCCCGCCCCCTCTGACTGCCTGGCTCCACCTCCTATGACGGCCTGGCCCCGCCCCCTCTGACGGCCTGGCCCTGGTGGATTGTGGGAAAGAGATGATTCGGCGTATTCTCTGGGGACGAGGCAGGTTGGAACTGGGAGTCTGGTTCAGACTGGTGAGGAGGACGGACTCCTCAGAGGGGCAGAGTCACTGCCGCAGAGGGGGCGGAGCCACAGATGTTCCTCCAGGTGTTCGAGTTCTTTAATCAGCAGTTTGTGTTTCGTCTAAAGTTCATGTGTTTACAATTTTCTCAACATTTAGTCATTTTTTTCTTAATTCGTCTCACATTTTACGTCTTAGTTTGAGGTTTTCTGATTCTTTTGTAAATATCAGCCTAAACTGATTCTGGATTTTTGGGCAGACGCTGACTTGTAGCGAGTTAAATATTCAGATCTATTATTGTATCTCGGTGAATCTGTTCACCGAAATAGAATATGTTGGTCTAGTTTTTAACCTGGTGACTCCACACCGCTGTCTGCTCCGCTACATGTGCTGCTCAGTGCTGTAACCAGTGGAGCCATCCCTGCTGGACAAAGGTGTGATGACGTGTTTCTAAATTATCTTCTGTTCCTATACGATCTGTCTATGATCAGCTGATATGATCTATCGCTGATCAGCTGATACAATCTGTCTATGATCAGCTGATACGATCTATCGCTGATCAGCTGATACAATCTGTCTATGATCAGCTGATACGATCTATCACTGATCAGCTGATATGATCTGTCGCTGTTCAGCTGATACGATCTGTCCGTGATCAGCTGACGGATGTATCGGTCGGTTTGCAAACTAATATTTCAACCTCCGCTTGAAACATTCTTTTCTTCGATCATACGTCTGTTTTTGTTAACGAAATGTTAAAAATTATAGCTTTTCTCTAAATTTCACTAAAATTCATTCAACTTTCTTCTTTTTTCTTTAAAGACTTTCTTAGTTTGTGTTTCTCATCTTTTTTGTGTGTTTTATGAAATTAGTGATTTGTTGTATTTTCATGTTTGTTTTCTCGGGTAAATATTCAGATTTCTTCAGATAAAAACTGGTTTTATTGTGTTTTTCTGAAAGTCTTTCATTGAAACCTAGAATGAAGGCTCTGTGGCTCCTCCCCCTTTGTAACCCAGCGTTCTGATTGGCTGCGGGTCCTCTGAGGCGTGTGTAGATAGTGTACAGTGGAACTGATCTGGAGTCTGTTGATGTTCTTTTGTAGTTATACTGATTGAAAACAGTTTTTATTTGATTTAATTTAATGTTTTTAAAGAGACGTCTGTGTATTTACAGCCTCATAGTTTGTTTTCAACTAAACCAAAGTGTTATTAAGAAGATCTCTATCTGTGTGTACAGTCCGGTGTGTAGAGCTCAGCTGGATTCTCCTCTGTTAGTCCTCAGTTTGTCCTTTGCTCTGCTTTTATGTCTGTTTTTATTTTCCTGGTGCATGAACTGTTTGGACTCTAAATGATGTTCTCCTGATCTGGACCGTCGGAACAATCACCAACATGTTCCTCCACCGGTTCCCTTCACCTGGTTCAGTGTTTAAAGGAGCAGCCCCACATTTTGGAGTTCTGGAGCAGCGCTAGAAGTTTCCCCCTGCTCCCAGTGTTTGTGCTAAGCTAGGCTAATGTAGGACTGTTCCTCTGTTTGGTACCGAGCTGCAGGAAGAAGACAAACTGGAGAAGTTCTGTTGTTTTTATCGGGTCTGTGCAGTCTCTCCTATAGAACCATTCTAACACCTGATCTGTCATCGTTTCGTTAGTTTTCTGTCATGAAGCCGAGGACACAAAGTTTCCTGATCAGAAAGTTCAGACTGATTTCACCTCAGAGCTGCTCCTGAAGTCTTGGAACATCTGAGATCCTTCTGAACTGATCCAAACAGAGGAACCGTCTGAACCTTCTGATCCGCCTCGTATCCACAGAAAGCTCTGGGTTTGGTTCAGATTAAATGTTTCTTAGAGGAAAGGTCGTAAAGATCTAAAGGTTTATCTCCTGGTTTGTGTTCTTGGTGTTTGTTCGCTGAGCTCCAGAACTGAAACAGGAAGTGGGGTCCTCTGAGCTACAGAATGTAAATACAGTGTGTCCTTCGTCCTGCCTGCGGACAGAATGCAGCTTCTCTCCCAGTAAAAGTATATCCAGCCCAGTCCAGCCAGTTCCTGTTGTCCTTCTGCGTCACTCACATGAAGCTGAACCAGAAAAAAACTGTTTATCAAACACGAATTACGCTAAACATTCGACTGACGGTAGCTCCACCTCTACTGGAGGGGAAAACATCCTGGTTGAAGTTTTATTTCAGCAGAACCAACACGTTTAGATGGAAGAGAACCAGAAATGCAGAGTTCAGACTATGATTCACAGAGAACAGCTATATAACAATAAGTTTAACCCTCATGTCGTCTTGCGGGTCAAAACTGACCCATTAAAGTTTGAAAATGTGGAAAAAAAAAAATTCACAGTGAAACTTCTGCTTTCCACATTTGCAACATTTTTTGGGAAATCTTTGAACATTTTTGGTGGGAAAAAAATGTGAAAATGTATCAAATTGTGTGTTTTATGTTCCTTGTCGCCCCCCCCCCCCCCCATCTCTACCTCTTCCCCTCTACCTCCATCCCTCTATCTCTACCTCTCTACCTCTTCTGTCCCTCTCAACCCGCCCGGCCAGCAGCAGATGGTTCCCCCCACATTAGAGCCAGGTTCTGCTCGAGGTTTTTTTCCCTGTTAAAAGGGTGTTTTCCTGCCACTGTCTCCTTAGGGCTGCTCTGGGGGTCAGGCATGTGGGTTCTGTAAAGCATCTCTAGACAATTTGACTGTAATTGGCGCTTTATAAATAAAATTGAATTGAAAATTGAATTGAATTGAAAAATGTTTAAGAACATTCACAAAAAAATCATCCAAAGTCCAGCGAAATTTGCTGGAGCCAGTGCAGGGAGGAGAGAAATAACAGGAGGAGGAGGAAGAAGAGGAGGATGAGGGCTCATCTTGTGTTGTTCATTATTTTTATGTGAATGTTCTTAAAGAAAATATTAGAAGTTTTAGTGATATCAAACAATAAAAAAAGACAAAAATAAGACAAAACATAACAGAAACAAGACACAAAACGACAAAAAATGAGACAAATGACGCAAAAAAGTGACAACTGAACAAACGACAAAAAATTACACAAATGACACAAGACAAAAAAAACAACAAAAAAATATACAACGCAAGCAAGACCAAAAAACACAAAACAGCAAAAATGATGCTCAAAACAACAAATAAAGCAAAACACAAATAACAAAAAACACAAGCGAGACAAAAAGAAAACAGAAAAAGACAAAAACATGACAAAATATTACAAAAACGAGACACAAAATAAAAGTAATTAAAAGTTTGAAAATGTGGAAAAAAATATAGATTTTCAGTGTAACTTCTGATGTCCACATTTTCAACATTTTTAGAAAATCTTTGAACATTTTTTGGTGGAAAAAAAAATGTTAAAAATGTTTAAGAACATTCACATAAATTTTTTTTATGTGAATGTTCTTCAAGAAAATAGAAGTTTTACTGATATACACGTGGACAAAATTGTTGGTACCCCTCGGTTAATGAAAGAAAAACCCACAATGGTCACAGAAATAATTTGAATCTGACAAAAATAATAATAAATAAATAAAAATTCAATGAAAATTAACCAATGAAAATCAGACATTGCTTTTGAACCGTGATTTAACAGAATTATTTTAAAAAATAAACTCATGAAACAGGCCTGGACAAAAATGATGGTACCCCTAGAAAAGACTGAAAATAATGTGACCATAGGGACATGTTCAATCAAGGTGTGTCCTCTAATTAGCATCACAGGTGTCTACAAACTTGTAATCAGTCAGTCGGCCTATTTATAGGGTTACAGTAGTCACTGTGCTGTTTGGTGACATGGTGTGTACCACACTAAACATGGACCAGAGGAAGCCAAGGAGAGAGTTGTCTCAGGAGATTAGAAAGAAAATTATAGACCAGCATGTTAAAGGTAAAGGCTATAAGACCATCTCCAAGCAGCTTGATGTTCCTGTGACTACAGTTGCACATATTATTCAGAAATGTAAGATCCATGGGACTGTAGCCAACCTCCCTGGATGTGGCCACAGGAGGAAAACTGATGACAAATGGAAGAGACGGATAATAGGAATGGTAACAAAAGATCCCAGAACAACCTCTAAAGACATTAAAGGTGAACTCCAAGGTCAAGCTACATCAGTGTCAGATCACACCATCCGTCATTGTTTGAGCCAAAGTGGACTTCATGGGAGACGACCAAGGAGGACACCATTGTTGAAAACAATTCATAAAAAAGCCAGACTGGAATTTGCCAAACTGCATGTTGACAAGCCACAAAGCTTCTGGGAGAATGTCCTATGGACAGACCAGACAAAACTGGAACTTTTTGGCACATCAGCTCTATGTTCAAAGACGCAAAAATGAAGCATATGAAGAAAAGAACACTGTCCCTACTGTGGAACATGGAGGAGGTTCTGTTATGTTCTGGGGCTGCTTTGCTGCATCTGGTACAGGGTGTCTGGAATCTGTGCAGGTACAATGAAATCTCATGACTATCAAGGTATTCTAGAGAGAAATGTGCTGCCCAGTGTCAGAAAGCTTGGTCTCAGTCGCAGGTCATGGGTCTTGCAACAGGATAATGAGCCAAAACAAACAGCTAGAAACAGCCAAGAATGGTTAAGAGGAAAACATTGGACTATTGTGAAGTGGCCTCTATGAGCCCTGATCTAAATCCTATTGAACATCTGTGGAAGGAGCTGAAACATGGAGTCTGGAGAAGGAACCTTCAAACCTGAGACAACTGGAGCAGTCTGCTGATGAGGAGTGGACCAGAATACCTGCTGAGAGGTGCAGAAGTCTCACTGACAGTTACACAAATGGTTTGATTGCAGTGATTGCCTCAAAAGGTTGTGCAACAAAATATTAAGTTGAGGGTTCCATCATTTTTGTCCAGGCCTGTTTCATGAGTTTATTTTTTAAAATAATTCTGTTAAACCCCGGTTCAAAAACAATGTCTGATTTTCATTGGTTAATTTTCATAGAATTTTTATTCATTATTACTTTTGTCAGATTCAAATTATTTCTGTGACCATTGTAGGTTTTTCTTTCATTAACTGAGGGGTACCAACAATTTTGTCCATGTGTGTATGTGGAATCACTTTAGATATTTTTAGGATTGTTTTTGGAAGATTTTTACTCATTTTTTGAAAATATTTACAAGAATTTTCTTTGGGGGATTTGTTTTTAAATAAAACTTTTATGGAATTATTGAAATTTTCTTTCTGATGGTTTTGCAAATTTTCAGAAATTTGGGGAATAGTTTTTCTGAATTTTTGGATTTTGTTCAGACAAGGAAACAATATTTTTTGGTGCCCATAAATGAGGACAACAGGAGGGTTAAAGACAGACCTGGTGACGGGTTGAGATGATGTTCCTACATGGTGTGGTTGATGCCAGAACCTCCTCTGGTCCCAGATCAGCTGGATGGGCAAACATCTGACACCCAAACCAACAGGAACCTTCCAGGTAGAACCGGCTCTGACCGGGCCACTGTATTCTGAAGCTGCTGCAGATGATGGAAAATACAGAAAGTGTGAATCCACTTTCATAGAAACGGTCAGAATCGTTCTGCAGCGGATCTTCACCGTGACAAACCATTCCGACCAATAATCAATGTGGAGCTGAGTGGGTGCAGTTCCTCCGGTGGCCTGAGGGGGCAGCAGCGGGGCTCTGCCTGAACAGCAGCAGGAGAAGAAGAGCCGCTGCGGTTGATGCTGTTGGCTGTAGCCACCGTTAGCCTAGCAGAGTTAGCTCCGTTACACCGGACCGGACCGGATCAGAAACGTTTGGACCGGGTCATACCGTTTCACTATGGGAGCCCACCGCAGTGAGGGAGGCCGGGACTGGCTGGAGCAGGACGGACCGGAACCACCGGAGCACAGCCCGGTGAGGAGCTAACGGCGGCTAACGAGTTAGCTTCGGATGTGATTATATTATGTTATGTTATGTTATGTTATGTTATGTTATGTTATGTTATGTTATGTTATGTTATGTTATATTATATTAATCCGAGCTACAGGATTCCAAAACAAACGCCATGAAACAGAATTAGAACAGTGATGAAGCTGCTTCATGGAATCAATCAATCACGAAATTATCAGTTTCTGTTATCAATAAACCAGTCCAGGTGTTCTCGCCTGCTCAACACTTTTAAATGACCAGTTTCAGTCTAGAACGCACTTTTCCTCCTGCACAAGACATCGTTTCTTTATTCTAGATATAAACCCATCAATATCATATATTTATAGAATAATAATTCTTCATTAATTTCTATGTTAATATATTTGATTTTACAGAAAACTTCACATTAACTTAATTAAGTTCTGTGTGACGGGATCTAAGAAGAACCATCTGAAACCAAACCTGAAGATCCTCAAAGTTAAGACCTCAGATCAGTTTAACTGCAGTTAAATGCTGATCGATAATAAGTCCAGCAACAGATCATTAAGTCCCGTAACAGATCAATAAGTCCAGTAACGGATCACTAATGCTGATCAATAATCAATAACTGTGTCCATAGAAGCCGTGGAACCTGATGATCAAACACCGACAGATTCACAGACGTGGACGACGCTCTCATATGACAGTCAGGTCAGTACCGGGTTCTACTGGATTCTATCAGGTTCTCCTGGGTTCTGTCAAGTTCTACAGGGTTTCACTGTCTACCAGGTTCCACTGGGTTCTGCTGGGTTCTCTGATCAGTCCTACTGGAGTCCAGCCTGGTTTCTCCTGAATCTGATGATGATGATGCAGGAAGAGCCAGTCAGAGCAGGATTTGTTGATGATGTAATTGTTTTTTATTCAGTAGCAACTTTATTGACATGAAATGTCGATACAACAACAGAAATGCAGCTCAGTGCTGAGAACATTATCACACCTGTACCTGTTTATCATGTCACACTTGTACCTGTTTATCATGTCACACCTGTACCTGTTTATCATGCCATACCTGTGAAGGTGAACAGATTTTTTAATATCTTTATTTTTAGCCCTCTTGTTCTGTATTTCCTGTTTTGCCTCACCTGTACCTGTAAGTTTCCCCAGTGAGGATCAATAAGGTTTCTTCATCCTGTGATGAGGCCCTCAGGTGTTGGTCTCAGGTGTTGGTCAGGTGTTGGTCTCAGGTGTTGGTCAGGTGTTGGTCTCAGGTGTTGGTCAGGTGTTGGTCTCAGGTGAATGATGATCTTCTTACCTGTGTGCAGCTACACGGATCCTCAGGTGTCCATGGACCTGCTGAGGGCGGTGCTTCAGCCGAGCTTCAACAACGACATCATGGCCGTGTTCAGGAAGTACCACAAGGTCAGATAGCACACTGGACAGGTGTGGACAGGTGTGGACGGGTGTGACCTGTTTGTGTGTTTGTGTTGCAGTTCTTTGAGAAAGCGGCTGAGAACGTGAAGGAGAACGTTGGAGAAGACGTTCAAACCGATCAGCTGATCAGGGAGGCCTGCAGGAACGTTCTGGAACACGTGAGATCACTTCCTGTTGTTAGACCACTGGTCATGTGGCCGCATGTACTCACCTGTGTGGTAACCATGTTATCCTGTGATGTCATCACCAGGCCAAGCAGCTGTTTCCAGAAGGGGAGGCAAAGAGGGCGGGGCCAGAGGTCACCATCAAGGTAGGAGCTCTCACACTGACCAATCAGAACAAAGCAGACTGGATCTCACCTAGTTCTGTGTCTCACCTGGTTCTGTGTTCTGTCAGAGGTCCAGAGCTACTGATGAAGACTGCGGTCAGAGAGGATCTCCTCTCCCCAAGAAGGTACTGAGACACCTGAGCTGCCAGGTGTGATTCAGGTGGAGGTATCAGGTGGAGATGATGATATTGATCCAGTGATTCTGATAATTTTCTCTCAGCAGAGGAAAAGTCGTCCAGGTGCTATCGTCTCGTCTGATAGGACACTGAGCTTCTCCTCTCAGTGAGTACCTGACAGGTGACATCATCAGTGTCCAGGTAGAACATCACACCTGATGACTGTGTTTCTGTCCTCAGAGTGAAGCCCAAGTCTGATCCAGTCAAGAGGGAGGGGCCAAAGGTGAGTCCGTTATAGGAGAACTTACCTGAAACACACCTGATGGGGGCGCTGCTGTAGTTCACACTGTTACCTGATGGGGGCGCTGTGTTTGTGTTTCAGTGGGATCCATCCAGACTTGGTGACAGCAGCACGTTTGTTCTGGGCTCCAGAGCCAACAAGTAAGTCAGCAACACCAAAACAACATGTAAACAATACATAAACAACATGTAAACAACACGAAAAAATGATGATGATGTAAACATGACGATGTAAACAACATATAAACAACATGATGATGTAAACAACATGATGAAGTAAACATGTAAACCACACGTAAACAATACATCAACATGGAAACACAAACATGTAAACAACATGTAAACACAAACATGTAAACAACATGTAAACACGAAAACAACATGACGATGTAAACAACGTGTAAACATGTAAACAACACGAAAACAACATGATGCTGTAAACAACATGAAAACAACATGACGTAAACATGTAAACATGATGTAAACAACATGATGTAAACAACATGTAAACAACATGATGTAAACAACATGTAAACAACATGATGTAAACAACATGACGATGTAAACATGTAAACAACACGTAAACAATACGTCAACATGTAAACATGATGATGTAAACAACATGTAAACAACACGTAAACAATACATCAACATGATGATGTAAACAACATGTAAACAACACGTTAACATGTAAACAACACGAAAGCAACATGACGATGTAAACATGATGATGTAAGCAACATGTAACAACACGTAAACATGATGATGTAAACAACATGTAAACAACACAAACATGTTAACATGTAAACAACACAAAAACAACATGACGATGTAAACAACATGTAAACAATGCGTAAACATGTAAACAATACATAAACAACACGAAAACAACATGATGCTGTAAACAACATGAAAATATGATGACATAAACATGTAAACATGATGATGTAAACAACATGATGATGTAAACAACACAAACGTGTAAACAACATGTAAACAACATGATGCTATAAACAATGAAAACATTACGATGTAAAAAATGTGTAAACATGTAAACAGCACGTTAACAACATGACGATGTAAACATGTAAACAATATGATGTAAACAACATGGTGATGTAAACAACGTGTAAACAACATGGCGATGTTGAGCCAGGGGTCAGTCAGGCCAATGAGCTGCACTTTGTAAAACTTGATTGGCATTGCAACATGACCAGTGATCATGTGATGCTGTGATGTCACCGCAGGGCGCTGGGAATGGGCGGGACCAGAGGACGGATCTACATCAAACACGCCGACCTGTTCAAGGTAAACCTCCTCCTTAGCTCCTCCCACTGACAGGTGACAGGAAACAGACCCACACTGAAGCACACCTGAGTGTCTGCTGCACTAAACCACTTTCTGTGTGTGTCAGTATGCAGCAGATGCGAAGGACAAGCAGTGGCTGGCTGAGAGACACCACATGAGGGCGACAGGAGGGAAGATGGTGAGTTTAACACCCATCAGTTGTTTCCATGGTAACAGTTTGAAATCTGCATGATAGAAACGTCATGTTACATTTTAGAACCATCATGTTACATGGCTGAACTGTCATGTTACATGTTAGAAGTCATGTTACATCTAACATGTAACGTGACGGTTCTAACCGTCACGTTACATCTAACATGTAACATGACGGTTGTTAGAACCGTCATGTTACATGTTAGATGTAACGTGACGGTTCTAACAACCATCATGTTACGTGTTAGAACCGTCATGTAACACGTTAGAACCATTATGTTAGAACCATCGTGTTCCATGTTAGAACCAACATGTTAGAACCGTGATGTTTTGTGGAACTGACAGCTGTTATGAGGTTCTGAGGAACTGACTGGGGGTTCTGTGTTCAGGCCTACCTGCTGATCGAGGAGGACATCCAGGATCTGTCCCGCAGCGATGAGTACAGGTGAGTCTGACATCACTGGATCACCTGTGCAGGTGATAAGCCCCACCCACTTCTGGTTTGTTATGTTATTGATTTTCATTTCTTATTGATCAGTTATTGGCTGCTGTAACCCTTTGATCATCCGTGTTGTACACTTAGTTAGCAGGCTGACGGTAATGTGGCTAACATGGTGGTTGCCATGATAATGTGTGCGTGTGTGATCAGGGACTGTCCGGAGGTCAGGATGGACGAGCTGAAGCCGTTCTCCGTTCCTCTGTGGATGGTGGAGAAGATGCAGCGAGCCATGGAGGCCCAGAGAGACTCGGAGTCCTGAGAACATTCACCTGGAGGAATGACCAGCCAATCAGAGAGCAGACACTGATCATGTGAGCAGCAGGCTCTGATCTGATTAGCTCATGTCACTGTTTTTATTTTCATGCTGTTTTTTAAAATAAACCTAATCTGTGAGTCAAAGATGTTTCAGCTTCTGTTCATCAGCCAGTTAACATGTAAATATGAACATGTATGTAGATTCAGATCTATGACGGTTCATTGATCAGCTCTGTGATTGGTTTAACATCAGCCAATCGGCTGTGAGCACCTGCACTTAGATCACAAATATTCCACAGGCTGTGACATCACAGTCTTTATTTAGAAAATTAATAAACGGTGACATCACAGACTATTTTTAGAAAAGTAAACAATCAGCAGTGACATCATCACGGGGGCGTAGTCACTCGATGCCTTCCTGCTTGTCTTTGATGGCGACTCGGAAACGTTCCTCCAGCAGCGACAGCTCGCTGATCAGGTCAGTGATGGAGTTGGTGAACGCTTCCTGTCAGAGAGACACGTCACAGCCTGTCAGTATGACATCATCACCCATGGACAGGTATCCAAGTGTTACCTGGCTCAACTAAAACTAAACCTCAATCAGAGATATCTAACTTATGTTACTGTGTGTGTGTTACCTGTGGGCTGTAGTCAGGTGTTGTCTGCACTCTGATGACGATCTTATGCTCCAGAGGATGAGGAACTTTATAACCAGCGAACAGAACCTGAGGATCCTTCAGCAGCTGACTGACACACAAACAGAACCAGGATCAGAACCAGGATCTGAACTAGAACCAGGATCAGAACTAGTTCTGTCTCATTAATGTAAACACAGGGACGAAGCAGGAAGACGTCGGTCTGCATAGAAACCTGTCTGATGTTATATTTTCATAATAGCCTTAGTAGTGTTAGCATGACTGTAGCTTGTTAGCACCGTGTTTTTAGCCTTATAGTAGCTTGCTGGCTCCATGGCTCTAGCCCGGTGTTAGCCTATTAGCTCCGGGGCTCTAGCCCGGTGTTAGCCTGTTAGCTCCGGGGCTGTAGTCCGGTGTTAGCCTGTTAGCTCCGGGGCTGTAGCCCGGTGTTAGCCTGTTAGCTCCGGGGCTGTAGCTTGGTGTTAGCCTATTAGATCCAGGGCTGTAGCCCGATGTTAGCCTGTTAGCTTCGTGTTTTAAACCTGGTGTTAGCCTATTAGCTCCGGGGCTGTAGCCCAGTGTTGGCCTCTTAGCTTCGTGTTTTAAACCTGGTGTTAGCCTATTTGCTCTGGGGCTGTAGCCCGGTGTTAGCCTGTTAGCTCCGGGGCTGTAGTCCGGTGTTAGCCTGTTAGCTCCCTGGCTGTAGCCCGGTGTTAGCCTGTTAGCTCCGGGGCTGTAGCTTGGTGTTAGCCTATTAGTTCCGGGGCTGTAGCCCGATGTTAGCCTGTTAGCTTCGTGTTTTAAACCTGGTGTTAGCCTATTAGCTCCGGGGCTGTAGCCCAGTGTTGGCCTGTTAGCTTCGTGTTTTAAACCTGGTGTTAGCCTATTTGCTCTGGGGCTGTAGCCCGGTGTTATCCTGTTAGCTCCGGGGCTGTAGTCCGGTTTTAGCCTGTTAGCTCCCTGGCTGTAGCCCGGTGTTAGCGTGTTAGCTCCGGGGCTGTAGCTTGTTGTGAGCCGGTGCTGTGTGTGTGGCCTCACGCTCGGATGATGTTGCCCAGCGTGTGGTCCTCCTTGTTCAGGGTGAACAGACAGGCGTTCGGGACTTTGGTGTCCTTGCTGATGCTGATCTTTTTCTCTCCTTCGAACAGCAGAAACGACTCAAAGGCGGGGGGCGCGTTCATCTTCCCGGACCCAGACTGAGACGAGCGGAGCCGCCGCTGCTTCTGCGGTCATTAGCGTCTCTTTAAGCGGCCTGAAGGAGCAGCAGCGCCACCTGCCGGACTGAGCGGGAACAGGAGATAAATCAGCAGAGAACCTCCATCAAAAACACAAGAACAGACCCAGCTGAGTTCAAGGATCTGAATGTGTTTCTGTAGAATTTATCCAGTTAATCAGCCTTTATAGAGCAGAATAATCCGACAACAGAAGCTAATTAAACTAAAGCCTTGTACTTGTTCACCTCAGATAAACCTGTTTATCTATTTGAATTATGATTTTACATTTCTTAACTTGCTCCCAGAAGTGTTTAACAGCAGCAGAAAGTGTCCGATAGCCAAAAGAATGACACTGAATGTGAGATTTACTGAATTTACTGAACCTTTTTGTTATTTTAGGTTGTTGTATGTAAACTGCTGAACACTTAAATTTCCCTCAGGATTAATAAAGTATCTATCTATCTGTCTATTTATCGTCTACATCTCCATGAATTTAGTTGGATTTATGTTACTGTTTATTCCTGATATAAGTAGCAACATGTGATCCAATCTCATGATTATACTGATTCTTGAATAATAATCCTTCATGTGAGCAGCAGTCTGTCCTTTATTTCAAACTTCTCCCTCTGGTTCAGGACCACAGCTCGTTCATCAGGGCCGTGCAGAGACCTTTGGTGGGGCAGGTGCTCAAAGTTAAAAGGGTGCACATGGAGCAAGAATTTGAAACATCATACAGAAACATACCTCATAATACAAGGTGCAGCAGTGGCTAAGTCTCAGGACTGCTGATCAGAAGGTCATTGGTTCAAACTCTGACCTGTGATGTAGTGTATGTGAGAAAAATTATTATTTTGAAGCTGAATTTACATCACCATTAGACACTGGACTGTTTAACTGTGGCTACTCTTCCTGGAGGCCTTGCTTTTAAATTTCATACCTTTTCCAGACATGTACTGTAGAGCCACGGATTTGCTCCATGGTGCGGATTCATAATCTTCCCTTTATTATTCTTATTCGTATTATTCGTAGTGCTAATAATAAAGTAAAAAAAAAATTTTAAGCGATATAGAAATCATGTATTTAAATGTATTTGTGCTTTTATTCAGTTTGACTATCCACTTTGCGCAAGACAGCAAGGTTATAAAATTTATATATTTTATATTTATGCACATTATATTTAATTTGTCTATATATTAGACTTTACAACATCAGCATCACTGGCTGATGTTAACATAAACTGCACTCACATCATATCATCCCAAACCATAAAATTTGCACAGACATTATTGCACTGCTACATCTTTGCACTTTTTAAAATTACTTTTTCAAGCCACTTTATATTGTGTTGTTTACAGTGTGTCAATACTGCAATATTTCATTCTCATTTCTCGTCCCTGTACATATTGTAAATATTATTAATACTATTTTATTATCATTTTATTACTATTACTATGTTTATTGCTACATAAGCTGCTGTAACAATGTGAATTTCCCTTGGCGTGGGGAGAAATAAAGGACTATCTTATCTTATTTTATATATAAATGTTATAAACATATAAATGTTATAAACAAGTACTGATGTCTTTAAATGAGAGGTTGAGAAAATCACAATTCAAATTCTTCTAATTATTATTGTATTTATACTGCAATAGTCCAAAATTATGTGAAAATGCATGTACGTAGTTTCAGTGAAATAACATAACCTCTGTCTCATTGCCTCTAGAAACAGGAAACACACTGCAACTCACTGACAGTAAAATAATACATCTCTCTGATGCACTTTGCCCATGACAACAGAAACATACAGAAACAAAAAGAAGCCTGGCAGACTTTATCCTCTCAGCAGCTGTGTGGTTAACTAGCGGCTAGAACTGATGACAGGTGTGTGTTAGAGTCAGACACACACACACAGGATGCTCACTTCATCAGTCATCTTGCAAAAATACACCGTACATAAACGAATCCCGCTGCAGAACCTCCTCTCCATCAGGACCATCAGTTGTTGATGTCCTCCCTCGGGTCTCCGGTTTCTAGACTAGCGGCGCTAGCGCAGAGCTACAGGGAACATCTGGACCCCTCAGAGCAGTGAGGGACGTCTACGTAGATCACGTGACCGACCGACGGTAGATCTGAATTATTTTTAGTTTTGTTTTATTTATTATTTTGGTCCTCAGAGACTTTTACACACACACACACACACACGCACACACACACACACACACACACACACACACACACACACACACACACACACATACACACACACACACACACACTTACAAATAAAAAACAAAATTAAATAGAACTTAAAAAATAACTTTGACAAAAGGGCACTTTGAGCATCAAGAGGCAAACGGGCAGGTGCGTCACCGTTAACCATCAACAGCTCGGACAATTTCGTCGTTTTCCGGTCGGTCGTTCTTTTTATCCAATCACAGCACTGGTTTCTGCCTGCCAGCTCCTGTCATTGGCCAGCAGGAGTTTGTTTTTAAAAGTCGGACGCTGATTGGCTGCGTGTTTGATGACGCGTCGGTTTAAACCGGGGGGCGGCAGTGAGCTCAGTTTGAATCCGAGAGACCGCAGCTCTACGCGGAGGCTAACGGACCGACACACCGACACCCGGTGAGTCCCGGTGAGTCCCGGTGGACCAGAGAAACACCTGCGTGTTTACCTGGACGGGTTCTGCGTGGTTTACCTGTCTGTTTCCTCTGTGGTTTGAATGTTAGCAGGAAGCTAACAGCGGAGCTAACCGTCAGTTAGCCACAGAGCTAGCTAGTTAGCATCGAGCTAACAAGCCGATTTACCGGATAACTGACGGCTCAGCCCGTTACTGGCGGTGTGTTTGGCCCGGTACCAGCGGTGTGTTTGACCCGGTACCACCACTGCCCTGTGTCCCAGCAGGAACCGGACCGTCAGCACTCATGGCCTCCCAGAACATGGACCCTGCAGCGGCGGCAGCTTCCTCCACAGCCGCTCTGAAGGGCAGCGAGAGCGGGGCCAGCGCCGCCCGAGGCTCGGTGTCCAAACGGTGAGTCAGACCGGAGCCCTGCTGGGGGTTCTACATTAGAACCGGTCCAGGTGTTGAAGTTCTGTTATTAAAGATGACATTTAGCTGTGCAGTAGTAATGAATAATTAATTAATTGATTGATTAGCAGCTAATGTGAGATGTTGTGTTTGTCTCCAGGCTGCAGCAGGAGCTAATGACCCTCATGGTGAGTTCTCTGTCCTTTCTGTCAGAGGAGGACCTGGTGATGGCCTCAGACTGTTCTTCTAACCAACACTCAACAGTCAGTATTGGTGAGGAGAACAGCAGCTACAGGCCCTCAGAGAACCTTCTCTGAGGGCCTGTAGCTGCTGTTCTGAACCTGGAGGGAACCCTGTGTGGAGATCACAGCTCCTTCAGATAGATGACCACATCTGCATCACGGACACAGGAAGCCGTAACGCTCGAACATTTAGACTGAAGTGTTTCCAGAGCCGCTGTGATTAGTCGGCATACTTCATGACATCACTGTTGGAGATGCATTGATAGAAGTTTAGATGTTGAGCTGCAGCTTTGATGTCAGATCCTGGAGATGTTCTCCTGACTCTCTGTGACCTTCTGCAGATGTCGGGGGATAAGGGGATCTCAGCGTTTCCAGAATCAGATAATCTCTTCAAATGGGTCGGAACCATCGATGGAGCTCAGGGGACGGTACGTTCACTGATTGGTTGATTTGTTCGTTGGTTGGTTGATTGGTTTATTGATTGGCGGATATGTTCTTTGATTTGTTGGTTGATGTGTCATACAGTACACGTAGAACACGTATGACCAGTTCAGTCTCAGCTCCTTCAGTTGCTGGTTTGTGTCTGACATCAGGAGTACTGAGATACTGCAGTACTGTGGACAGAGTACTTTTAGAAGTGGAGGTACAGCGGTCAGAAGGTGTGTCTGTCTCACCTGTACAGGTGTACGAGGGCCTCCGGTACCGGCTGTCCCTGGACTTCCCAGCTGGTTATCCCTACCAGGCTCCTCGGGTGAAGTTTGTCACTCCGTGTTTCCATCCCAACGTGGACGACCAGGGCTTCATCTGCCTGGACATCCTGAAGGACAAGTGGTCAGCCCTGTACGACGTCCGCTCCATCCTGCTGTCCATCCAGAGCCTGCTGGGAGGTAACCAGTACAAGTATGACTGGTGTAACCAGTATAACTAGAGTAACCAGTGTAACCACTATGACTAGTGTAACCAGTACAACTAGTATAACAGGTGTAACCAGTATAACCAATATTACTAGTGTAACCAGTATAACTAGAATAACCAGTATACCCATAAGTGTTTCCTCTTGGATTTTTGTCAGCAGCGGTGGCAGGTTCTCTGGGGAGTCGTGGCAACGTAAACAAATGACACTCAACTGCAGGTTTTCCTTGTACAACCCATTTATTGAATGGCCAGTTGAAAATGGCTTTCTAAAGGCTGAATGTAAAAAAAAATAAATAAAAAAAATTGAACAAGCTCATCTGAAAATGCAGTCAGCAGTTACATCATGGAGTGTAGATATTAGCTTAATGCTATTATGGTACCTCGTTGCTTGACTTGATGTCACTTTCAAGACTACTACTACTTCTATGGCTACTAGTACTACTACTACTACTATTACTACTTCTATGGCTACTACTACTACTACTACTACTACTACTGCTGTATTCCGGATTATTGAGTGACCTTAATTTAAGCCACACCCACTAAATTTAAATAGAAAACATGTACATATATCAGCCTCACCTGTCTATGAGCTGCTGGTGTCCACGTTGTAACATGAGATATTTACAATTTTTTTTTTAAACTTTTAATTAAATGAATGCTTTTTTCCGAACAGTGCTGGTAACACGGCAGTAAATCGACGTTTGCTAATGTCATTGGTCCACTGTGACCTGTTCTGTAATTTCATTGGTCTGATGTGACGAGGCTAGACGTTTTGACTCCATGAAGCTGGCTCTATAAATCTATAAATTAGCCACATTGTTGTTTAAGTCAGAGGGTTCAAAGCGTGTGAAAAAAGTAGCGGCTTGTAGTCTGGAAAGTATGGTAGTACTACCTCCAGAACTACTACTACAGGCATGGCAATTTTCCGCCGTTCCACGGAAATCCGCCGTTTTAATTTTCAAATTGATCATTTCTGTGAATCGTCCAAATCCGTTAAGAAAATTTTAGGGGGGGTGAGGAATGTTTTTGTTACTCTTGCTCCCGGTTTTTGAGAAGCGAAGGAACTCTTAGGGTTCCTTCATGGTTCTGTGGTTCCACACGGACTCATTCTCTGTATTTATCTTTTGACTCTGTGTTTGTTTCGTCTCCAGAACCCAACAACGAGAGTCCACTGAACACAGCTGCAGCAGAACTCTGGGAGGACCAGGAGGGTGAGAACATACTAGAACAGAGGAGCTAGTAGTTGGAGATCCATCCAGCATGGTGAAACATCTACTAAAGCTAGAATTATTCACATTCAGAATGAGACAAAAATGAGACAAATTGCCAGACAAAAACAAGGCACAAAATGACAAAAATGAGACGCAAAACAACACCGAGACAGAATGACAAAAACAAGATGCAAAATGACAAAAACAAGACACAAAATGACTTGTTAGAGATCCATCCACCATGGTGAAACATCTTCTACAGCTGATGAGCAGAGTAGAGAGGAAACATGGAGATAGAAAACAACTACAGGATGAGGAGATGGAAGGAGCTTCGGGAGAAACCAGCTGGAGGTTCTGGAAGACATTTCTAGTTTCTAGAAATGTCTTCCAGAACCTCCACAGAAGTATGAGGAGACATCATTAGTTCAGATGGGTTCAGACTTTATGAGGTGGAAGCTTCAGGTGTGAGGGCTGATGGGAGTTGTAGTTCTAACTGCTGCTTGTCTCTTTCAGCCTTTAAAGCTCATCTACACTTGACCTTCCAGAAGTGAAGCAGCTCCACGTTTCCTTCTTCTTCTGTTCGTCTTCTGTGTTTGTACAATATTTTTATGTTTGTTCATTTCCTATATTAATAAAGTTCTTAATTCAACTCACTGATGGCTCTGACTAAATAAAACACAAACCTGATGGTCCAACTGAAGTCTGGAGAACTTAAAGGAGCAGAGATCTTCTTAAACCAAGTTAACGAAACATTTCTGTGAAAGGGGTCAATTTATGGAATGATCTAGACAAGGAACCAGAAGAATCTAGAACATGGCAAGAACTAAAAACATAATTAGAACCAGAATATTATTAAAATACAAAGAAATGAAGTAAAGACGTACAAAAAGCCTCTGCAAACACCCCAAACCCAACAGGACAGACATTTGAATTATGATTTATATTTTGGGCAATTTTGCGTCATCTTTAGTTATTTCAAACCCATAGAGATGAAATTTGGCCAGGATGTACACTACTCATGCGTGATCAAAAGTTATCAAAATTCTCCAAAAGTCTGAGGGCGACCAGCGGAATGCGCCCATTTTGGATGGCTTGCTGTGAAACAGGAAATGCTAACTTTCCTGCACATGCTCAAATCTGCCTGAAACTCTACATGTATGATCAGAGTTCAGCCTTCACATCCACAGGCTGAAATACACTCTCGGTTGCAGCACCACCTGGTGGACATGGTTGGGATGTGAGGACCCTTTGACCACTGCTCGCAGCTTTAATTAGTTGTTTTTAAGTCTCACTGTGAACTGATTGCTGATGTAAAGGGACAGATTACTGAAGTTTATTCTTCTTTCTGCTCCCTTTCATTCACAAGTTTGGAAACTTTTGTTTCTGTGTTGGAGTGGCTTTTTTTGTTTTTTCTTTTGTCAGTGGATGAAATAAAAACGAATGAATTAAATCATCTGGACTTTGTGCAGCAGACCGATCAGTTCAGGCTGAGTCACTAAACACTGATCAGATGAATCCATCAGTTGAGGTTCAGACATTTAACTGATGTTCAGCAGCAGCTGTTCTTCTGGAGGTTTTTAATTACGAAGGTTGCTCAAACCGATCAGAGGAGATGAACTTCTATTTAATAATCATAGCTGCTCTGTGACATTTGGAATCTAATATTTGATCTTTTTTATGGAAAATATATCATGTTTTAACTTTGATTTCACAATCAAGGTGTTCAAAATCAGACTTTGGTTGTGAAAGTTAATCGATTTCCATTGATGACAGCAGGAGGATCAATAATTAACAGATAATCAATAAACCAGCAGCAGGTTTACCTTCAGCTGATCTCTAATCAGTTCATTAAGGGTTTATTTCTAAAGTTCAGCATCAGATTTAATGTTTAAATGTAGAAAATAAAACCAGCAGCTTCGTGCCCAGAGGTCTGAACTTCACATGTTCCAGTTGAAGAGAAGATGAGAATATTTATTAAAAATAATAATAATGATAATTTAATGAGCTACAGAAGAAGTTCCACTGAAATGAGAAGAATTCAACAATGTGTGAAGATAAACTTTTAAAATCTTTAATCAGTGGAGGACAGATTTCATCCTGTTGTCATTGATCACAGTTACTGTAACATACGTCTTCTATTATGGGATGTTTGTCCTGTTATGGACAGATTGAGTTGGATCTGTATTTTCTGTAATAATAACGTGATTTTATTTAGTTATTTTAGGACTTTACTACAGAGTTCCTTACATCAGCAGAACTTTATCTTATAATAAAAATCCTCTTCACCTGTTTCTTAGAACACAAACTATGGATCTTATTTCCTTCACAGCAGTTTTATTCTGTAACGTTCTTTAATGGAGGCTTTAGATCCACGTCCTTCTAGCCGACGCAGCCGAGTCCGCAGCACGCCGGCGGGCAGCAGGTGGTCATTCTGTTGCCGTTGGAGACGACCTCGACCTCCATCAGGTCCTCCAGGCTGTCATCCGGTTCATCCAGAACACCATGAGCTTCAGCCCAGGCCGGCTGGGTCGCCTCCACTGACCAGAACGCCACCGGAACCTGCAGAACGTGAACAGCTTTAATGAAACCTGGTTCCACCTCCACACCTGAATCTTGTCACGTTCTCTCACCCTCAGCTGCAGCTCACTCAGCAGAGCCTCCAGCCCTGCGATGTGATTGGCCAGATCAGGGCTGGACTCCTCCTCCAAGGTGAGCCACGGCACCTGGACCGAAGCCACCCGCGCCGCCACGCCCACCACGCCATCGATGCACCCTGAGGAGACACAGGTGAGGGTCAGACAGGTAAGCAGCGGGAGGCACTCAGTCAAAGGGATCTACAGGTCCTGTGGATGTTCAGGGGTCCTCTGGGAGGTCCTTGAGTTACTTCTGAAACTTGGTCGAGCAGATTTCAGGAAAGGTTCTCGGGCACTGGAGGGGGTTCCAGAAGTCCTTCAACAGTCATAGAAGAAGGTTCACTGATCTTTTGTGCAGATATCTCAGAGGTTTCATCCTCGTAAAGGTTCAACATTTCTTAAAGACCTACTGCAGAAATCTGGGGGGTTCTTGGGGTACCTGAGAACCTTCTGGGGTCCTTTGAGGGATGTTTGTAGGTCTTCAAGAAAGTGGAGATTTTCAGGAAGTGACAGTAATTTTAGAGGATGTTCTGAGAACGTGAAGCTTTTCTGACATTCCTTGGTATTCCTCTGGAACTTCTTGTGATCTTTGAGGAGACTCCAGGGGTTCCTGACGGAGTTTTATAGGAGATTGTTGCAATATTTTAAATGTTACAGGAATCTTTGGAAGGTTCCTGGACAATTCTGGGGAACATCTGTTGCTCCTTAGTGCAGGTTTCAGGATTTCGTGATGGTGGTGTTCCTCACGAGGTTCTAGAGCCTTGATTTATTCCTGAGAAGGTTCTAAGGGTTTTTGAGAAGGCTGTTGGGGTTCATGATGGATTTCCGGGGATCGTTGAGCACAAGAACATCTACGACTCCTGGAGAGGGTTGCTAAGATTCTTGTGGAGGGTTGAGGATACCTGAGAATGTACCAGAGACTGTTGGAAGGTTCTAGAGGTCCTCGTAGAGATCCAGGGTGTCTTTGAGATGGTTTGAAGGAACCTTGGATAATCTATCACTCATTTTGTCCTCTGACGGGATCAGGAGACCCGTGTGGACAACGAGTCTTTGAGGGACGGATGTCTGACGAGTGTTTTTGGGTCCTCAAAGAACAACTGAAGGCAACGACCTCCTGGAAGTCCTGGAACTCTGGGACTTCTAGGATCACGTTCTCTGAAGGAAGGAAATGAGGAAAGAAAGGTACGAAGGAAAAGTGTGTCGGCCAATCACAGAGCTCCCACAGACAGGAAGTAGGAAGTAACAGCTGACCTGCATTGACCAATGAGCGTCGATCGCAGCGCTGAGTCAGAGGGAACTGACCAATCAGGTCGCTTGCCTTACGGAGGTCAGACAGGAAGTTATCCAATGCCGACAGGAAGAGAACCCACAGACGCTCTGACACCTGTCTGTCCTCCACACCTGAGGGGGCGGAGTCAGACTCTGACAGGAGGCGCAGCAGGCGGCGGGACAGGCCTGCAGAGAGACAGGTGAGACACAGACAGGTGAGACACAGACAGGTGAGACACAGACAGGTGAGACACAGACAGGTGAGTTACCGCTGCAGATGCGGTGAGCCAGCGCTCTTGTCTCGTCCATCTCGTCCCGCAGGAAGCTGCCGTCCGCTGAGCTGCCCAGTGACGTCGCCAATTGCTGGAAGCAGGAAGTGACACGGCTGAGAGCGTCCTGAGCACGCTCACACTCGCCCTGCTGGCGGTGCCGCGCTGCCAGCTCGTCCACGGAACGGCGCCACCGACTCATGATGTCACTGCCCACCTGAAGGGGGAGGAGTCAGCAGACTGAAGTCACATGACAGACAACAAGCTGCTCCTTCACCAATCAGAGCTTATTCTCTGTACCATCTGTGTGATGTCACAGGATGGTGATGTTGAATACTACAGATGACTTGTTCCAGTTTAAAGCCAATCAGATCCATTGATTGATTATCTGTAATATCTTTGATTATCTGTAATATCTGTGATTGATTATCTGTAATATCATTGATTGATTACCTGTAATATCTGTGACTGATCACCTGTTTTCTTGGCTGCACAGTGACAGACTGGATATGATCAATAAAGTCATCTGATCGATCACTCAATCAATAATCTATCTACAAAGTTCAGCTTCAGAAATGATTAAAACAGTTAATGAATGGAGCCGATCAATGAAGCAAAGCTCAATAAAAACATCATCAATAACTTTTCATCAGCAGATGTTCCACACAAGAACCTCAAAATACAGCTTCAACTCCTCGTTTACACCTGGAGAACATTTACCTGGAGACAACCTGAGGAAAGCTGCTCATTCTGTAGGAACCCAGAGGAGAACTAAGAGAACCAGCTGTGAAGAACCAGCTGTAGAGAATCAACTGTAAAGAACCAACACTAGAGAACCAGCTGTAGATAACTAATTGTAGAGAACCAACTGTAGAGAAAGGTGTGCTATCTACAGGTGTGCTATCTAAAGGTGTGCTATCCAAAGGTGTGCTATCTACAGGTGTGCTACCTGCTACTGCTTCCATCCACCTTCTTCTTTGTGATGCTGCAGCGTCAGGCAGGTTTCTATAAACACTCCTGTTCTGGATCTCGGGGGAACATCATTGTTTCTGATTAACATTGAGATGCCAGCTGAGTCCAGGTCCCAGGAGAACCTGCTGTAATCTCAGCTCTGGAACACCGGATGCTGAGGACTCACCTGTGCAGGTAGACTGCGATATTTATAGACAGGAGGACTGACTGAAGTATTTCTCTCGTCTTTTCCATCCTGGAATAAAATCATCAGTTTCACATCAGAGACACGTGAAGCTCGACTTTAGACTCACTCAGGTGTTGTTCCCAGGTGTTACCAGGTAGCTTTACCCGTGGTTTCCGTCTTTATACTAAGCTAGGCTAACACTCTCCCTGTGGTTTCAGTCTTTATGCTAAGCTAGGCTAACACATTTCCCACTGGTTTTTGCTGAGCCAATGAGAGAAGTTGCAGGTGGTCATATGATAGAAACAGTTTGTAACTCGTCGTTCTCCTCTCTCTGTTCCACATTTACTGGTTTCAGGGACAAAGCTGGAACATGTCTGGAACATGTCTGGAACATGTATGGAACGTTTATTTTAAATATCGTCTGAAGTGGAAGATGATCACAGAGCTGCAGGTCATGCAGGTTACAGGAGTTAGACCACGCCCCCCCAAACATCATCACAGACGTTTCAAACACCTTTTATCTGAAGACAAGCATATGAAACAGTTCCACGTGTTTACATGTTAACCGAGTTACTTAGAACGTGTTAATCCTGACATGGTAGTCAGTTTGTTTAGAACATGGATAAATCGTCATATTTACATTCTGTCTCAGCTTCAGTGTCCAGAGACAGACGTGTCCTCTGATTGGCCGACAGTGTCAGGACCACCTGTGGTGATAAGCTGACGTTCAGCTGATGATCAGCAGCAAAAATCTCCTGTGATGATGTCATCACCTGGTCCTGCTCTGATTGGCTGTAGTTTAACAAAGGGGGTGGGGTGCTGGTATTCAGAGGGGGCGGGGTCAGACTGATGTCAGAGTGACGGGTCTACAGGTGAGTGTTCACGTTAGGTTCTGTGTTGGATCTGATGTTCTACCTTTCATTTTATTGTTCTGTTGTTTCTTTGTGGTTGTTATGCTGTTGCTATGGCTACATTGTGTGTTTTTATTGTTGTGGCAGCATGTCACGGCATTGCTGTTGTCAGGCAGCGTGTTGTGATGTCTTCATGGCAGTGTGATGCTGTCGTCATCATGGCAGCGGGTTGTGATGCTGTGGTTGTCATGGCAGCGTGCTGTGATGCTGTGGTCGTCATGGCAGCGTGTGGTGATGCTGTCGTCGTCATGGTAGCGTGCTGTGATGCTGTCGTCGTCATGGCAGCGTGTTGTGATGCTGTGGTTGTCATGGCAGCGTGCTGTGATGCTGTGGTCGTCATGGCAGCGTGTTGTGATGCTGTGGTTGTCATGGCGGCGTGTAGTGATGCTGTCGTCGTCATGGCAGCGTGTATCATGGCAGCGTGCTGTGATGCTGTCGTCGTCGTGGCAGCGTGTTGTGATGCTGTGGTTGTCGTGGCAGCGTGCTGTGATGCTGTTGTCGTCATGGCAGCAGGCTGTGATGCTGTCGTTGTCATGGCAGCGTGTGGGAGCGTGTGGCCAGCGCCTCCATCAGCTCGTGGCAGAGACACTGACAGAAGCCATAGAGGACGAGCAGCAGCAGCGTGGAGGGAACCAGGCTGACCAGGACCACGCCCAGCCACAGCTGACCAATCATCAGCAGGTAGATCCCCAGAGGCAGCGAGCTGAAGTACACCTGCACACAGACCAACAGCATATCACACTTACCTGGACACACAAACACCTGGACACACACACCTTCCTCTACATGTTCTTCCCAGTTGGTTGGTTTTTATTGTTACTGATTGGTTGGTTTTGATTGTTACTGATTGGTTGGTTTTGATTGTTACTGGTTGGTTGGTTCTGGATGTTACTGGTTGGTTGTTCTGGATGTTACTGGTTGGTTGTTCTGGATGTTACTGGTTGGTTGGTTGGTTGGTTGGTTGGTTTTGGATGTTGCTGGTTGGTTGGTTTTGATTGTTACTGGTTGGTTGGTTTTGATTGTTACTGGTTGGTTGGTTTTGATTGTTACTGGTTGGTTGGTTTTGGATGTTACTGATTGGTTGGTTTTGGATGTTACTGGTTGGTTGGTTTTGATTGTTACTGGTTGGTTGGTTTTGATTGTTACTGGTTGGTTGGTTTTGGATGTTACTGATTGGTTGGTTTTGGATGTTACTGGTTTGTTGGTTTTGATTGTTACTGGTTCGTTGGTTTTGATTGTTACTGGTTGGTTGGTTTTGGATGTTACTGGTTGGTTGGTTTTGATTGTTACTTGTTGGTTGGTTTTGGATGTTACTGGTTGGTTGTTCTGGATGTTACTGGTTGGTTGGTTTTTGATGTTACTGGTTGGTTGTTTTAGATGTTACTGGTTGGTTGATTTTAATTGTTACTGGTTGGTTGGTTTTGATTGTTACTGGTTGTTTGGTTTTGGATGTTACTGGTTGGTTGTTCTGGATGTTACTGGTTGGTTGGTTGGTTGGTTGGTTGGTTGGTTGGTTGGTTGGTTGGTTGGTTGGTTGGTTGGTTGGTTAGTTGGTTGCTTGGTTGGTTGGTTTTGGATGTTGCTGGTTGGTTGGTTTTGATTGTTTCTGGTTGGTTGGTTTTAGATGTTACTGGTTGGTTGGTTTTGATTGTTACTGGTTGGTTGGTGTTGGATGTTGTTGTTACTGTGGATGTACTGACCAGACACAGTGCCCCCAGCAGGCAGCGGGGGATACTTCGGGACGTCCAGGCGCTACACTTCTGAGCCGGCAGGTTGCAGGGCAGCGAGTCCAGGCTAGGGGGGCGATACAAACCCACCACGTTGAGCATGCTCAGTGAGTCGGAGGATGGAGACTCCTCAGGGAGCTCCATGATGGTGATGACCAGACAGTCTGAGGAGCGGTGGGACACATCCACGCCTCCTGCTGGTCCTCCTGCAGACAGACGGAGATCACCTGATGCTTTCGGTCTACGACACAGAAACACTCAGAAACAACCTGCTGGTGGTCTTTTACCGGTCAGACCGCTGGGACTCAGCACCACCTCCCCACCGCCTCCCAACGCTCCTCGCCGAGCTCGGTCCTGACCGGACAGGACGGCCAGGATGTGTCGGTCATCCTCCATCAGCCACACCTGGAGGAGAAGAAGAGGGTTGGACAGGTGGAGGATAGGTGGAGGACAGTTGGAGAACAGGTGGAGGAACCCGTCAGAAGACTGACCTCCTCGTCAGGGACGTGAGTCTCATGGCGACAGAAGGGACAGCTGATGACGGAGGGCGAAGACTCACCTGGAACAGAAGCACACAACACAACCAGCATCATCAGTGTACTGTTCCCTGATTGGTCCATCAGTAAGGCCTCTGCTGATTGGGTAAGCTCACCCATGTCCACCATCTTCTTCAGGCATTTGGCGCAGACTCGGTGCAGGCAGCCCAGCAGTTTGGGTTTCCGGCTGCAAGTGTTGTAACGGTTGTAGCAGATTTTACACTCGAGTTCCTCCAGAGTGTAAACCAGAGACTGAGCCCAGGTCTGCACCTGAACGCATCACAGTATACCGTTAATGACCCTGAACGCACCACAACATACCGTTAATGACCCTGAATGCATCACAACATACTGTTAATGACCCTGAACGCATCACAATATTCCATTAACGACCTTGAACGCACCACAATATTGCATTAATGACCCTGAACGCACCACAATATTCCATTCATGACGCTGAACGCATCACAACATACTGGTCCCTGGACCCTGATCGTGCCACAGTATACCGTTAATAACCCTGAACGCATCACAACATACCGTTAATGACCCTGAACGCATCACAACATACCGTTAATGACTCTGAACGCACCACAACATACCGTTAATGACCCTGAACGCGTCACGATATTCCATTAATGACCCTGAACGCACCACAACACACCGTTAATGACCCTGAACGCACCACAACACACCGTTAATGAACCTGAATGCACCACAACACACCGTTAATGAGCCTGAACGCATCACAATATTCCATTAATGACCCTGAGTGCATCACAACATACTGTTAATGACCCTGAACGCGCCACAGTATACTGTTAATAACCCTGAACGCATCACAACATACCGTTAATGACCCTGAACACATCACAGTATTCCATTAATGACCCTGAACGCATCACAACATACCGTTAATGATCCTGAACGCACCACAACATACCGTTAATGACCCTGAATACACCACAATATTCCATTAATGGCCCTGAACGCATCACAACATACCGTTAATAACCCTGAGCGCATCATAACACACCATGACTCTGAACGCATCACAACATGCCATTAATGACCCAGAACGCACCACAGCATACCGTTAATGACCCTGAACGCATCACAGTATTCCATTAATGACCCTGAACGCATCACAGCATACCGTTAATAACCCTGAACGCATCACAGCATACCGTTAATGACCCTGAACGCATCACAACATACCGTTAATGACCCTGAACGCATCACAACATACCGTTAATGACTCTGAACGCACCACAACATACCATTAATGACCCTGAACGCATCACAATATTCCATTAATGACCCTGAACGCACCACAACACACCGTTAATGACCCTGAACGCACCACAACACACAGTTAATGAACCTGAACGCACCACAACACACCATTAATGAGCCTGAATGCATCACAATATTCCATTAATGACCCTGAGCGCATCACAACATACTGTTAATGACCCTGAACGCGCCACAGTATACCGTTAATAACCCTGAACGCATCACAAAATACCGTTAATGACCCTGAACACATCACAGTATTCCATTAATGACCCTGAACGCATCACAACATACCGTTAATGACCCTGAACGCACCACAACATACCGTTAATGACCCTGAACACACCACAATATTCCATTAATGGCCCTGAACGCATCACAACATACCGTTAATAACCCTGAGCGCATCATAACACACCATGACTCTGAACGCATAACAACATGCCATTAATGACCCTGAACACACCACAGCATACCGTTAATGACCCTGAATGCATCACAATATTCCATTAATGACCCTGACCGCATCACAGCATACTGTTAATAACCCTGAACGCATCACAGCATACCGTTAATGACTCTGAAAGCACCACAACATACCGTTAATGACCCTGAATACACAATATTCCATTAATGACCCTGAACGCATCACAACATACCGTAAATAACCCTGAACGCATCACAATATTCCATTAATGACCCTGAACGCATCACAGCATACCGTTAATAACCCTGAACGCATCACAGCATACCGTTAATGACTCTGAACGCACCACAACATACCGTTAATGATCCTGAACATACCACAAAATACCGATAATGACCCTGAATGCATCACAGCATACTGTAAATAACCCTGAACGCACCACAATATTCCATTAATGACCCTGAACGCATCATAGCATACCGTTAATAACCCTGAACGCATCACAGCACACCGTTAATAACCCTGAATACACCACAGCATACCGTTAATGACCCTGAACGCATCACAATATTCCGTTAATGACCCTGAACGCATCACAACATACCGTTAATGACCCTGAACGCATCACAACATACTGTTAATGACCCTTAACGCATCACAACATACACAGATGATAGGATATCTCACCTTGCCCTCCATCTCCTGCTCTGGCTCTGCCTCCTTCAGCTGGCTCATCCTATTGGCTGTCGTTGTTACCTGAATCGGGGGAGGGGCAGCACTGGGCGGGGCTTAGCTGCGTTTCGAAATATTGTTCTGTCTCTTATTGGTCTGTTTCTGCTGTTGTTTCCATGGAAACAAAGCTGCATGCAGACATACCTGATTCCAGATCAGCTGATCAGTGCAACAGTCCATCTGTCCAGTCAGGAGGCCAGACAGCCACCTGCAGAGAGAGAGAGAGAGAGAGAGAGAGAGAGAGAGAGAGAGAGAGAGAGAGAGCGAGAGCGAGAGCGAGAGCGAGAGCGAGAGCGAGAGCGAGAGCGAGAGCGAGAGAGAGAGAGAGAGAGAGAGAGAGAGAGGTGACTGCAGCTGTTATGTAACTGGAGGTGATGGAGGATGCCGATGCTGCTATGGCGACCAGTTTACCTGTGCCGGTACCACAGTTGAGCCAATGAGACGAGTCGCATGTGATCACATGACAGAAATAGCTTGTTGGTCATCATTCTCCTCACACAGTTCTCCATTTAGAGTTCTACGTTTAGAGTTCTACGTTTAGAGTTTATTGTTCTGCAACGTGAGCAACTTCTTGGGGATCAATAAAGTATTTCTTATTCTCACAGTCCAGAAACATGCTGAGGTTAATTAGTGATTCTAAATGATCTGTAGGTGTGATTGTTTGTCTCTATGTGTAGCCCTGTGATAGACTGTTACCCGTCCAGGTGACTCTACTGTGTGTATAGAGGATGGATGAAGTTCATGTCGGTTCTATAAACTTCTCTAACCTGAACTGAACCTGACAGTGAGCAGGTTGGTTGCCGTAGTAATGGACTCAGTGTGTTGCTGCTCACCTGCTGAAGGTTGCTAGTTGCTGTAGTTTCCCTCAGGTTGAAGCAATACGTTGCTGTAGTTTAGTTGCTGTCGTCTCTTGAGGCAACATGTTGCTGCAGCTGGACGATCATTTCTGCTCCTCAGGTTGGAGCTCCTGCTCTACTCCGACTGTTACTTCCTGTTGGTGCTGCAAGTCTAGCGGCTCCAGTTCCTCCTGAAAAACCCTCAGCACCAGCTGCTGGACCTGTCAGGTAGCTGTTGATGGACCTGGTTCCTCTGGTTCTGGTTCCTGTGATTTCTGTGGTGCTGGTTCCTGTGGTTCCTCTGGTTCTGGTTCCTGTGACTTCTGTGGTTCTGGTTCCTGTGGTTCCTCTGCTGCCTCTGGTTCCTCTGGTTCTGGTTCCTGTGATTTCTGTGGTGCTGGTTCCTGTGGTTCCTCTGGTTCTGGTTCCTGTGACTTCTGTGGTTCCTGTGATTTCTGTGGTGCTGGTTCCTGTGGTTCCTCTGGTTCTGGTTCCTGTGATTTCTGTAGTGCTGGTTCCTGTGGTTCCTCTGGGTCTGGTTCCTCAGGTTCTGGTTCCTGTGATTTCTGTGGTGCTGGTTCCTGTGGTTCCTCTGGTTCTGGTTTCTGTGATTTCTGTGGTTCTGGTTCCTGTGGTTCCTCTGGGTCTGGTTCCTCTGGTTCTGGTTCCTGTGATTTCTGTGGTGCTGGTTCCTGTGGTTCCTCTGGTTCTGGTTCCTGTGATTTCTGTGGTGCTGGTTCCTGTGGTTCCTCTGGTTCTGGTTCCTGTGATTTCTGTAGTGCTGGTTCCTGTGGTTCCTCTGGGTCTGGTTCCTCAGGTTCTGGTTCCTGTGATTTCTGTGGTTCTGGTTCCTGTGGTTCCTCTGGGTCTGGTTCCTCTGGTTCTGGTTCCTGTGATTTTTGTGGTTCTGGTTCCTGTGGTTCCTCTGGGTCTGGTTCCTCTGGTTGTGGTTCTCTGTGTTGCGGTGACGCTACGGCTCTTCGGGTTGCCGTCCTTGTTGCTGTTCGCTGTGACGTCACTGCGGTAGATGACGGTCGTCAGCGTCGTTATCGGTCTCGCGCTCCCCGAACCGACCGGGGCGATCAGTGTGTCCCTCCGTCCGTCCGTCCGTCCGTCCGTCGACCGGTGGTCGCTCCGGTCGTCGGTTGTGTCGCTGAGCTCGTGCCGGTGACTCACCGTCTCTCCTCCGTCTCTCTGCGGCGCGCGGCCGGCGGACCGAGCCCGGTTACCATGGCAACTTGCCTGCAGCGGGATGACGGGAAATCAGATGATCAACGGGATCGATAATGTGATCGATTAATAGAAACAATGAATCAATAAACGTGTTGGTTTGGACTGAATCTGTTTTTATATTTTGAATTAATTCATTGTATTTGTTTTTATTATTAATTATAATAAATTAAATATAATTTGTGATCATGTAAATATGTTTATTTATATGTTTACTTTAAGTACGTATGTTTGTATTCATTTTAGTTTAGTTTATTTTTATTATTTGTTTTTTTACTTCAATTTCACTTAATTGTTTTATTTTAGCAAATGTTTTTATTTTACTTGAAATAAATTAGTTTTTAAATCTTTACTTTAAATAAAATAGTTTATTTTTGAATTGAATAATTCTATTATTAAATCTATCTTTTATTATCTATCATTTATTTACCGCTGATGTCATTACATGAGTTTATGTTGGCTTTGAAATTATTTTAATTTTTTTATTCTGATCTTTAGTTTCATTCAAATTGTACTTTTTTATTTTTGGCAATTGGATTTTCCGTTCTGAAACGGGTATTGAAAAATTATTTGATTTTCATTTTAAAATACAAAAATTAAAATGGAAATACAAGGAGTTTTTCCTTTTCATGATCAAAGGGGGATATGCAAAATTTTAAAAATGCTTTGATTTTCATTTTATATTGAGAATAACTAAAAAGTAAAATCAGTAAGAGATAGAAACAAAAAAAGGTCAGTTTTTTCATTTTCTGAGACCGGAAGTGGTCATCAGCAAGTGATGAGCCAAACAGAGCACGGTGCATAGACTGGATATAATTTTTTTTCGTTAGTTTTCATGGTTAAAATGAGAGATCAGGTGGCCGATCTTAAAATAAATCAATATTAATTTTTTTTTATAGAGCTTTAAAGTTTTACGAAGCCAGGGGGCGGGACTACTTGATTGACAGTCTGGTCTGGAATGATTGACAGGTCCTATGGAGGAGGCAGCAGAGACTCTGCTCTCCTCGTTTGGATTAATTCTGATATAATAACTGTTGTTTTATTTATCGGTGGAGCAGCAGAACCTTTTTCACAGACAGTTTTCCTGCCTATTGGCTTGTTTTAACCAGTTTTCTACCTTCGGCTGATTCTACCAGCAGACACTGAAAGGACTCTGATAGTTCGGTAAGTTAATGTTTATTTTAATATCGGTGCCGCTTTTAATGCACTTCATATGCAGCTTTAGTGTCAGATATAATGTGTGCCATGCACTCCAGATGTTGGTGGAGTTTATTTCTGTGTGTGTTGACCAGAGAAGAGAGTTAGCATCCAGTAAATATTAGTGTTAATGTTAGCGATGCTAACCGAGCTAGCTGCTCGGTCGTAGCCTGATTAAAGCTAACGTAGCATTAAGCTAACGATGTTTGTGTTGAGTTTCATGTAAACAGTGTCGTTGTTTCTCTGATGTCCGTGATGTTCAGGTGGAGAAGAAACGCCCGTTGACACTGACTTTCTTAATAAGAACTTTATTAAAAGAAAGAACAGTATCGTACAGACAGGAGCTGTCTGGAAGGATGTCACCCAATGATCCTCCTCGAACAAAGACCAACGGTCAGTTTTTATACCTTCTAGCAACGTATAGAATTACAGCATCTGGTTTACAACCCCACTAAAGAGTGACAACTCCTCAGACAAGAGTCCCCTTCTGTGCATTCCTAAGGGTCACAAATCAGCTATAGGTTAACAGTGGACCCCAAAGTCAACACAGCATAGGATTTCTGGAGCCTGAAAACACATTCTCACTACTTACAACCACCTGTTAGTTAAAAGTTCACTCTATGGTCAATAACCACCAGAACCCACACCAGACCAGATACTTCAACAGCTGAAGTGTGTTGTGTTACTGTAATGTGGTGCATTTAGTTAATAAAACTGTTCATGGAGACGCTGGTTCACATTAATGGTAACGTTTAGAAAACCTAAATGTGATTAAAACAGTGAGGTTAAGGTTCTGTGTTGTCAGTAGTCCTGAATATCTGAGTCTCTGAAGTTAAAGTGAAGAAAACAGTAAATCTGCTCTCTAGTCATTAACGTTGTTTAATGACTGATTCACATGTTGTAGTACATCTTAGTGCAGATTAGAAAAATAACCTCCCAGAACATGACCAAAGTAATGATGAACACTACAGTTATTACATTTAAATTACAGCACAGATAAGCTGGATAATAAAATCCTCTCCCTTAAAGCTAAAGTGACTACAGGCCTGTCTGTCTTTCAGTGCTTGGAAAAATATATGAAATAGGAAATCTATCCAGGGATACTTTAAAATGAACCTCTGCTGTTGATGCAGATACTGTGACGTCTGTCTTCATCTCAGGTGTCTCATGTTCACTGTGAGGATCTTCTGAGCGAAGCCAACAGAAGGAAAACCTCATCTGGTTGTGAAGAAGGAGACTGAATGGACGACATCCTCAGTGAACCACTTCCTGTTTAACTTTCACTTACAGACGGACAGACCAACTGTTTCAGCTGTTTATTATTCTCTGTTCTTAGTATTCACAGGTTCCATTTATCACCTTTAACTGCATCTCTGCTGTTGGAGCAGAAATAAAATATAAAAAGTCCATGTTATTTATAGCAGATGTGCAGCATTAAAACATCAACACATTCAGGTCAAGAGCTTCATTATTTCCTTTACGGCACATTTAAAAACTACATTATTTAACAATTGTGAACTGTAAAGACGTTTAAACACATATAATAAATGGATGAAATAAATAATGTGTTGCTGACAGTGAAATGTAAAAACTGAAAAGTAACAAGACAAGTTGTATTATGAAGAGAGGAGCTGAATCTGCAGCATTATTGTTATTACTGGAAGGATGAGGAGGACATCAGTGCTGCTCTTCCTCACAGTGATGAAGGAGAAAAGACTCTTCAGACAACCACAGCTGGATGTTCATGCTCTCTGTAGCTCTCAGTCCATCAGACCAGATGTTCCCAATGATCCAGACCAAGACTGGTAGGAAAAGACACTAACAGTGAGGAAAAGATCCACAAGGTTCTTTCATTCCAACTGCTGGAACGTTAAATACCAGAGTGAACACATCAGGATATGAATGGAACACAATAGAGTGTTGTATTTTGTTCTATTTTTTAATCTTCTGGAAATGTTTGTTTTCCTGGTTGAGGCTAAAGACCATTTTACTCAGCATTTTACTCAACATTCATCAGTAACAGAGTTCTGTGGAGGAACGTTAATGTAGATTCATTTCTATCTGCTGATCACAAACGAACTGCACCCCGAGAGAGCAGTTATTGATCTGTTATGATTGAACCATTATGATTGATCAGCTGTGATCTGCAGGAAACAGCTACAGCTAACAGTTAACTAGTTTATGACACTGACTAACCAGATGTAGCATCAGCGTTAGCACTAAATGAGGAAACCTCAGATTTACAGAACAATTTTAAAACATGACGTCAGAACATGTTTATATCAGATGTTATAGTCTGATATTAACTTACAGTAACTTCACTGCTTTATATGTGATGTTGTCCAGATGTGGAGAAGAGTACAACTAGTTACAAAAATGACTTAGCTGTAGAGTTTATCTTCATTTTGGATGCTAACGTTGTTAGCCGCAGCAGGTAAACAGCAGAAGCCGTAAATGTGGGCGGGACAGAGAATCCTCGGCTCTCAGTCAGTCTGACCCATACATAGATCTTCATATCTCTGGTAGCTGCAGCTCCCAGTGAACAGGAGGATTTTATTAGAGGAAGTCAGACACAGAGAAACATTAGAGCTCACACTGAAACGGAGCTACAGCTCTGTGTCTTGTAGAAGATTTATTTTCAAAGCTACATGTGTGACGGTAATAATCCGTGCCAGAGCAGACCTCATTAGCACTTCCGCTAGGTCGGCTAACCTTTCCGGTCACTCCAGGGATGCTGCTGTCGGTAATGTAGCCAGAATATGGATTCATTTTTCCTTTGGGCTTGACAAAGACGAGAACAAAAATATTCAGAGCAAGTGGAGCAGCTAGCTAACGCTGATTACAGTTTGATTTACATTTTCAAAATCATATTTTTGAAATCACGTAATTTTTCCGTAAAACAAATCACGGCTTTTATTTTGCAAGAGATACCTGGAAACGTTGTTTATCCGTAATTCCGCTAACTTGACTGAACGTGGGCTGCAGTTCCTGTTATTTAAACATCATTATGATGTATAAATGCAGATGGACTTCATATATTTCACTATGCAGACATTTTTATTGATGTCCAGTATATTTTGTAGACATAAACATATTTGATAGAAATAAGAATAAGGATAAACTTTATTGATCCCACAATGGGGAAAGTTCACCATTACAGCAGCTCCAAAGAAAAAAGTATAAAGGCAGTGCAGGAACAGATAAGAAAAAGAAACACAGTGCAAAAATTGCAGAAAAAAAAATTTATACAGATGATTCTTTTTTTTCTTATAAATATCATGTAGAAGATTATGTACAACAGGATGAGGTATCAGTTATTGCACATAAGTAGGAGGATGCGTGTCTAAAACGGGGAAAGAGAAAAAGTTTATAGTATGGAGTTTATAGTGCGGCATTGTACAATCTAACAGATGCTGGAATAAACCACCTGTGGAAACGTTCCTTCTTACATTCAGGGTGAACCAGTCTGTTGCTGAAGAAGCTTCTTAAGGAGTCCACAGTCTGATGCAGAGGCTGGGAGGAGTTTCTGATGATAGAAGACAGTTTATCCAGAGCCCTCATCTCTCCCACCACTGTGTTGTCTCGTTATTTTTTATAATAATCAGACGAGGCGTGTTGGCTGGTCTTGGCTTTTAATGCAGGCAGCTTCAACATAAACAATACAGTGCCCGGGGTTGCTATGCACACTTCCTGTATGTGGCATGCTGGGTAATTGAGTTCTTGTGTTACAACACTTAATAACATCACAACCACCTCCATGGAGTCCAGGGATCAGCCACAGACTGAGCTGCTCTTTTCATCAGTCTGTTTAGTCTGTTCTTCTGTCAGGCTGGCTGCTGCCAGGCTGGGATAGTGCCCTCTCCCTCTTCCTCCGCCCTTTTTTCCTTTTTAGGATTCAGCAGTGCAGTGGCTGCAGCAGGTGATCCTCATCATTAATCATCATCAGCCTGGAGCAGGAGCAGGTGGTCTCTGCCAATCAAGTCCTCTCTCAACACAATATAGTCTGACGCCATTCACCTCTCTGTGCCGGATCGTCACGCCACCAGTAACAGTCACTCCTCATACCCAAAATCTTAGTTTGCATTCTCAAATTGCTTTTAGTAATTCTGATTGTCCTCCTCTGTTTTAGTTCCACCTGTTCCTGCTGGTTTCCACGGGCTCCATCGTCAGCTCCAGTTCTGGTGCCCCTCAGCGTCCAGGAATTCACTCACCTGTGTTGTTTCCACCTCATGGTTTCCTTCCACACCGTCCTGCTGCAGCATCTCGACAACCACCACCTGGACACCGGCCTGCCAGCCCAGAACAACGCACCTCCACAGTTAGTTACCTAGTCCGAGCATCTCATAGTAGTTTTTATGAGTTAATTCAAGTTTCGCAGTTTCGCGTACTCGTTAGTTTCCTGGCTTAGTTCCTAGCTCTTGTAACCGAGTGAATTTGAGTTATCTTTCTTGCCTGGGTGTTACCCAATGTGAGTTAGAGTTTTGTAGTGAATCCTCCTCGCCAATAGTAGTCGCCATAGGTTGGCAATCTGTTTTCGTTGACGTGCTTCCTGTTTTAGTTCTCCGATATGATTTATAATACCTCTAAGTTTTTGTAAATAAACCCTTTATTGCATTCAGAACTTGTCTGTTCATTTCCTGCGCTTGAGCCATTCAGAACCCGTAACATCACACTCGGAGCATCCTCCTCCCCAGCACACCACTGCATAGAAGACCATGGATGCCACCACAGTGTCATAAAAGGTCCTCAGCAGTGTCCTGCTCACACCAAATGATGGGAGTCTCCTCAGCAGGTATAGACGACACTGACCCTTCTTATACAGAGAGTCAGTGTTATCTGTCCAGTCCAGTTTGTTATTTAGGTGAACATCCAGGTACTTGTAGGTCCTCACTCTCTCAATGTCAAGTCCCTGGATGTTCAGCTGTGGAGTGTATGAGGGTTTCCTGTGGAAATCGATCACCATCTCCTTTGTCTTGCTGGCGTTCATTTGGAGGTGGTTCTGCTCACACCAGTAGACAAAGTCCATGATGACCTTCCTGTACTCACAGTCGTTCCCCTCTGACATTCATCCTATGATGGCAGTGTCATCGGAGAACTTCTGGAGATGACAACTGTCTGTGGAGTAGTGGAAGTCTGATGTGTAGAGGGTGGAGAGGAAAGGTGAGAGTACTGTACCCTGGGGGGCTCCTAGACCACCACATCAGACACACAGTCCTGTAGCCTCACATACTGAGGTCTGTCTGTGAGGTAGTCCATGGTCCATGCAGCCAGCAAATATTAGAAATGGATTTCTGTTTCCTCATAATAATTTAGTTAATGCAATTAAATGTTCATCAGTGATTCATCTTTAGTGTGAAACTTTTACTTTGCACCTATATTTTTTTAAAAACGTAGGTCATTTTAAGGTAAGACATTAATAAATTAATTAATTAATTTTCTTCGGTAAATGAATTTAAGGTTTAATTGACTGAAATCTTTCAGTCCATGTTGTGTTTCTTTCAATTTGAAATATCTCAATTTAATTAATACAGCTCAGTCAGTTACATTTTATATTATTAAGAATTCTTATTCAATTTAACACTAGATGATGTATCGGTTCATTGAGTATTTCAGAGCCCGTTTTTTTCTTTTCAATTTTCTGTATTTAAAGTGATATTATTAAAATATAATTGTAATGAAACAGCAGCAACATAAGAAACGACCAAATATACAAAGGAAGTGCAGCTATTTTAATATAAAAATAATGATCTGTCAGAACATGGTGAAAGTGCAGCTAAATTTAAGTTAGCGAAACTATGGATAAGCAACGTTTCCTTTTAGTTCCAGAAAAATAAAAGCCTCATATTGGCTATTTTTTAAAACTCACTAAAAGCAACACTTCCACCAAGTTTGTTTTAGTTTGTGGGATTTATCAGAGCAGCAGCACATTTTCCACAGACAGTTTTACTGTCCGTTGTCTTGTTTTAATCAGTTTTCAGTTTAGTAATTCAGTCCTTCGGCTGACTGGACCAACAGACATTGAAGGACTCCGACAGCTGGTCATTAATAAATGATAATTTACTGATCGGTGCCGGTTTTAATGAACTTTATGTTCAACTTCAGAGTCAGATATAATGTGAGCAGTGAACCCCAGGAGTTGGTGGAGTTTATTTGTGTGTGTTGACCAGAGAAGAGAGTTAGCATCCAGTGAATATTAGCTTTAATGTGAATTAGTGATGCTAACCGAGCTAGCTGACCAGTCCTGATTAGCAGCTAAATGTAGCATCAAGCTAACGATGTTTGTGTTGTTTCCTGTCAGCAGCTGAAGTGTGTTGTGTTCCTGTAATGTGGTTCATTAAGTTCATAAAACTGTGGCTGGTTGACGTTAATGTAACGTTCAGGAAACTTAAATGTGATTAAAACAGTAACGTTAATGTTCTAGTTGTCAGTAATCAGCTTTAATTTGACACTAAAACAGACTCTGATAGTTTTAAATGACATCAGTTTCATGAATTTGTTGAAAATTGTCTCATTTGTTGTTGTGATGTTGCTGCTGATTCATTAAAACCAGATGATCCGTGTTGAAGATACGTTTAGTTCTAGTATCAGAAGTACAAGAAGGAAACTGGAAGTTTAGTTCTGCTACGTCAAAGATTTCAGGAATAAAATAACTAAATGAGTCTTTATGCCTCAAACTTTATTTTACAATAATGAAATAATCACAGATAATAAAAATATAAATAGCAGAGAAAACCTGAGAGAATAATTTCCTGAAAAGTCTGTGAAGGAAAAACAGCTTTTTATCCTGAAAGATCAGAATCAGCTCCAACATCTGCATCTGACAGAATCAAGTCAACCAGAAAGAAAAGAAAATGACTTCTTTCTGATCACATCTGTTCCGCTGCTCACAGTCTGCTGCTGCTCACATTCTTCACATTTATTGTCCACTTTTAAAAGTTCAGCAGACAGATGCTCTGCTTTGGAGTGTGACGATGTTGTTGGTGATGTGGAGAGTGAAGTTTCCGTTTCATCCACAGCATGCTTTAGGACAGCTGGGTCGGACTTGATGTTTGAAATACTGACCGACAGCTCAGATTTAACTGTCTGTAGTTCCGTTTTGATGGATGTTAAATTTTAACTCAAAGCTGCCAGCAGCTGGGTCTTTAAAATAACCGCCGTCTCGTTACAGAGTGAAAGTAGCAGTTCCTCCTGAAGGTCAGAGATTGCAGCATCTGAGGGCCTCTTCAAAAGAAGATGTAGTTGATGAAGGCGTTCTGGAGCAGGACCAGAAAGACCACGACCAAGCAGCCTTGAGATCTTAGACAGCGTCTCCCTGAGGTGGGTGTCAACGGTGTTCACGGTCAGGTCTGTGGTAATCCTGTCAAAAAACAAAACAGAAAAAAATGTAGATTATAAATCAACATGTAACCAAAGCAATCTGTGTATAACGCCATAGTATAGGATGTAGTTCAGAAAATGTCAAAGTATAGTATGTTTTACTCAAGAATAACATAGTATGGCCTGTAGCTCATAGTACAGCATGTTGGCAAAAAACCCCCATAGATTATTATGTGGTTCAAAAAGCGCAAAATGATGGGATGTTGCCTAAAATTGTCATGTATGATATGTGGTTCAAAAAATGTCATAGTGCAGTATATTGTCAAAATAGTATGTTTTTCAAGAAAACATCAGCGTATAACATGTCGTCTAAAAAATGCCATAGAATAATATTTCATTGCACAAGTAAAAGTATAGTAACTTTTAAAACTGTTCAAATTCTTATATGTTGCAAAAAAACAACAAAAAAAACTAAAACAAAAAAAAGTCATAGTAATATGTCAATTGAAAAAGCCTATAGTATAGCATGTCGCTCTAAAAACGTCACAGTATAGCATGTCGTCCAGGTTCGTCCGGGTTTTCTTGGTGAGACATTAATTAGTTTTGTGGCTTGTTATTAACCAGGCAGCCTGTGGTAAGTTGTGATTATCCCCAGTTAACCTGGGCGTGTTTCCTGAACAATCACCAGATGTTAAACACCTGGCAGAATGACAAAGATCTATGTGGATGAAGCGGGATGTTTATCAGACTGATCGGTGACATGATGAGTCAGACTGTGGTCTCTGATTTTATTTCTGGATTCCATCGTTTCCTCTCAGCGTTCATAAAAATACGTGTTTTTTTTATTTTGCCAGCACATTTCTTTTTACTGTCTGTAGGTGATATTTACATGGTTATAGACTTTAAAAAGTAGTAATGCCGACGTTTTTCGGCGAGGTCTTTTTTATCTAGTATCTTTATTTGACACACAGCCAGGTCTGGTCTGGATGAATCTGAGGAGGAAACATCTGGAGATGGAAACTATCAACAGTTCACCTGATTAAACTGGAATCGCCAGAGTTCTTCACATTTCAATACTTAAAAATACTTGGAATATTAAAGCGATTTTGTTCACACTGAGATCATGAGCTCTCAGTGTGATGCGTCTACTTCCTCTAAATAAGACAAACATGTCTTCGTTGTTTTCAAAGTAGGTGGTGCTGAGTTTGGGACAGAGAAGTGAAGTCAAGTCGCCACGAGTTCTGACTTTGATTTCCGGTTCTGCCGGCAGCATCCAAATGGGAAAAGGCTTTTTCTCTTGTTTAAATGGAAAAACAAATGAGCAAACCATACACGGATTATTACGGACCATTTTTAGTGACTGTTTTTATTTTAAATGTATTTTAATTATTTAGTTTTTTTATCTTCAGCTTCATTAAACTGGTTGCTTTTAATTATTTTTGCTTAACTTAAACTTAATTTAGTTTCATATTTTTCTTTCTTTTATTAACCCCGCTGTTGTCCTGATTTACAGGCACCAAAAAATACTGCTTCCTTGTCTGAAAAAAATCAAAAATTCAACAAAAAAATCCCCAAAATTTCTGAAATTTTGCAAAACCTTCAAGAAAAACAATTCCAATAATTCCTTAAAAGTTTCCCTGAAAAAATTGTTTTTTAAAAAAAAAAAAATGTGACAAGAAAATTCTTGCAAATATTTTCCAAAAATGAGTAAAAATCTTCCAAAAAATCCTAAACATATCTAAGGTGATTCCATATATATCAGTAAAACTTCTAATATTTTCTTTGGGAACATTCATGTAAAAATCAACCAAAATCCAGTGAAATTCGCTGGATTTTGGTTGATTTTTTGGGAAAATATTTACAAGAATTTTCTTGCTCAATTATTATTTTTTTTATTTATGTAATTTTGAAGCAAAAAATTTTAAGGAATTAATGGAATTTTCTTCCTGAAGGTTTTGCAAACTTTCAGAAATATGGGGATTTTTTTTTGCTGAACATCAGTCACAGAACCGCTGGTCTGACTGTCCGGTTCGCTCAGTGGTTTAATGTTTAATGTGTACACAGAAACAAAGAACGAAGAACCACAGTTCTACCTGGAACCACAAATACTTCCCCACAGTGACACCGTGGAAGAAATAAATCTAACTCCTCAAAGAAATTTTTAGTAAAATGTTCTTTAAAGAACCCTTTAACATGAGCCGGATGACAGACAGACACGTTCCTGTTCCATTTAAAGAACCACATAAAGAAGTGAAGAACCAGAACGATTTAGAGCACAATGCTTCACACTTTGAATTAATTTTTAACATATATTTTCTGGACTGATCTTCCAGCAGCAGTTCTTACTGTCATTTCTGAGCTTCTTATTAAAATGAACCAACAGAAACAGCAGCTCAGCACTAATCCTGCTGATAAAAATTAAGTTTACTTTCATATTTAAATTATTTCCATCTATTCGTGTTGTGTGTATTGAATCTCTTTATTTTAACTTCATCTGGTCCGTTTATTTGATTTAATTTCTCTGATGTATTCTGTTTTTGTTCCGTTAACAGCTTCCTGTGTTGTCTGTACTGAATGTTTAATTTTATTTTATTTAACTGTTTTTGTCCCGTTCATCCAGCCTCAACAGCTTCCTGTGTAGTTTGTTGGGTTCAGGTCGGAACTGTCGCAGTTTCTGGTAGGAATAGTTCCGCTGCTGCACTTGGACGTCACTTCCTGTTCTTCGTGATAAAGGCCAGGCGGGCAGTTCCGCGGGTCAGTATTTTTGGTTGGAATCCGGAGGAATCTGAACCATCCGAACCGCAGACATGGTGAGTGTTTCCCGGGGCGATGCTGGGCGTGCTGCCGGTGAACCGGAGCCCCGAATGACTCCGATTTACCGGCTGCTGCCGGTGATGGCGGCGCTTTGAATGAACGTCTGATGGACGTCGGTGTTGGACCGGTTCGGGACCAGCCAGGGTCTGAATACTGGAGGGTTGGACCGGTCCGGGACCAGCCTGAGTCTGAATGCAGGTTCTGTTCCAGCTTAGCCGTTTATTATAGTAATAGATTATCTCCGGTTAAACCGGTCAGAAACACAATTAAACCGGTCCGTTACCAGGTTTACTTCCGGTGCTGCCTTGAGTTTCTGCCGTTAAAGTGTAAAATGCAGTTGAACGTGACGAGCGGCTCAGCTAAAGGTGCTAACTATAAAGCAAGCGGGTAGAAGTGAAGCTCCGCTGGTTATTAGCATCATTAGTTCTGCTGCTAACGGAGAAACGACCGTGAGTGTTGTTTATTAGTATTATGATCTTAACGTCAAAATCACCCGAAACTTGACTAAAATTAGTTTAAAGCTGTTTAAAATGCATTTAAAGTTGTTTAAATTGACTCAAAATGGCCCAAAATTCCGTGAATTTTGTCCAGAACAACTTAAATACCGTCATCACTCCTCCTAATGAACCCAGAACTGCCCAGAATGATCCAACATGTGTGACTGGACTTACCTTTCATTGAATGTTTTGTTCAGTGGAAATAAAACTGCATCTGTCTGGGTTTCACATTGACTGTTTATATTTATGAAATCCAACACAGACACACACAGAGGAAAACTCCTCTAATACAGTTTGTTAGAAGATAAAGACGTCTGGTGTTCGCTGAAGACTTCATCTCTTTAAAAAAGGCGAATTTCTCCATTTTAAACCCTTTTCAGCAGCTGGACCTGAATAAAATCACTTTTAAACAGGACAAATGTTGAGTAAATTCTCTAATTATCTTAATGTTTAACATAGGAGGGTTAATTTGAGGTGTTTTTAGTGGAAAATATTCTGTCCAGAGTTCAGGACGGTTCAGCCTCCAGAGATGTTCTAATATATGTTATTATTATTATTATTATTATTATTATTAATCACCTGATGTTCTAATATATATTATTACTATTATTATTATTATGATTATTATTAATGATCTGAGTCGCTCCAGCTGATGTTGTAGATGTGGTGATGATGTCGTGGTGACGTGTGCCTCTGATTTGCCGACAGACGGTGGGTAAGAGCAGTAAGATGCTGCAGCACATCGACTTCAGGATGAGGTGCATCCTGCAGGACGGCCGCATCTTCATCGGCACCTTCAAGGCCTTCGACAAACACATGAACCTGATCCTGTGCGACTGCGACGAGTTCAGGAAGATCAAGTAGGTGGACGGACCGTTTCCATGGCAACCAGATGAGCACGGCGTCATGTTTCTTAGGTTGTTTGTCTGGAATAAAAACTAAACATCCTGAACATGAGGCTCCATCTTCACGATGCTCGGTTTTTATTGTAACTTTTTTTTCTACAGTGTGACTTTGTGATTGTTGTCATGACATCAGCAGCTGCAGCTCCCCTCGTTGGTCGGCTGCGACATCAAAATGACAGTCAGACAAAAAAAAACACCAAAAACAAGACAAAATATTACAAAAACGCGACACAAATCGACAAAAATGAGAAAAAAATGACAAAATGTGAGACAAACGACACGCAACAAAACAGACTAAAAGTTACAAAGCGACAAAAAAGTGGACAAACGACAAAAATGAGACAAAAAAGAGACGAACCAAAAATGACAAAAGCGAGAGAAAAAAACAAAAAAGTAGACAGACAGCACAAGCGAGTCGACAAAACGACAAAAACGGTACAGAAAACAACAAAGCAAAACACTAAATTGCAAAAATAAGACAAAAAACACAAGCGATTCATTACAATCTAGTCTTCTGTAATTCTATGCATGTTTTTCATTCTAAATCACCTCTATTTTACTGAAAACCTCTCGGCTTCAGGGGGGCTGCGCCCCCCCTGGACCCCCCCTGAAGATTGTATACCGAACATTTTCAGCTGAAATCAAAATTTGCTGTTGCCATGCCTGCAGACGCTGCAGTATCCACGTTTCCTAAACGCCTCAGTCATCAGACGCTGCAGTTTACATGCTGACCGTCTGCACTGAACGACTCAGATTTGACAGGAATAATTGTGTATTTTGTGGGGGATGGAAAATGCAAACATGGAATGGGAATTTTGCAAACACAAATGTAAATCCATGATGGTAAATCCCAGGTTTAATGTTTCATTAGGAGTTTCTACCCTTCACTAAAGCCCTTAAAAAATGAAAACTAAACATGAATTAAACTCTTCAATCTGAGAATTACGATCTGCAAAGACAGTCCTCGCTCTGTGTTCTGTTTGATTTCTTTTCTCTTTGCTTCTTTTTTCCTTTCTGCTCTGATTGTTTCATACAATCTCCAAGAACTGCTTTTTCTAATAGATTTAGATTTTATTTTCTGCACTCTGAGCACCTGTTCATTACAAAAAAAGCCTTTGTGAAGATTCTATGCCACAGTGCTTAGTTTAACCTTCATGTCGACCTGCGGGTCAAATTTAAAGTTTGAAAATGTGGTAAAAAAAATATATTTTCACAGTGAAACTTCTACTGTCCACATTTTCAACATTTTTGATAAAATTTTGAACATTTTTTGGTGGAAAAAATGTTTCTAAACAACATTCACATAAAAGTCAACCAAAATCCAGTGAATTTTGCTGGATTTTGGTTGATTTTTATGTGAATGTTCTTGAGAAAATATCAGAAGTTTTACATATATACACACACACACACACACACACACACACACACACACACACACACACACATATATATATGGAATCACTTTAGATATTTTTAGGATTTTTTGGAAGATTTTTGCTCATTTTTTGAAAATATTGCTAAAAATTTTCTTGCCAAATTTGTTGTATTTTTTAAAATAAAACTTTTAGGGAATTATTGGAATTTTCTTCCTGAAGGTTTTGCAAGTTTTCAGAAATTTGGGGAAATTTATTGCTGATTTTTGGATTTTTTTTCAGACAAGGAAACTATTTTTTGGTGCCTGTGAATGAGGACAACAGGACGGTTAAATGAATTTGTCAATCATAATTTTAAAAAACTGAGAAATGACTGTGGGTACTGAGTATTGTTTCCGTCCTCCAGACCAAAGAACTCGAAGCAGCCGGAGCGTGAGGAGAAGCGGGTTCTGGGTCTGGTTCTGCTGCGGGGGGAGAACCTTGTCTCCATGACGGTGGAAGGTCCGCCCCCTAAAGACGTAAGTGTGACCTGCAGCCAATCAGAGCCAGCGTGTGTCAGCTGACCGTCCTAACGTGTTCTCTGCCCTCAGACGGGGATCGCCCGGGTGCCACTGGCGGGCGTGGCCGGGGGTCCAGGTGTGGGCCGGGCGGCAGGTCGCGGCGTTCCTGCTGGAGCTCCGATGCCTCAGGCTCCGGCTGGGCTGGCGGGGCCCGTCAGAGGAGTGGGCGGCCCCTCGCAGCAGGTAACCATGGTAACAGCTGGTCTGTTCTGCCAGGTGAGCTGTGATGTCACGCTGACGGCTTCCTGTGTCTCCAGGTGATGACCCCCCAGGGCAGAGGGACGGTTGCTGCGGCAGCAGCAGGAGCCAGCATCGCCGGGGCACCGACGCAGTACCCACCTGGACGAGGAGCCCCGCCACCGATGGGCAGAGGAGCCCCGCCTCCAGGTGAGCGGACACGTACAACACCTTAGCAACAGTGTGGTCACCGTTCATTGATGCCATAGCAACAAACTTTGCTGACTGGCTGCAGGTATGATGGGCCCGCCCCCTGGCATGCGGCCCCCGATGGGTCCTCCAATGGGGATGCCCCCTGGTCCCGGTCGAGGCGCTCCGATGGGGATGCCCCCTCCAGGGATGAGGCCGCCCCCCCCTGGCATGAGAGGTAAGCTGTTGCCACGGTGATGCTTCAGTTGGCCTTCTGAGGAGCCAATCGGATCATGGAGTGGTGTAAATGTGTCATGTGACCTCTCTGCACTGCTGTTTCAGGACCGCCCCCTCCCGGGTTGAGACCGCCCCCTCGCCCCTGAAGAAGCCCCCCCCCCCACACACCTGCTGTATAGATGTTTTTTACCTTCTGGTTTGTGTTTTTTTTAAATAAAGTTTCTCAGTTTGATTTCACTCTGGCTGTCTGTACAGTTACCATGGTAACCAGTTAATAAAGAGCTGGAGCAACAGCCAATCAGAGCTCATGTCAGTTCATTAATATTCAAACAGGAGGCGGAGCTAAATGTCAAAGACTGGCACCGAGCAGTACTACATACTGATACTACCAGTACTACATGCTGATATTACCAGTACTACATACTGATGCTACCAGTACTACATGCTGATAGTACCAGTACTACATGCTGATACTACCAGTACTACATGCTGATACTACACAGTATTACATACTGATTGTACCAGTACTACATACTGATATTACACAGTACTATGTACTCATGCTACCAGTACTACGTCCTGATACTACCAGTACTACATACTGAAACTAACAGTACTACATGCAGATACTATCAGTGCTACCAGTAATTTCAGGTCATTTTATCTGTATAGCACCAACTGCATGCCAGATTGTCTCCAGATGCTTAAAGAACCCAGAAGAAGCCAGATGAACCCAGAACAGCCCTGAGGCCCCAGTGGAGGAAAAACTCCCTTTTATGAGAAGAAACCAAGAAGACTAGTAGAGGGTATTACCTCCTTAAATTTAGTTACCGAATTGTCAGACATCTACTGTAATATTTATTCTTAACTCCTATACAATCTATTGTTGTAAATTGAAATGTTATCATAAAATGGTCAGAAAGAAGAGGGTTCTGGGGAAATACTGTTAACTGTTCGATTTCTATGCCATAAGTCAGAATGAGGTCAAGGGTGTGATTAAAACTATGAGTTGGTTTATTTACATGTTGAGTCTAATATTGAATTAAAAGCAGTCGTAAGGCTGTCACTGTCCACGTCAACATGAATGTTAAAGTCACCCACAACAATGACTTTATCTGAGCTGAGCACTAAATCAGATAAAAAGGAGCAGCAGGACGATATACAACAATAAAACTGGTTTCTGTCAGAACTAATCAGTCTGGAGATCAGAGATCAGCTCATTTATTAACAGAGACTTACACCAGAGAGATCTAACATACTACAGTACTACATACCTACAGTACTACATACCCATAGTACTACAGTACTACATACCTACAGTACTACATACCCATAGTACTACAGTACTACATACCTACAGTACACAGTACTACATACCCATACTACTACAGTACTACATACCTACAGTACACAGTACTACATACCCATACTACTACAGTACTACATACCTACAGTACACAGTACTACATACCTACAGTACTACATACCCATACTACTACAGTACTACATACCTACAGTACACAGTGCTACATACCCATAGTACTACATACCTACAGTAGTACAGTACTACATACCTACAGTAGTACAGTACTACATACCCATACTACTACAGTACTACATACCTACAGTACACAGTACTACATACCCATAAGACTACAGTACTACATACCTACAGTACACAGTACTACATACCCATACAACTACAGTACTACATACCTACAGTACACAGTACTACATACCCATAGTACTACAGTACTACATACCTACAGTACACAGTACTACAGTACTACATACCTACAGTACACAGTACTACATACCCATAGTACTACAGTACTACATACCTACAGTACACAGTACTACAGTGCTACATACCCATAGTACTACAGTACTACATACCTACAGTACACAGCACTACATACCCAAAGTACACATTACTACAGTACTACATACCCATAGTACACAGTACTACAGTACACAGTACTACATACCCACAGTACACAGTACTACAGTACTACATACCCACAGTACACAGTACTACAGTACTACATACCCATAGTACTACAGTACTACATACCCACAGTACTACATACCCACAGTACACAGTACTACATACCCACAGTACTACATACCCATAGTACTACAGTACTTCATACCTACAGTACACGGCACTACATACCCACAGTACACAGTACTACATACCCACAGTACTGCATACCCATAGTACTACAGTACTACATACCTACAGTACACAGCACTACATACCCACAGTACTACATACCCATAGTGCTACAGTACTACATACCTACAGTACACGGCACTACATACCCACAGTACATAGTACTACTTACCCATAGTACACAGTACTACAGTACACAGTACTACATACCCACAGTACTACATACCCGCAGTACACAGTACTACAGTACTACATACCCATAGTACACAGTACTACAGTACACAGTACTACATACCCATAGTACACAGTACTACAGTAGTACATACTAACAGCAGGTCACCTGATGAAGGACCAATAAAGTTTAAAGCTGTAAAAACATCTGATCATGTGACCTCCAGTCATGTGACTCTGACTTCTGTGGAGCTACAGCGGATTTCCCCTGCGGAGCGACAGACCAGGAAGAACCCAGCAGAACCAGGCAGAACCAGGCGGAACCGGGCTGAAAGGTGAGCTGGACTCCGGTCAGAACTTCTTCTGTCCGTTTCTTACGTCCGAACCGGCTGTTAGCATGTAGCCGCCGTTAGCTTCCTTTAGTTCCTGTTAAAATGTTTCATTCAGCAGAACCTGTTGGTTCCGTTCGTTCAGCAGAACCCAGTTTAACTCCGAGGCTTTCTGCAGAACTCCGTTTAAAAATATCTGAACCACACATTCATTTCACACCGAGGAACACAGAACACTTTATTGTTCTTCAACTGACCCGGAACCAGAACCTCCAGTGATCAGTCTGGAGACGGAACCTGAAAAACAAGAACCTCTAACTGTCAGCAGAACCTCAGACTGTCAGTAGAACCTCTGTCAGTAGAACCTCTGTCAGTTGAACCTCAGACTGTCAGTAGAACCTCTCACTGTCAGTAGAACCTCTGTCAGTAGAACCTCTCACTGTCAGTAGAACCTCAGGTGATCCATACCTGGTTTCTGTGTTAGCAGTTAGCCGCAGCTAACCTGCTTCCGGTTTCTAACATCAGGTGATTTCAGAGTTTCATTTCCTGTTAGACTGATTTATACACACACACAGAGGTGTGTGTGTGTGTGTGTGTGTGTGTGTGTGTGTGTGTGTGTGTGTGTGTGTGTGTGTGTGTGTGTGTGTGTGTGTGTGTAATAATTGATCAGAAACCTCCAGCTGATGAGATATTGATCCCTTTGAATGAAGTAGTTTTGCACTGATTGAACATGTCTCCTGCTTTTTTGTTTCTGGTCCTGGTCCCGGTTCCGGTCTGCCCCCAGATGCAGGTGTTGCTGTGCTACTTCCTGTTGGCTCTGCTCGGCGCTGACGCCGCCCCGGCAGCAGATGAGATCACCTTCCTGCCTGGCCTGCAGAAACAGCCGAGCTTCAGACATTACTCTGGCTACCTGAACGTGGCCGACGGGAAACACCTGCACTACTGGTAAGAGCCCGGCACACCTGAGCCGGCTGTCCAGGTAGACATCCAGGTGCCTCACCTGTCGTGTCGTCCTCAGGTTCGTGGAGTCCCAGAATGACCCGTCCTCCGACCCGCTGGTGCTGTGGTTGAATGGTGGCCCCGGCTGCAGCTCTCTGGACGGACTGCTGACCGAGCACGGGCCGTACCTGGTAGGTAGCTCTAGCCCTGCCCACCTGACCCCTCCCCCTTCATCAGTGTGACATCACAGCTACACCTGGTGTCGTTTCAGGTGCAGGACGACGGGATGACGCTGCAGTACAACCCCTACTCCTGGAACAAGGTGAGTCATGTGTCCCGGCAGCCCTGTCACATGGTTAACATGTCCTGAAAGCTGATTGGTCGACTGTTTGTGTGCAGATTGCCAACATGTTGTACCTGGAGTCTCCGGTGGGTGTCGGCTTCTCGTACTCTGACGATCAGCGCTACGTCACCAACGACACTGAGGTCAGCAACGAGCCTGCGTCTGATCTCTGATTGGCTGACGGACGTCCAGGTGTTTCCAGGTGTCCAGGTGTTTACAGGTGTCTCTGTGCAGGTGTCCATGAACAACTACCTGGCTCTGAAGGAGTTCCTCCGCCTGTTCCCTGAGTTCAGCAGCAACCAGGTGTTCCTGACCGGAGAGAGTTACGGAGGAATCTACATCCCAACGCTGGCCGAGAGAGTGATGGAGGACGCCAGCATCAACCTGCAGGTACTACTGCAATACTACTGCAGTACTACACACTACTACTGCAGGTACTACTGCAGTACTACTGTAATACTACTGCAGTAATACACAGTACTACTGCAGTAATATTGCAGTATTACTGCAGTAGTACTGTTTAGTACTCCAGTAATACACAGTAGTACTGCGGTAGTAGTGTGTATTACTACAGTAGAACTGTGGTAGTAGTGTGTATTACTGCAGTAGTACTGTGGTAGTAGTGTGTATTACTGCAGTAGTACTGTGTAGTACTGCAGTAATACATCAGCAGGGCTATAGGCCACAGCTGAGCTGAATGCTAACGTTAGCGACCTCTTTACGTTAGCATGTCTCTTGTACCTGTCATGCAGGGTGTTGCTGTGGGAAACGGAATGTCGAGCTACGAGCTGAACGATAACTCTCTGGTGTACTTCGCCTACTACCACGGCCTGCTGGGCAGCCGGCTCTGGGCCGACCTGCAGAACTTCTGCTGCAGCGCCGGGAAATGCAACTTCTACAACAACCAGGACCAGAACTGCAGCGAGAGCGTGAGTCTGAACCAGCAGAACCAGTACCAACCAGTCTGATCCAGTTTAAACTGACCTGAACCAGTCTGATCAATCAAATGTCTTTATTGTCAGTGGACATATGTACTACGAAATTTGAGTGCATCTCCTTCATGGGATAAAATGATAACAGATAAGATAAAATATATTAAAAAAAATATTATGCAAAATCTATATTATATATGTATGAAAAAAAATAGATATACAATAGAATAATAGTCTGATCCGGTCTGAACCAGTGTGATTTAGTCTGAACCAGTCTGCTCTAGTCTGGTTCTTGGTGTTCAGGCTCTCAGGTGTGTCTTTCTCTGCAGCTGTCGGAGGTCCAGACCATCGTCTACGCTTCTGGACTGAACATGTACAACCTGTACGCCTCCTGTCCAGGTGGAGTTCACTGCAGAGTCAGGTGAGCCGTGACCTTTGACCTGAACTCACCTGCAGCAGGTGACCTGGTTGTGTGTTGGTTGTAACATGGTTGTGTGGTGGTTGTGTGTTGGTTGTAACATGGTTGTGTGATGGTTGTGTGTTGGTTGTAATATGGTTGTGTGATGGTTGTGTATTGGTTGTAATATGGTTGTGTGTGGTTGTAATATTGTTGTACAATGGTTTTGTGTTGGTTGTCAGCGTGGAGCGGGACCAGCTGGTCATCAGGGATCTGGGGAACTCATTCATCAACCATCAGACGACTCAGCAGTGGAGCCAGGTGAGTATGAGGTCACCTGATGTTCATTAAAGTTCACTCACCTGCTGACTGATACTCACCTGGCGGCTGATACTTACCTGGTTGTCCTTGGATGTTCAGAAGTTCCGGGGTTTGGCGCTGATGTTTCGGTCCGTCCGTCTGGACCCCCCCTGCACTAACTCCACCCCCTCCTCACTGTACCTCAACAACCCGTATGTCAGAACTGCTCTGCACATCAGCCCCAAGGCTCTGGACTGGGCCATCTGCAGGTAACTCACACACCTGCTGCACCTCACCTGTCTCTGATCTGTAACGTTGTAACTCACCTGTGTGGTCTCTGTGGTGATGCAGTGCTGAGGTGAACCTGAACTACGGTCGGCTCTACCTGGACGTCAGGAAACAGTACCTGAAGCTGCTCTCTGCTCTGGTCAGTGAACTCACCTGAACACACCTGAGCTCACCTGAACTTACCTGAATACTGATCAGAAATAGTGCCTTATTGATCCAGATGTATGTGGGCGTGTCCTATTGATCCTGGTGTGTGTGGGCGTGTCCTATTGTTCCGGGTGTATGTGGGCGTGTCCTATTGATCCTGGTGTGTGTGGGCGTGTCCTATTGTTCCGGGTGTATGTGGGCGTGTCCTATTGATCCTGGTGTGTTGTGCTGCTCTCTGTGCAGAAGTACCGGGTCCTGGTGTATAACGGGGACGTGGACATGGCCTGTAACTTCATGGGAGACGAGTGGTTCGTTGAATCTCTGCAGCAGCAGGTAGATGATGTTTTATTAATCAGTAATCAATTACTGTTTCCATGGTAACCTCAGTCTGTCTGTCAGGTGTGTTGACCTGTCTGTCTCTCAGGTGGAGGTCCAGAGGCGTCCGTGGCTCTACGATGACGTCGACGGTCGGCAGGTCGGAGGTTTCGTCAAAGAGTTTGACAACATTGCCTTCCTGACAGTGAAGGTACAGACCTCCATTATCAGCTGATTCTGTGACATCAGTTTGGGGACGGAGCTCTGTTCGTGTTGCTGATCATGGGACCTGTTCTTTATTCTCACTGCAGGGTTCAGGTCACATGGTTCCAACAGATAAACCCATCGTTGCCTTCGCCATGTTCAGCAGATTCATCAAGAAGCAGCCGTACTGATCCGGCTGGACCAAGTTCTCCTCTCTTTGGACCCTCTGGGCTGCCGTAGCTTCTGCTCTGTTTGGACTCTCTGGGCTGCCGTACTTTTTTTTTTTTTTAATACCCTGCCAGCCAATCAGCAACCAGATCATTGTGAAAGGAAATGAACCCTGAACCAATCACATCGCTGCCCTCGGCCGACACACCCTTTTGGCAGCGGTGGCGGCCTGCGGTTGTCATGGAGACGAGCACTGCCACCCGTCTGTCCGTTGATTTGTTTTTTAAATTTCAGTCTGAATGTGAAACTTGTTTTCAATTAAAGGGAAAACTGGACATTAAATGAAATTTTAATTAAAAACTCGCCTGTTGTTTTCATCTCTACTGGAGCCGTTCTGGTTCTACTGGACCTGGCTGGGTCTGTAGCTTCATGCTAACTGCTGCTGCTATCCCTCTGTGGTGTACTGAACATGTGTTTTACATCCTGTGCTGTGATTGGACGGTTGTTTGTTGATATCGTGGCTGTTCTACAGCCAGAACATTCTTCATGTTCTGCTGTGCGGGTTCTCCTGGATAAAGTTTCATTTTTGGTCAGTAACTTGTGAAGGATGAGCTGAAGATCCACAAAACTGCTTCTGTTTCTATGGCATTAGAACCCAGCGGAACCTCTCAGGTCCTGGTTCTCCTGGTCTCAGGTCCCGGTTCTCCTGGTCTCAGGTCCTGGTTCTCCTCAGTGTTGCTGAAGCTTCATTCTCTCCAGCAACCAGCAGGGGGCGTCTGGTTTGATGAGGAACGGACCAGAACTTTCCTAAACCCAAACTATTTGTTCTCACCTGTTCTTGACCCAAAGACTCCGTGTTCAGGTTTAAACCAGAGTTTGGGTTCTCAGATGTGGTGGTCGGATGTTCTCTGCAGGTTCTTCAGGTTCTCCAGGTCTAGAACAGTAAACATCCTGAGTCAGCCTGTTGACTGTAAACGTCCTGCCAGTCTGAGCCCAGGGAGAAGAGGTGATTTCAAGTTCAGAGTCGTGACTTTCACTGTTTGTCTTGTCAGGTGTGAATGCGACTCGGCTGGACTCACCTGTTCAGGTAGGAGCTGGCATTTCCTGTACTTCTCTGGAACAAACTGACTTCAGAACTGCTTTTAAATGTGTTTATTTCACCTCCTGAAATCTTGTTGAATGAACAGCAGCAGTTTGTCTTCCATCAGTCTGGTTTAGAACAAGTGTTTAATGTTTAATGACATAGAACCAGTGTTGAAACATTTCAGTTCTAGTGGACATCAGGATGTATGATTAATAGTTGTTCCCCACAGAGTCAGATTCATGTCAGATCTGTTTACCTGCCGGCTTCATGTTGAGCTCAACACACAGACTCCAACACGTCTGGTACCTGTTGTGGCTGATTTTATATTAATAACATCTGTTCAGCTCTTCTTCTGCTCACTGGATGTCCTCTATTTTAACTGTACAGAACTTTGATTTAAGACCAGTTGTTTCTAATGAGCTTCATCCATAAATCAGACTGTTAAGGTTAGGGTTTGTAGGGTTTTTGGAGTTAATAGAGTTAATAGGATCTGAGTTATTACAGTTATTGTGGTTATTATGGTTAGTATGGTTATTGTGGTTATTGTGGTTTAGGTTCAGGTTTCAGGTGAGCTGAAGGTCACAGATTCAGGAATCAGAAACAAACGTGTTGCTCTGTGGTTAATGTGTCTCAAACAGCTGATTGATGTTTGACTGTTGAATGTTGAAACAACAGAACATTTCACCTCGTCTGTCTCAGGTGTCCAGGTGAGCTCTGATTGACTGGACATGGACCAGTCACTGTCCGGTGGGGGGGCTCATGTGAGCGTGCTCGGTTGTTTCCCGCCTTCTGTGGGTCGAGATGTTACCATTGCCGTGGTGAAGCCCTTGGCAGCCAGCCTAGGAAACCCCAACACCTGCAGCCTGCTGCGCACAGACAGACAGGTGTGTTTCTGGACAGACAGGTGTACACCTGAGAGCGGGCTGTTTATATGTCAGAGTTGATTTACTTGCACAGATCACAGAAATGACATGAATTCAGGTTTTAAATTCAAAAATCAGACTTAAATCCTGAGTTCAGGTTTAAAGTCAGAGTTCAGGTTTAAATCCTGAGTTCAGGTTTAAAGTCAGAGTTCAGGTTTAAATGAGTTCAGGTTTAAAGGCAGAGTTCAGATGTAACCCTGAGTTCTGTTCAGGTAACAGAGAAAACACCTGAGATGTTCTTGGATCTGCAGGTGAAGTGGACGATGGAGGTTCTGTGTTACGGTCTCACTCTCCCATTGGACAGAGACACAGTCAAACTCTGTGTGGACGTCTACATCGATTGGCTGATGGCCTTGGCTTCCCCGAGAGACTCCATCCCTCCACCAGTCAGCAGAGAGCCTGACCTGTATGTGCAGAAGATGCTGCGACACCTGTCCAGTATGATCCTGCACAGGTGGGACCAGCAGGGTCCCGTATACCTGTCGCTCTGTCAGCAGGTGCTGTGTGCCGTTCAGTCATTGGCCAGAGAGAACTTCACCTTGAGCAGAGACACCTGGGAGACGCTGCTGCACTTCCTGCTCCGCATCAATCACGCCATGCTGGCTCCGCCCACTGCTGCAGGTGAGGCAGTAACCCCGCCTACTTCTTTATCAGCACCTCTCACACCTGCCTGGATCTTATCTGTCTACTTGCCACCTGTCCATCTCACCTGTGTACAGGTGTTGTCTCGGACCTGTCCATGGAGGTGCTCCTGGAGGTCTGGCTGCTGTCCTGCTCTCGGTGTTTTCCATCTCGTTCTCTGTGGCAGATGTGCAGACAGATGTTGAGCAGCTGGAAGCATCAGGCTGCAGTGGTGCAGCAGTGGAGCCGCGTCGTAGCAGCGCTAACGTCCAGGTTCAACCCTCAGCACTGTGGTCTGACTGTTGTCTGACTGTTGTGTTGCTGTTGTCTGACTTATCTGATTGTTCTCTGATTGTTGTCTGATTGTTTTGTGACTGTTGTGTTACTGTTGTATTACTCTTGTCAGACTGTTGTGTTACTGTTGTCTGACTGTTGTTGTGCGTCCAGGCTGCTGCTGCTGAATTTTGGTCCGTCCTTCCCTCCATTTAAAATCCCAGATGAGGACGCTGCTCTCATCCCTGCTGACCTGGACGACGACTGAATCCCTCACACCTGGTTCAGGTTCCTGCACCTGTTCAGGTAAAATGTGCTCCGATCCTCAGAAATAAGTTCCTGCGTCTGTGCCTGAACATGTGTCGGGTCTCTCTGGTTCTGCAGTAACCCGGTAGAACTCGTTGAAGTCTCGCAGGACGAAGCGTTCCGGGGAGACGTTCAGCTGCCGAACATCTTCTTCAAAGCCATGAAAGGAATCAGCTCATTGGTCGACGCCTTCCTGGGTACTGACCTCTGACCCCTGACCTTTGTGCCTCCTATGAATATTAACTGTTTTTACTAAATGTTATTGTTTGTGTTTCTGCAGGTGTGACTGTGGAGAGCAAAGAGCCGACAGAGCAGCTGCTGTCAAACACTGGTACACAGTAACTGTACACTGGTACACACTGTAACTGTACACTGGTACACAGTAACTGTACACTGGTACACACAGTAACTGTACACTGGTACACACAGTAACTGTACACTGGTACACACAATATCTGTACACTGGTACACAGTAACTGTACACTGGTACACACAGTAACTGTACACTGGTACACAGTAACTGTACACTGGTACACAATGTAATTGTACACTGGTACACAGTAACTGTAAACTGGTACACAGTAACTGTACACTGGTACACACAGTATCTGTACACTGGTACACAGTAACTGTACACTGGTACACAGTAACTGTACACTGGTACACAGTAACTGTACACTGGTACACACAGTAACGGTACACTGGTACACAGTAACTGTACACTGGTACACACAGTAACAGTACACTGGTACACACAGTAACTGTACACTGGTACACACAGTAACGGTACACTGGTACACACAGTAACGGTACACTGGTACACAGTAACTGTACACTGGTACACACAGTAACAGTACACTGGTACACACAGTAACTGTACACTGGTACACAGTAACTGTACACTGGTACACACAGTAACTGTACACAGTAACTGTGCACTGGTACACACAGTAACTGTACACTGGTACACAGTAACTGTACACTGGTACACAGTAACTGTACACTGGTACACAGTAACTGTGCACTGGTACACACAGTAACTGTACACTGGTACACAGTAACTGTGCACTGGTACACACAGTAACTGTACACTGGTACACAGTAACTGTACACTGGTACACACAGTAACTGTACACTGGTACACAGTAACTGTGCACTGGTACACACAGTAACTGTACACTGGTACACAGTAACTGTACACTGGTACACAGTAACTGTACACTGGTACACACAGTAACTGTACACTGGTACACAGTAACTGTGCACTGGTACACACAGTAACTGTACACTGGTACACAGTAACTGTACACTGGTACACACAGTAGCTGTACACTGGTACACAGTAACTGTACACTGGTACACAGTAACTGTACACTGGTACACAGTAACTGTACACTGGTACACATGTAAACTCTACACATCATTGGTGATACAGCCGTTCTGTGATTGATGCTACAGTGATTCCTGCTGCTGTTTCTACTTCTTGCTTTCATTCCATGGTACTTGCTTTCATTACTAATGATGTTTCTGTGTTTCTTCAGGACTGTCGACACGTCTGCATGTCAGAAATCGTCTTCCGTCCCTCAGTAAGTCCAAACTGCTCATCCACTCCATGAACTAATGAAAGCAGACAGCAGAACCAGAACCCGTTCCACCTGGTCTCCTCCCAGGTGTTGCTGTGACCAGAAACCCATTCAGGGACCGCCTCCCCCCTTATGGTAGGCCCTGCCCCTGCCCCATCTGATTGGTGGATTTGGTCGACGTTAACAGCAGAGTGGTACACCTGTTCTCTGTTCTCAGGTATGTCTCGGCCACGTTCTGGCAGTGCCCCGCCCACCCCAGTCAACATACTGAACGTGCCCAGTGCAGCTCCTTCCACTACATCCCCCCCTCCACCCAGCAGACGAATGAAAGCAGCAAACGTTTCCAAGGCAACCAGCTAACCTCCTACAGCACCACACTGTTTGTTTTCATGCTTCAATTGTCTTCCTTACCTGTCCTGGTGCATGACATCATCACCTGTCCCTGTACTCCTCTCTCTACCTGTCCTGGTGTTTTTCTCTTTTCTAATGGTACATGATTATTATGTGTTACATTTTTTGGTGACTTTAAGACATCGTCCTGACTTGGCTCCTTCCCTCTTCTCTCGGACATCTTCATCCTCTCCACAGGGGAAGTCTTCCTCCCACCCTTCCTCCTCTCCTCATCCTCTATGCTCCTCCCCCCGACCCTCCCCCTCCCCTCTGAGGTGTACCATGGATTCCCTCCTACACCTGTTTGGCAGCTGGTTGTTTGATGCTGCTGTGATCAGCAGAGAATCTGGTCCCTGCGGTCAGTACTTTCTGTACCACATAATACTACAGTATAGATGGTACTCCACATTTTACACACAGTACTCCACATACTGTACCCAGGTGTTACACACCTTAAAGTTCCTACATTCCTTGTTTACTGTTACTGTGCAGCAGCTGCTCACCTGCTGCACCTGTTAACCTGTGGTCTCTATAGCTGAACAGCGTGATGTCACTGTGATGTCAGAGAGGTGGGCAGAAGGTCGAGCTGAGGCTTGTGGAACACTTTGTATTTATTACCTGTACATTTATTTATTTATTACCGGTATATTTATCTATCTGGTTCCTACTGCATCCTGAACTAGAACCTGAGAACCTGGGTGGATTGTGGTTCTGGTAGAACATGTTCCTCTGAGAAACTAAAACTTTCTCCTTCATTTTTAAACTGATCCGAGGAAAGAAATGAGATGGCGTGGTGACGTCACGGGTCACATGACCGCAGGTGAGGTCAGGGGTCAGGGCCAGTTGGCGCTCACTCTGCTGCAGATGGAAACCAGACATCCCATATTGAGCGGACTGTGCTCCGTTACAGGTAATCTGTCCTTTAACTCTTCTTAGTTCCTGTTGGTGTCATTTAGTTTGGACCCGTCTATCACCTGGACCCGTCTATAACCTGGATCCATCTGTCACCCGGACCCGTCTATCACCCGGACCGGTCTAGGCGGTTGAACGAGGCTCGTTGTTCGGCTCCGTCTAATTCCTGAGACGTTAATGAGCAACGTTCAGCATCTGAACGACGCGTTTCAGTTTTACTGACGTTAGTTTCTACCGTTAATTTTCGTTAGTTTCTGCCGTTAATTTCCGTCAGTTTCCGCCGTTAATTCCCGTTAGTTTCTGCCGTTTATAAACAAGCAATTAAGGTTCCACCGGTTAACTAGCGCCGCTGTGAACGAGCACCGCGTGTCCGTCAGACTGAGGGAGATGAAGGAAGCTGTGGATGGAGCAGGAGAACCAGAAGTAGATGATGGAGCCGAAAAACCAGAGGTAAATGATGGAGGCTGGAGAACCAGAGGTACACTGTAACAAATTGCTGTAAAAATACAGCATATTTTGTACAGTAATATACCGTTATTTGTAAATACAGCTGAATACTGTAAATTCGTGTGTTTTTTTAAGAACAAAATATTAACAGCAAGCTACCGTACAATCTTACAGCAGATTACAGTATTTTTCTGGTTTGGGTTGATTTGAGTGTGACTGTTGCTGCAGTCCGACCGTTACTCGTCTCGGCAAATTTTCCTGCACATCACCACATTTAGCAAACAGTCAACACAAAGAAGTGACAAAATAGGTTTAAAATATTATGTATCAGTGATTTTACTCATTACTGAGGGAAGAATTAGGAGAAAACGAAGAACTGAGGACGACGATTTTCGGCCCTCAGACCTGCAGGGACCATCTGTAGCTGATCCATCCTGCTCCGGTTCACTTAACAAGGTAACTGTGATTATTAAACAGTCAGCCTTACTTTTAATTCTGTCAGTTTATGTTTTATTCTTTGACAGTAACATAAACATAGCCAGGTTAGTTACTGCTTGGTGTTAGCCACGAGTCGCTAGCATGAATGCTAACGTTTCCCACACTGTTAGCTAGCAGCTAGCATGAATGCTAACGTTTCCCACACTGTTAGCTAGCTAGCTAGCTAGCATCCTCCCCTTTGGCTGCAGAGTGGACAAAACTTTGGGTCTTTCTTTTAAACCAGACCAGGAAAATGAATTTCTAAGCAACCAGATCCAGCTAGGTTAAGTTAGCTATCTCTGTCTTAGTGTAATTTTCCATTAAATATCCAATGTGATGCTCCACTGATCTGTTATCAAATCTCCACATGTACTTGTCTGCATTCCACCATTTAGATAATTTCAAGTTTTAAAAAGGTTTGTAGGATGTGTCATGTTGCTTTTCTCTCCACTCAGGAAAGGTAAATTTGGGTGTTATGCAAACGGCTGCAAAAATTAGATTTAAATGTGTACTGAACTAAACAGCTGTTATAAGTGGAAAACTCTGTTTTGCTTAATAATTTGAGTTTCCTGTTTGTATGTTTTTTTGGATGAATATGACAGAGTTCCATATTATGTTCAAGGGATCTTTGCCTACACACCTAATATATTCTTTCTTTGTCATTTCGTTGTAGGCTGTTTCTTGGTATCAACCCTGAGAGGGGAACAAAGGCCAGTCAGGAGAAGGTGATGTTCAAGAGGTCAGGAAGCTGCTCCAGAAAAAGACATCTACTGTAAATCCACATGTAGCCTCCTTTATAAAAAGACTGATGGACTCTGAGTGGAACTTCATGTAAACCCACAGCATCTCTCCACACAGGACTTCACTTTCACAAAGCAAAAGCCTAGTCTGCAACCAGATGTTCATGTTGTCATTCTAAGGTAACAAGTCTCAGTATTGTGTTGGGTTCAGTATAAAATACTTCAGTTCCAGGTTTGTTCCTTGACTAGGTGTTTATTGAACATGATCATGAGTTATGAAAGACTGATTCTGAAAGCAGGATACCTGAAATGTGATGTGCAATCTTTAAACAGATTGTTGACAACCTGTTAAACGTTATTGTTTTTATAGATTTTGTTTTACAAGATTTGAATTACTTGAAATTTGTTAGCTGCTGAATGTGTTCAATGCAGTAGTTAAATAATTTAAGTGATATACAGGTATCTTTTGTTACAGTTCAGGAAAAATGGAATCCAAACTCAGTGTACCTGAACTAGAACATGCACAATGGGAACCTGTTCAGCATGAGGAAGTGATTGTATGTTACTAAAATTTAATGGCTTAAATAAGTCAGTTTTTGAAATATGTTTGTTACAGAGTTGGCTTTAATAGAACCTTAATGTTGAAAAATCATCTCTTGTCTGAGCCATTTCTATGCTATGCTATTTCCTGGGGCTTTCATTTTGAAAGCCCCAGGAAATAGCTCTCTACACAGCATAATACTGTAATATTTTTTACAGTAGTAAACTGTTGTTGTAGAATACGGTAGGATTACTGTAAAATAACAGTGCGCTGCTGGCAACTTTTGCTGCCAGCTCTTTACTGTAAATTTACAGGGAAATTTCTTAGTGTGTAGATGATGGAGCCGGAGAACCAGAGGTAGATGATGGAGGCTGGAGAACCAGAGGTAGATGATGGAGGCTGGAGAACCAGAGGTAGATGATAGAGGCTGGAGAACCAGAGGTAGATGATAGAGGCTGGTGAACCAGAGGTAGATGATGGAGCCGGAGAACCAGAGGTAGATGATGGAGCCGGAGAACCAGAGGTAGATGATGGAGGCTGGAGAACCAGAGGTAGATGATGGAGCCGGAGAACCAGAGGTAGATGATGGAGCAGGAGAACCAGTGGTAGATGATGGAGCAGGAGAACCAGAGGTAGATGATAGAGGCTGGAGAACCAGAGGTAGATGATGGAGCCGGAGAACCAGTGGTAGATGATGGAGGCTGGAGAACCAGAGGTAGATGATGGAGCCTGAGAACCAGAGGTAGATGATGGAGGCTGGAGAACCAGAGGTAGATGATGGAGCCGGAGAACTAGAGGTAGATGATGGAGCCGGAGAACCAGTGGTAGATGATGGAGGCTGGAGAACCAGAGGTAGATGATGGAGCCTGAGAACCAGTGGTAGATGATGGAGGCTGGAGAACCAGAGGTAGATGATGGAGGTTGGAGAACCAGAGGTAGATGATCGAGGCTGGAGAACCAGAGGTAGATGATGGAGGCTGGAGAACCAGAGGTAGATGATGGAGGCTGGAGAACCAGAGGTAGATGATGGAGGATGGAGAACCAGTGGTACATGATGGAGGCTGGAGAACCAGAGGTAGATGATGGAGGTTGGAGAACCAGAGGTAGATGATGGAGCCGGAGAACCAGAGGTAGATGATAGAGGCTGGAGAACCAGAGGTAGATGATGGAGCGGGAGAACCAGTGGTAGATGATGGAGGCTGGAGAACCAGAGGTAGATGATGGAGGCTGGAGAACCAGTGGTAGATGATGGAGGCTGGAGAACCAGAGGTAGATGATGGTGGTTGGAGAACCAGAGGTAGATGATGGAGCCGGAGAACCAGAGGTAGATGATAGAGGCTGGAGAACCAGAGGTAGATGATGGAGCCGGAGAACCAGTGGTAGATGATGGAGGCTGGAGAACCAGAGGTAGATGATGGAGCCGGAGAACCAGAGGTAGATGATGGAGCCTGAGAACCAGTGGTAGATGATGGAGGCTGGAGAACCAGAGGTAGATGATGGAGCCGGAGAACTAGAGGTAGATGATAGAGGCTGGAGAACCAGAGGTAGATGATGGAGCCGGAGAACCAGTGGTAGATGATGGAGGCTGGAGAACCAGAGGTAGATGATGGAGCCTGAGAACCAGTGGTAGATGATGGAGCAGGAGAACCAGAGGTAGATGATGGAGGCTGGAGAACCAGAGGTAGATGATGGAGCCGGAGAACCAGAGGTAGATGATGGAGCCGGAGAACCAGAGGTAGATGATGGAGCAGGAGAACCAGAGGTAGATGATAGAGGCTGGAGAACCAGAGGTAGATGATGGAGCCGGAGAACCAGTGGTAGATGATGGAGGCTGGAGAACCAGAGGTAGATGATGGAGCCGGAGAACCAGAGGTAGATGATGGAGCAGGAGAACCAGAGGTAGATGATGGAGGCTGGAGAACCAGAGGTAGATGATGGAGCCGGAGAACCAGTGGTAGATGATGGAGGCTGGAGAACCAGAGGTAGATGATGGAGCCGGAGAACCAGAGGTAGATGATGGAGGCTGGAGAGCCAGAGGTAGATGATGGAGGCTGGAGAACCAGAGGTAGATGATGGAGGCTGGAGAACCAGAGGTAGATGATGGAGGCTGGAGAACCAGTGGTAGATGATGGAGGTTGGAGAACCAGAGGTAGATGATGGAGGTTGGAGAACCAGAGGTAGATGATGGAGCAGGAGAACCAGAGGTAGATGATGGAGCAGGAGAACCAGAGGTAGATGATGGATCCTGGAGGAGGAGGACCTTCTGGAGGAGCTTCCTTCCTACAGGGAGGATGGAGCAGCCTGGTGCTGGAGGAGCTGCTGAAGGTCTCCAGTGTGTCCAGGATGAGGATGGTTGAAGTCTATCAATGATCTGCAGTGTCTCTGTGTTCATCAATACTGCAGATTGATTCATGTATTGATCAGTGATCAGAAAAATCCCATCTTTCTCTGGTGACAGATTCAAAGCTCAGAACCTCCAGAACACTTCAAGTCTCCGTGAAGTCACGTGACCGGCGGACGTGTGGCCCCTCCTCCTCCGTGAGGACGATGGACAGGTGAGTGTTTACCTGGACACACCTGGGGCCGCCTGCAGCTCATTGGTGGATCGGCTGACAGGGAGTTTAAATGTGGGATGGTCAGAGTTCTTCCACATCTCCAGGATCTTTGAAAGGAACATGAAGCTGCTGGAGAAACCTGATCGCTGATTGGTCACTTATTGACCACTGATTGATCACTTATTGATCTCGTATTGATCATTGATTGGTCACTTATTGATCACTGATTGACAACTGATTGGTTACTTACTGATCAATTATTGATCACGTATTGATCACTGATTGGTCACTGATTGATCACTTATTGATCTATTATTGATCATTGATTGGTCATTGATTGGTCACTTATTGATCACTGATTGGTCACTGATCAGTTATTGAGCACTGATTGGTCACTGATTGATCACTTATTGATCTCTTATTGATCACTTATTGATCATTGATTGGTCACTTATTGATCACTGATTGGTCACTTATTGACCACTGATTGGTCACTGATTGATCACTTATTGAGCACTGATTGATCACCGATTGGTCACTGATTGATCACTTATTGACCACTTATTGATCACTTATTGATGAGTTATTGATCACTGATTGGCTGGTTTCCTGGCTGTAGAACCAGGTTCCTCAGCAGTAGCTCCCATTAATTCCAGACTGTTTCAGGGTTCTTCCAGACCTGGAGAACATCTGAGATTCTAGATGTTAAAACCAACCTTCTGCTCCATAGTGATCAATAATAGGTATTGATCGGCTCAGCTTCTTATTCCATGTTTTCTGGGTTGTTTTCTAACCTTTTTCTCAGCAGTAGAAGCTAGATATTTAGCTGCTGTTACTGCTGACCAAGAGGATAAACTGACTGATGGAAAACAGTCCAAAGAATTAGTCTGATCCTGATAATATGAGGTAGAGTGAGACATTTAATCAAGGCTGACGATGGGATGAAAAGATGGAAAATAGAAGAGAGGACATAGCTTCGCTCTACACATTCTTTAGGAACACTGTTGGATGATGGAAATGACAAAAACAAGACAAAACAACAAAAACAAGACAAAATGACAAAATCGAGACACAAAACGACAAAAACAAGATAGAAAATGAGAAAAACAAGACAGAAAATGACAAAAACATCATCACCAGGTCGTGCTAACATGTTGTGGGGAAACATTCCATGAATAATAATTGTTTTAAAAATTATGTTGATTAAAAAATGTTTCCACCATTACAGAAACATCAATGAAAAAAGAAAAACCAAAAAAGGGAGATGTAAATTCGATTCTGTTTTATTAGAGATCCAGTTTGGTCATCAGGGGGGTGGACAAGAGAAAAATGGCATTTTAGGAGAAACTCCAGACTTATTTGGAATTTTTAAAAATTAAAAACATTCTTTTCTCCTAGTTTTGTAGATTTGGTCTCAGGACAAGAACATCTACACAACTACTGCAGGTTTTAGAACATCTACACAACTACTGCAGGTTTTAGAACATCTACACAACTACTGCAGGTTTTAGGACTGAGGACGTAAAATGTCCTCCAGGTCTGGACTGAGCTGAACATCTGCTGAGTCTGCTTCCTGCTGGAGGAAACATCTGCAGAAACTCGTTCAGTCTTTGTCATTGTCTATAAAACAACAGAGTTTGGTTCAGAACATTAAATCCACTGCAGAGCAACGATATGAGAAAGATCTAAGATGGTGGCAGACCTCCTCCCATCCCATAAACATTCACTGTGTAAAACTAGCCTAGTAATATCCAGGGAATGGTTGAGTGGAACCAGGAGAACCAGAGGAACCAATAGAACCAGAGGAACCAGTAGAACCAGAAGAACCAGAGGAACCAGAGGGACCAGTAGAACCAGAAGAACCAGAGGAACCAGAGGGACCAGTAGAACCAGAGGAAGTACTCCTCTAATGTGTCTGATGATCCGTCTCTCCCAGTGTTCAGCAGGTATGGAAGTGAGTGGACAGGTGTGTAGAGGTTTCGACAGGTGTGTAGAGGTTTAGACAGGTGACTTAAAGACTTAAAGAGACTTTATTGTCATTGTTCAGAAGTACAATGAAATTTGTCTGAAGAACACAACAATTAGCAGCAGTGCAAATAATAAAAATAGTTAAAAAATACTCAAATAATAAAAAGAAGAACCAAAGTACTATATACAAACAAAGTAAAGTGGTCAGTGCTGATAAAGTGGTCCACTGTTGCAGTAGAGTTCTTATTGCACAGTTGAACTGGGAGGGGGGAATGACTGGGTGGTGGGGCAGTAAGTGGGGGGTGTGATGGCAGCGACAGCTCTGGGGAAGAAGCTGTTCCACAGTCTGCTGGTTTTTGTTTTTAATGACCAGAATCTTTTCCCTGATGGAAGGGGGACAAACAGTCTGTGTCCCGGATGGGTGGGATCTCTGGCGATGCTGCTGGCCTTTTTCCTCAGCCGGCTAGCATAGACAGAGTCCAGGCTGGGAAGCTGTGCACCCACAATCCACTGTGCAGTTTTTACAACACGGGCCAAGTCCCTTCTGTTTCCAGAGGTGCAGCTGGAAAACCAGACTGTGCTGCAGCAGCACAGAATGCTCTCAATCGTACTCCTGTAGAAGTTCATGAGAAGCTGTGAGGGGAGCTTGGTCTTTCTCGGCCTCCGCAGAAAGAAAACTCTCTGCTGAGCCTTCTTCACCAAGTGGGAGGTGTTGGAGGTCCATGTGAGATCACTGGTGATGTGGAGACCCAGGAACTTGATGTTGCTGACCCTGTCCACCTCCTCTCCATTTATGCAGAGAGGTCGGGGGGGTGTCGTTTTCCTGGCTCTCCTGAAGTCCACAATGATCTCCTTTGTTTTGGTGGTATTCATCACAGGTCACTTTAAGAGCACCAGCTGACCAGGTGCTGGACCTCCTCCCTGTAGTGGGTCTCATTGTTGTCCGATATTAGTCCCACTATGGTGGTGTCATCAGCAAACTTTACTATCGTGTTGGAGGGGTGGATGGGGGTACAGTCATGTGTGAAAAGGGTGAACAGGGCCGGGCTGAGGATGCAACCCTGAGGTGCACCTGTACTCAGTGTGAGTGTGGATGATGTCACCTCTCCTACTCTGACACTCTGTGGTCTGCCGGTGAGAAAGCTGTGGATCCAGGAGCAGAGTGTTGTGTCTAGTTCCAGATGGCCAAACTTGGTTATCAGTTTATGGGGGGAGATGGTGTTGAATGCTGATGTAAAATCAACAAATAGCATTCTAACATAGGTGTTGGGGCCCTCCAGGTGGGTCAGGGCCGTGTGCAGGCAGTTGAGATGGCGTTTTC